>NC_139012.1:45489158-46089158 GCF_964374135.1 Grampus griseus
GAAGGAAAGAAATCATAATGATCAGATCAGAAATAAATGAAAAAGAAATGAAGGAAACAATAGCAAAGATCAATAAAATTAAAAGTTGGTTCTTTGAGAAGATAAACAAAATTGATAAAACATTAGCCAGACTCATCAAAAAAAGAAAAAAAAGGAGAAGACTCAAATCAGAAGGATTAGAAATGAAAAAGCGAAGTAACAACTGGAACTGCAGAAATAAAAAGATCATGAGAGATTACTACAAGCAGCTATATGCCAATTAAATGGACAACCAGGAAGAAATGGGCAAATTATTAGAAAAGCACAACCTTCTGAGACTTAATCAGGAAGAAATAGAAGATATAAACAGATGAATAACAAGCATTGAAATTGAAACTGTGATTAAAAATCTTCCAACAAAAGCCCAGGGACAGATGGCTTCACAGGCAAATTCTATCAAACATTTAGAGAAGAGCTAACACCTATCCTTCTCAAACTCCTCAAAACACAGCAGAGGGAGGAACACTCCCAAACTCATTCTCTGAGGCCACCATCACCCAGATACCAAAACCAGACAAAGATGTCACAAAAAAGAAAACTAGAGGCCAATATCACTTATGAATATAGATGCAAAAATGCTCAACAAAATACTGGCAGACAGAATCCAACAGCACATTAAAAAGATTAGACACCATGACCAAGCTGGGTTTATCCCAGGAATGCAAGGTTTCCACAATATATGCAAATCAATCAATGTGATACACCATATTAACAAATTGAAGGATTAAAAACCACATGATAATCTCAATAGATGAAGAAAAAGGTTTTTACAAAATTCAACACCCATTTATGATAAAAACTCTCCAGAAAGCAGGCATAGAAGAACCTACCTCAACATAATAAAGGCCATATAAGACACACCCACAGCGAACTTTGTTCTCAATGGTGAAAAACAGAAACCATTACCTCTAAGATCAGGAACAAGACAAGGTTGCCCTCTCTCACCACTATTATTCAACATAGTTCTGGGAGTTTTAGCCACAGCAATCAGAGAAGAAAAAGAAATAAAAGGAATACAAATCAGAAAAGAAGAAGTAAAGCCATTACTGTTTGCAGATGACATTATACTATACATAGAGAGTCCTAAAGATGCTACCAGAAAACTACTAGAGCTAATAAATGAATGGGGTAAAGTAGCAGGATACAAAATTAATGCACAGAAATCTCTTGCATTCCTATAAACTAATGATGAAAAATCTGAAAGTGAAATCAAGAAAACACCCCCATTTACCATTGCAACCAAAAGAATAAAATATCTAGGAATAAACCTACCTAAGGAGACAAAAGACCTGTATGCAGAAAACTATAAGACCCTGATGACAGAAATTAAAGATGATACAAAGAGATGGAGAGATATATTATGTTCTTGGATTGGAAGAATCAATATTGTGAAAATGAATATACTACCGAAAGCAATCTACAGATCCAATGCAATCCCTATCAAACTACCAATAACATTTTCCACAGAATGAGAGTAAAAAGTTTCACAATTTATATGACCACGCATAGCCAAAGCAATGTTGAGAAAGAAAAACAGAACTGGAGGAATCAGGCTCCCTGACTTCAGACTATACTACAAAGCTACAGTAATCAAGACAATAGGGTACTGTCACAAAAACAGAAATATAGATCAGTGGAACAGGGTAGAGCACACAGAGATAAACCCATGCACATATACTCACCTTGTCTTTGATAAAGGAAGCAAGAGTATACAATGGAGAAAAGACAGCCTCTTCAATAAGTGGTGCTGGGAAAAATGGACAGCTACATTTAAATGAATGAAATTAGAACACTTCCTAAAACCATAAACAAAGATAAATCAAAATGGATTAAAGACATAAATGTAAGGCCAGACACTATAAAATTCTTAGAGGAAAACATAGGCAGAACACTCTATGACATAAATCACAGCAAGCTCCTTTTTGATCCACCTCCTAGAGAAATGGATATAAAAACAAAAATAAACAAATGGGACCTAATGAAACTTAAAAGCTTTTGCACAACAAAGGAAACCAGAAACAAGACAAAAAGGCAACCCTCAGAATGGGAGAAAATATTTGCAAATGAAGCAACGGACAAAGGATTAATCTCCAAAATTTAAAAGCAGCCCATGCAGCTCAATATCAAAAAAACAAACAACTCAATCCATAAATGGGCAGAAGACCTAAATAGACATTTCTCTAAAGAAGATATACAGTTTGTCAACAAACACATGAAAGGATGTTCAACATCAGTAATCATTAGAGAAATGCAAATCAAAACTACAATGAGGTGTCACCTCACAATGGTCGGAATGGCCATCATCAAAAAATCTACAAACAATAAATTCTGGAGAGGGTGTGGAGAAAAGAGAACCCTCTTGCACTGTTGGTGGGAATGTAAATTGATACAGCTACTACGGAGAACAGTATGGAGATTCCTTAAAAGCTAAAAAGAGAACTACCATATGAGCCAGCAATCCCACTACTGGACATATACCCTGAGAAAACCATAATTCAAAAATAGTCTTGTTCCACAGTGTTCATTGTAGCTCTATTTACAATAGCCAGGACATGGAAGCAACCTAAGTGTCCATCGACAGATGAATGGATAAAGAAGATGTGACATATATATACAATGGACTATTTCTCAGCCATAAAAAGAAACGAAATTGAGTTATTTGTAATGAGGTGGATGGACCTAGAGTCTGTCATACAGAGTGAAGTAAGTCAGAAAGAGAAAAACAAATACCATATGCTAATATATATTTATTTATTTATTTATATTTATATATATATATGGAATCTAAAAAAAAAATGGTTCTGATGAACCTAGGGGCAGGACAAGAATAAAGATGCAGATGTAGAGATTCAACATGAGGAAACAGGAAGGGTGAAGTGTAAGCTTGGATGAAGTAAGAGAGTAGCATTGGCATATACACACTACCATATGTAAAATAGATAGGCTAGTGGAAAGCAGCTGCATAGCACAGGGAGATCATCTCAGCGCTTTGTGACCACCTAGAGGCATTAGGGAGGGTGGGAGGGAGATGCAGAGGGAGGGGATATGGGGATATATGTATACATATAGCTGATTCACTTTGTTATACAGCAGAAACTAACACAACATTGTAAAAATTTATACTACAATAAAGATGTTAAGTTAAAAACATACTATTGAAGGAAAAGACAGAAGATAGTATTTCATTACAATAATAGTCTATTTACATACTATCATACATACATACCACTATATTTTAATCTAAGCACAGAATTAGCCCACATATTATCAGTGGTTATTTCTTTGTAGTAGAATTTTGTCTTATTTTTGCTGTCTACTCTTGGCATCATGACTCTGTGTCCCAGGACTACTGATAAACCATTTTTTGCTTCAGTTTTCTCATCTTTCAAGTTAGCATAATAATAAAACCTACCTCATAGGATTGTTTTGAAAATTCAATAACAGAATCAATTTCAAAACATGGTGCTTTAGCAAAGATTAAGACATGCAAACTAGCGCTTAATTTACCCTCAATCAATATCAACTCTCACTGTTATTATTATTTTGCATGAACACTAGACTTTTACACTGGGCATATATCATTTTCTAATAATTGAAAATGCTATTTTATAAAAATAAAGTGAAATTGATTGAAAAATCTGAATAAAAACAGAGACTCATCTTAAATATAATTTATTTCATGGAGCCTTTTCCGATGTCTTGGGTTATTCACCTACCGCTGAACAATGAATCTCTTCTGTCTGAGATGGTATATGTCAAATTGATCCTAATAATAATAAAGCATCCCTTACAAACCAGGCACTCTGCTAAGCATTAAATGCATTATCTTATTAAATCTTCAAAGTAACTCTAGAAGGTGGGAGATATTATTGTTATTTTATAGCTGAGGGATCAGTTATATGCATATACATAACTTCTATGATTTTGACCCAGATCCTTTTTACTTCTGGGACAAATATTCCAAGTTTTAGCACCACCTGAAAACATACCAGTCACACAATGGGTTTTAAATACATGTTTAATGAATAAATAAACTAACTGTATATATTTCACCGTAATATTTTGATTTTATTCCCCTAAATTCCCCATTGCCTATCTTTTTGGCTTCCTCTTTCTGATGAACTTAACTACCGTTAATTTATTAAAATTGTCCAGAATGACATTTATATGGCATATTCTCCAGAGATTTAAAGGAAGAAGATTCCACAAAGAACAATCAGAATAAAAGGAATGAACTTTTCAAATTTCACCCTCCACATAACAAGACACATAGAACACATTTACTACTTAGAGAGGTCAGTCTACTTGGAGAATATACTTGGGGAGGTAAAGACAGGGATTTATAGGTTAGGCTTACTTTTAGGTCTGGGGCCTGGAAAAGCTATGACTGATGTGCTGCAAGTTTAACACATTCCTCAGCCACATAACACCCATATTCTTTTGAACAATCTTTCAAATCCTCTCTTACTCAGTCTTCTTTACCTGCCCATATATTTCTATTTTTTTCCTCCTTTTGTTTTTCACATTTTTTATTTCCAAACACAACATTTCTAGGTCCATGGAAAATCTTTTCTTAGCATAAAGAACAAAAGTGAAGTTATTAGCTTTGTCTCTGAGTAAATTTCATTATTTTTACTCATATTTCAGCATGATAGAATGATATTCCAACCTGTTGTGAATAAGGTGCTATTCAATATCAAATACAGAACTGTAAAATTTGCCTCCAGAGGAGAAGACTGTTAGTGAGAACTCAGAATGGAATGTTGCAATGAAGTTGGTCTTAAATAATGAGTTGGTTTTCACTAGGTAAGGAAATGGAAAGGTCATTCCCTTAAAGAACAGGAATAAAGGCAAGCATGTGTGTTGAAGGAACAATTCATGAAACTGGCGCACAGGATACAAATCAAGGATTTTGTACATGAGGCTGGAAAATTACTCACATTTTTAAAGGACCTGAATTTGGGCCATTATACATTTTCCTCCATGCCCCTACTGAAATTTTTTGTTAAACAGGCTTTTTTTTTTTGGATAAATTACATGTTTAAAATTTATTTATTTTGTATCTAAACTGGAATTTATTTTTTTACTTCTAGTTATCAGACACCTTATGTTAAAATCATAAAAAGGCATCATTTTATATTCACCAAATTGCCAAATATTAGAGTCCACAATACCTAATATTGGTGAGTTTGTGGAGGACAGAAATATGTAAGTACTGGTCTTGCTTAGGCAAATATCCATTTTGGAATTTTTTTGAAGTCACCTAGTGAAATTTAAGGTACATATGCTTTTTGTGTGTGTGGGAAGAACACTTTTTAAATTGTTCATGTTTAACCAAACTCTGAGGGTGAATAAGAGGCGAGCCAGGGCAGAGTCAGGAAGTCAAGTTAGAAATTTGTTGCAGCAGTTCAAGTGAGAGAACCTCAGGCCAGATATCAGAAACCTGCAGTAACTCTGGGGAAGGCAGTATGTCAGGTACTAAAATCAACAGAAATTTACAAGATTGGAAGAAAAGAGTGGCAGATTATTTACACAAGATGAAAATAAGTCTCCCATCATAACTTTTAAAAGACATAATTATATATCTACAAATTTTTACATCTATATTAATATGTAAAAACAGATTCAGGCAACAGAAGGTGATGAATAGATAATTCCTGGTTAAAAAAATCCATTTATTTCATAGTTCTTTAAGGAATTCAAGAATTTTTTTTCTAATATGAATCACCTGGATGATTGTCACTAATCTGTACTTCATTTTCTGTGTCTATAGCACATGTTGTTGTGCTTTCAATTTACTTTATAAAATAAATTTACAGCAATAAATGTAATTATATTGTGCCATTGTGTTGTGGAAAGATTATGCAAGAAAATAGTTAAATCAAATTTTAATTATAAATGTATATAAACAAATATAAAAAACTTCTGATCAACATAGGTAGCAGCTGAATTTTTATGGAATTTTTTATTTTTCAGGAACTCACGTCAATGTATTTTCAGGTAAGACAGTTGTTACAGGCTCCGGACGCGCAGGCTCAGTGGCCATGGCTCACGGGCACAGCCGCTCCACGGCATGTGGGATCTTCCCAGACCGGGGCACGAACCCGTGTCCCCTACATCGGCAGGCGGACTCTCAACCACTGCGCCACCAGGGAAGCCCCTACTAGACTACTTTTTAATGGATAAGGAAGATAATTCCCCTAGAGGCTAAATCAATAAGCAATGGCCTCAGAGAGCCAGTGAGTGATAGATCCTGGAAATAGAATTCAGTTTTAAAAGCCACTATATATTTTCCACGAACTCACATACACAGTAATATTAACACTACTTACTTTCCCTTTGGGCCAGAATCAACTTTCATAAGGCTCTGAAAACATATATGAAAGGATAACTTTACTTATTTGGGTCACTATTTTATGCTACTCAGGAATGCATATATTTTATTTTCTATAAGAGTTAAAAAAAGGTCACAAATTAGTCCTTGGTCAGTAAGCTGTGTCATGTTGATATATATTTACATATAACATTTATTATTCTATTTCATGTGTAGAATATAATTTTATTTTAATATGTTTTAATGAAAATGTTATTGCAAGATACCTTTCTATGAACAAAGGCTAATTAAAGGTGTATGTAATGTGATATTCAGTTTCTAGTGTATTGATTTCTGAGTCCCTTAGGGCTTCTAATTTCATTTCCTGAGATATAATTTTTTCATCATATATGGATATTTTATTTGATGCAGGAAAGTGCATATCTATTACAGCTACTGTTTTCCCATTGGTGATCTTGGTGTGGTATTATGGAGCATTTGATTATTTTTGCCCCTCTGAGTAAATAAGGGAAACACTCCATCTCTCAAGAAAACTCATAAATCTGACTCCTTTTAAAGTGAGCTCATCCTATAAATCTCTTCTAGTCTATTGCAATCTTCCACATTGTTCTTTTTAGATTGAAAACTGTACATCCTCAGCATAAGAGAAAAAAATTGCAATGTATACTTACAAAGAAAGTGTGCTTTTGAGAGATTTCGTTCCAATTTATAAAATTTATATTCTTCTCATATAGTTCAATAAAAGAAATGCCAAGGTAAGTGCTGTTTCTACCATTACAAGCACACTTGGAGATTTCTTAATAAAGTCAAAGTGACTAAAGGAAGTTCTTTGTCCTCTGTGGTTTTGCTAGAGGGAAAATGCTTTAAACTGTTTTCTACCATCCTCATATTTAGGTTATGTAACAGTTAAATAGATTGTAAAGGATACAAGTTATAGCAATCCCTATCAAGTAAAGCTTGCCATGAACTAAATCTACACTTGAGGCTAGCTGTGACTCAGATGGACCAGTGAAACCGGGAAAGTGACCACAGCTCAACTCCTAAAGACACTTTCAACATTACTGTGCTGAAGAGATCACCTATTTTTTTCCTATGGGCTTACGAATCTGGATTTTCAATTATAATAGCAATATGTAAGAAATTATTGGGTCAGGAGGACCCTGACAGATACAGTCATTGCCTAAGGCCCAATTGACTATAAGAAAGCATGAGGGCTTCCCTGGTGGCGCAGTGGTTGAGAGTCCGCCTGCCGATGCAGGGGACACGGGTTCTTGCCCCGGTCCGGGAAGGACCCAAGTGCCGCGGAGAGGCTGGGCCCGTGAGCCATGGCTGGGCCCGTGAGCCATGGCCGCTGGGCCTGCGCGTCCGGAGCCTGTGCTCCGCAACGGGAGAGGCCACAACAGTGAGAGGCCCGCGTACCACAAAAAAAAAAGAAAAGAAAAAAAAGAAAGCATGAATAGTCACTTCTGGGGATTCAAAGGCTTATGCAGTCACATGAAAAATATACCCCCTTTTTACCATTAGTGTTTTAAAAGACATTTGCAACCTACCCAAGGGGTAGGAGAAATTGCACAGATGTCTAACAGAAGTTTATGCCAACATCTATCTGAAAACAGTAAAGGAAGAATTCCTAGAAAAAAAACTTACTCTCAGGTAAGGCACTGCAGCTTTATTTCCTGCCTTTAAATCTGAAATGGAAATCTTCACAGAGACTTGTTTATTCTTTCACTGCAACTTAAGACATAGAAATTATAATGTTATTTATAAGGTTAACCTGAAAATACAAAATATTGCTCAAACCTTTCATTAGTATGCAATATTACTGTATTATTGAATGAATGAGTGGGGGTGTATATATAAGGTAATTTATCAGAATATTTGGATCTACACTGTTTGGTGTCCTCTATATCACTTCCTACATATTCTACTGAAATTATGTTTATAAATCTATTCCAAGTAAATGATGTCTTTTAAATATAGGAATGTGTATTTCTTTTGTAGCCCTAACACTTGATGCTGTTCATTGTGAATGTCAGACACTTCAAAAATGTTAATCAGAACTAATAAATTATATCTAATTATATTCTGTTTTGAAATATTAGACATTCAATAAAATGTCTATCTTGTATTCTTTTTGCATGTAAAGTTTTGGGAAAGTAAACAGTTGTGTGATTATCAAATATTAAACTGTTTGTAATAAGAATATGTTTTAGAGGGATATTGGAAAATTAGTTTGATATCTTCAAGGCAGAATCCACTTCAATGGCACTTTTAATTTCTTATAAAAAGGATTGAGATGAATTCCAAACAGATCTGAGGGCAATGCTTCCAGGTGGCCTCTGACTTTTTGTAAGACACCTCCAGGAGTAATAAATTTTATCAAATATATGTACTCTAGATACAAAATTTCTGTACTAAAATTTTTGCCAGGTAATCTGGCAAATAATCTTTTAACAGATTTGTAGGGTTTTTTTTAAAATCATATAAAGAATTGTTTGCTCTTCCTTTTATTGAAAAGCACGAAGATTTAAGTGATATCAGTTAGGTATACCAAGGATATTTAAAGAATATGGTTACTGTGCAATGGTACAATTACCCAGCAACAAGCAACTGCCAAATGTACTTTGACTTCTTATCCTTAGGGTACTCAAGAGATCTGATTTTCACTGTACATTTTAGCAAGTATAAAAAATATATTGCAGTTATCATATAATCTCACCATCAGGATCCATTGGGAGAAAACATTTCATTCCTCAGGAAAATCCAATTCTGTATTTCTTAAATTGATTATTCCCCTTTAAAAAATTATTATTACTTAAATAATAACTATTATTCTTGATGAAATATAATATATTTTACAATTATTTTTACTTTTTTGCATCAAAACTAAAAGGTCCTAACCTATGATTTGAAAAGATGGTGAGATATGTTCCTATGGCCAAACTGCCACGCAGCAAAGTTGCATCTCCATGCCAACTGACACATATTTTTGACAAAATATGGAGGAGTGGGTAAGATTTGGCAATATAAAACTTGATAATTAGAGAAACACTAAGGACTCAGCTTTATATTTATTAATTTTAAAAGTAAAGATGTAACAAATAGATCTTATCTCAATGGTTATTGGGTATGACTTCCTTGGGAAGTTTTAAAGTTATATTCTTAAAGTATTTTAGGAAGGGAAAGCCAGTAAAATAATGGTTCATTGTCTTTAGAAGTATGTATATACTTTATAATGTATTGCTTTTCCTTTCCTCATCACCACTAGTAACCTATGGCAGCAAAACTGTAACAAACTATTAGTTTGTCTGTAAATACTTTTAAGTATTTCCACCAGAAATAGACCAGTCTATTTTGATTCCCAGGCAGGCACCTCAAATTTCATAAGGCAAATGGACAAACACCTGGTCCTTTGTTTCTCCTGTGAATCAAGGAAGCATGCTATGTTCTATTTTTACTTGGGTATGAGGTCTGGGAACTTAACCCAGAGTAACCTCAACTGCATATTAATAAGCTGAACTGAGACTGGGGCATAAGCCAAGAAAAATCCACATGCAAAACTTTCCAGATATTGCTAACAGGTCTTTCCATATCCTAGAGGTGGCATGGGAAACTCTTGAATTCTTCCCTCTGATTTGACTCCTCCACGAAATAACCAGGTTATTAAGCTTGCAGATCTAGCTCAGTGAGTTTATTTCCTCTCCTGGTTATGTGAATGTTCTCATAACTAATTCCATAACTCAAGGGAGAAAATATAGTTGCAAATTAATTCCTTAGCCCTATATAAATCATTAGGACATTTGCAGGTGACAAAAAAGGTGGATAGAGCAGGTGGCATAGAGAGAGATGATGACCAGGTATAATCAGTATGCTTGTACATCAATCGCAATGCAGTAACTATCACAGCAAGCTCAACTGCAAAGTACAATTCATTCTGGGATTGATTTTCCATTGTCTATAATGAGTTTGGGAAAAGAATTTTTCTTCTATTAATATTAAACTTAATGTTATGTATCCTTAGCTTCAAAGAGTGTACTTGAGAGGCATACATTTAATAGACACAAAGTAACAGTAAATTTCTATACACTAGGATGAATGGTAAGGATAACAAGCTCAGTTTTTCCATTTCTTTTACTCCTGTCTGGTTGGATTATGCATTTTTAAAATGTCAAATAACAGGGCTTCATATTTGCATTTTCAGTAGAATCTATGTTTCATTTAAATTTTATGCCCATCAACTAAAAACATGCTCATATTCCCTCCTGGTTTGCATTTTAAAGGACTCTTCTTCAAACATCAGCCTATGACCAAAACTGTGTTTGTTTTGTAATACTATTTCTATTTAAATTACTTACCTAAAAGAAATAAAGGTATATATTTTTAATTCAGGCTTGAAAAAAATTTGTTTTCATATACCATTCATTTAAGACTGTATATTAGAACTTAACTAATTTTCTTTGATGGATTCATATTTCATACAGAAAATTAGAACATTATTACTGAATAATTTGTTTACTTCTTTCTGGTCTCAGAGCTGCTTTCTGAAATGTCTTATTACTTACATATTTTTTCTGACAATGTGGTTTTTAACCACCCTTGGAGAACTGTGCATAGTTGAGTATTTAACACTATTTGGCTACCTAATGATGGATTCAAGGCATCCATCATTAATAGGAATAAGGGCATGTTTCTCATACTGGGACATGAATCTTCCCTAGGATAGGAAGAGTAAATTGGTGAGTACATCACTATGGAAGAATAATTTCACAGAATCTTCCTGGAATGGCAATTTTACTAAATGGTGAGCAATTTTAAGGCAATATCGTCATAACAAACATCGTTATGCAAAGAATAGAGTTCAATGTAAAGTACACATTAATTTTTAAATGAATCATTAGAAATCTCATAGTGATTATGGAAACCTTTGGATTTTGTCCCCACTCCCAATCTACTTCCCACTCATCTCCCTCCTTGCCATTACAATTGTTCTACAAGTACAAATCATTGAGATTAGTAAAGTCCTAAACCGAAAACTCTGAAATGGGTTTAAGATTGTAATAAAATTAAAATAATTTTTCTTAGTCACAAATGTCATTTCCCTTCATTCTGTTTCTGAAAATAATGTGGATTTTCACAATATTCATAAGACCTTGTATTATTTCATTTTTACTTCTTATCAACAAAAGTATTTATGAGCATTCATGAACACTCATATCCTTTATAACACAAAGGACTGGTCCAAGACAGTTGCAATGTTCTGGACATAGTCTGACCTTGAGATTTTTGATACACATGGACTAAAAATCAAGGCAGGAGACAGAATAATTTATGCTGAAGCAAGGAAAGGATAAGAATGAAGGGGGGAGATAGAAGGAAAATGTGTGAGTAGAAGTTTGTGAACCCCAAGATGAAAAAAAAGAACAATTTGCTTGAGCAGGCCAAACTCCACTGCCAGGTCTGTGTCTGAAAGATAACTCTGACAACTGAGCAGATTTCTTTGCTCCCAAGTGAGCCCAATATAGAAAAACAAATCTCTCACACACAAACTTACAAGCTTACACGCACACACACATGAAGTTTTATATACTGTCAAGAAACTTTTATTGACTCTTAACAAAATAATTTATTTAATCTGCTGTAGAAAAGAGGAAGGAAAGCACTAGGTCATTGAAATAAGGTAGGGAAGGAAATTACCAGTGAGAAAAAAATGATCAGTCAATGATAAATTAACAAAAGATGACTGATGGTACCAAGAAAAATTTTCTTAATTGAATTCAATGTTTGTTGAATACCAACTATGCATCTGGCTCCGTTACAAATCACTCAGTCCCTAGAAATTTCATGTCACTTGTGTTTAGGATTGGTTACTTGCCTTCAGCTAAACAAAAGATAATTGTGTGATCCATCAGAGGGCAGAGGGCAGAAGCAAGAAGAACTAAAACCCTGCAGCCTATGGAACAAAAACCACATTCACATAAAGGTAGACAGGATGAAAAGGCAGAGGACTATGTACCAGATGAAGGAACACGATAAAATCCCAGAAAAACAATTAAATGAAGTGGAGATACGCAATCTTCCAGAAAAAGAATTCAGAATACAGATAGTAAAGATGATCCAGGACCTCAGAAAAAGAATGGAGGCAAAGATCGAGAAGATGCAAGAAATGTTTAACAAAGTCCTAGAAGAATTAAAGAACAAACACCTAGAAGAATTAAAGAACAGACAAACAGAGATGAACAATACAATAACTGAAATGAAAAATACACTAGAAGGAATCAATAGCAGAATAACTGAAGCAGAAGAACAGGTAAGTGACCTGGAAGAAAGAATGGTGGAATTCACTGTCACAGAACAGAATAAAGGAAAAAGAATGAAAAGAAATGAAGACAGCCTAAGAGACCTCTGGGACAACATTAAAGGCAACAGTATTCTCATTATAGGGGTCCCAGAAAGAGAAGAGAGAAAGGACCCAAGAAAATATTTGAAGAGATTATACTCAAAAAGTTCCCTAACATGGGAAAGGAAATAGCCAACCAAGTCCAGGAAGCGCAGAGTGTCCCAGACTGGATAAACCCAAAGAGAAACACACCAAGACACATAGTAATCAAATTGACAAAAATTAAAGACAAAGATTAATTATCAAAAGCAACAAGGGAAAAATGACAAATGACATACAAGGGAACTCCCATAAGGTTAACAGCTGATTTCTCAGCAGAAACTCTAAAAGCCAGAAGAGAGTGCCATGATATATTTAAAGTGACAAAAGGGAAGAACCTACAACCAAGATTATTCTACCCGGCAAGGATCTCATTCAGATTCAATGGAGAAATCAATAGCTTTACAAACAAGCAAAACCTAAGAGAATTCAGCACCACCAAACCAGCTCTAAAACAAACACTAAAGGAACTTCTCTAAGTGGGAAACACAAGAGAAGAAAAGGACCTACAAAAACAAACCCATAACAATTAAGAAAATGGTCATAGGAACATACATATCGATAATTACCTTAAATGTGAATGCATTAAATGCTCCAAGCAAAAGACACAGGTTTGCTGAATGGATACAAAAACAAGAGGCATATATGTGCTGTCTACAAGAGATCCACTTCAGACCTAGGGACACATACAGACTGAAAGTGAGGGGATGAAAAAAGATATTCAGTGTAAATGGAAATCAAAAGAAAGCTGGAGTAGCAATATTCATATCAGATAAAATAGACTTTAAAATACAGAATGTTACAAGAGACAAGGAAGGACACTACATAATGATCAAGGGATCAATCCAATAAGAAGATATAACAATTATAAATATATATGCACCCAACATAGGAGCACTTCAACACATAAGGCAACTGCTAACAGCTATAAAAGAGGAAATTGACAGCAACACAATAATACTGGGGGATGTTAATACCTAACTTACACCAATGGACAGATCATCCAAATAGAATATTAATAAGGAAACACAAGCTTTAAAATACTCAATAGACCAGAGAGATCTAATTGATATTTATAGGACGTTCCATCCAGAAACAGCAGATTACATTTTCTTCTCAAGTGTGCATGGAACATTCTCTGGGATAGATCACATCTTGAGTCACAAATCAAGCCTCAGTAAATTTAAGAAAATGGAAATCATATCAAGCATCTTTTCTTACCACAACACTATGAAATTAGAAATCAGTTACAGGGAAAAAAACGTAAAAAATGCAAACACATGGAGGCTAAACAATATGTTAACAAATAACCAAGAGATCACTGAAGAAATCAAAGAGGAAATCAAAAAATACCTAGAGACAAATGACAATGAAAACACGATGATCCAAAACCTGTGGGGTGCAACAAAGCAGTTCTATGAGGGAAGTTTATAACAATACAAGCCTACCTCAAGAAACAAGAAAAATCTCAAATAAGCAATCTAACCTTACACCTAAAGGAACTAGAGAAAGAACAAGCAAAACCCACATTTAGTAGAAAGAAAGAAATCATAAAAATCAGAGGAAAAATAAATGAAATAGAAACAAAGAAAACAATAGCAAAGATCAATAAAACTAAAAGCTGGTTCTTTGAGAAGATAAACAAAATTGATAAACCATTAGCCAGACTCATCAGGAAAAACAGGGAGAGGACTCAATAAAATTAGAAATGAAAAAGGAGAACTTCCAACAGATACTGCAGAAATACAAAGCATCCTAAGAGACTACAACAAGCAAACTCTATGCGAATAAAATGGACAACCTAGAAGAAATGGACAAATTCTTAGACAGGTATAACCTTCCAAGACTGAATGAAGAAGAAATAGAAAACATGAACAGGCAAATCTCAAGTAATGAAGTTAAAACTGTGATTAAAAATCTTCCAACAAACAAAAGTCCAGGAGCAGATTGCTTCACAGGTGAATTCTGTCAAACATTTAGAGAAGAGGTAACACCCATTCTTCTCAAGCTCTTCCAAAAAATTGCAGAGGAAGGAACACTCCCAAAATCATTCTATGATGCCACCATCACCCTGATACCCAAACCAGACAAAGATACTACAAAAAAAGAAAATTACAGACCAATAACACTGATGAATATAGATGCAAAAATCCTCAACTAATTACTAGCAAACAGAATCCAACAACACATTAAAAGGATCATACACCATGATCATGTGGGATTTATTCCAGGGATGCAAGGATTCTTCAATATACACAATTCAATCAATGTGATACACCATATTAACAAATTGATGAATAAAAACCATATGGTCATCTCAACAGATGCAGAAATAGCTTTTGACAAAATTCAACACCCATTTATGATCAAAATTCTCTAGAAAGTGGGCATAGAGGGAAGCTACTCAATATAATAAAGGCCATATATGACAAACCCACAGCAAATATCATTCTCAATGGTGAAAAACTAAAAGCACTTCCTCTAAGATCAGGAACAAGACAAGGATGTTCACTCTCACCACTATTATTTGACATAATTTTGGAAGTCCTAGCCATGTCAATCAGAGAAGGAAAAGAAGTAAAAGGAATAGAAATTGGAAAAGAAGAAGTAAAACTGTCACTGTTTGCAGATGACATGATACTATACATAGAGAATCCTAAAGATGTCACCAGAAAACTACTAGAGCTAATCAATGAATTTGGTAAAGTAGCAAGATATAAAGTTAACGCACAGAAATCTCTTGCATTCCTATACACTAATGATGAAAAATCTGAAAGAGCAATTAAGGAAACACTCCCATTTACCATTGCAACAAAAGGAATAAAATACCTAGGTATAAACCTACATAAGGAGACAAAAGACCTTTATGAAGAAAACTATAAGATATTGATGAAAGAAATTAAAGATGATACAAACAGATGGAGAGATATACCATGCTCTTGGATTGGAAGAATCAATATTGTGAAAATGAATATACTACCCAAAGGAATCTACTGATTCAACGCAATCTCTATCAAACTACCATGGGATTTTTTACAGAACTAGAACAAAAAAATCGTAAAATTTGTATGGAAACACAAAAGACCCTGAATAGCCAAAGCAGTCTTGAGGGAAAATAACAGAGCTGGAGGAATCAGACTCCCTGACTTCAGACTATACGACAAAGCTACAGTAAGCAGACAATATGGTACTGGGACAAAAACAGAAATAGAGATCAATGGAACAGGATAGAAAGCCCAGAGATAAATCCAAGAATCTATGGTCAACTAATCTATGACAAAGGAGGCAAGGATATAAAATGGTGAAAAGACAGCCTCTTCCATAAGTGGTGCTGGGAAAACTGGACAGCTATATGTAAAAGAAAGAAATTAGAACACTCCCTAAACCATACACAAAAGTAAACTCAAAATGGATTAGAGACATAAATGTAAGGCCAGACACTATAAAACTCTTAGAGGAAAACATAGGAAGAACACTCTTTGATATAAATCACAGCAAGATCTTTTTTGATCCACCTCCTAGAGTAATGGAAATAAAAGCATAAATAAACAAATGGGACCTAATAAAACTTAAAAGCTTTTGCAAAGCAAACTACAAACAAGGTGAAAAGACAACCCTCAGAATGGGAGAAAATATTTGCAAATGAATCAACCAACAAAGGATTAATCTCCAAAATATATAAACAGCTCATGCAGCTCAATTAAAAAATAACAAACAACCCAATCAAAAAATGGTCTAGGACCTAAGTAGACATTTCTCCAAAGAAGACATACAGATGGCTAAGAAGCACATCAAAAGCTGCTCAACATCACTAATTGTTAGAGAAATGAAAATCAAAACTACACTGAGGTATTACCTCACACCAGTTAGAATGGGCATCATCAGAAAACCTACAAACAACAAATGCTGGAGAAGGTGTGGAGAAAAGGGAACCCTCTTGCACTGTTGGTTTGGAATGTAAATTGATATAGTCACTATGGAGAACAGTATGGAGGTTCCTTACAAAACTAAAAATAGAATTACCATATGACCCAGCAATCCCACAACTGGGTATATACCCAGAGAAAACCATAATTCAAAAAGACACATGCACCCCAATATTCATTGCAGCACTATTTACAACAACCAGGTCATGGAAGCAACCTAAATGCCCGTTGACAGAAGAAAGGATAAAGAAGATGTGGTACATATATACAATGGAATATTACTCAACCATAAAAAGGAATGAAATTGGGTCATTTGTAGAGATATGGATGGATCTAGAGACTGTCATACAGAGTGAAGTAAGTCAGAAAGAGAAAAACAAATATTGTATATTAATGCATATATGTGGAACCTAGAAAAATGGTACAGTTGAACCAGTTTGCAGGGCAGAAATAGAGACACAGATGTAGAGAACAAACGTATGGATACCAAGGGGGGAAAGTGTCGGCAGGGTGGTGCTGTGATAAATTGGGAGATTGGGATTGACATGTATACACTAATATGTATAAAATGGATAACTAATAAGAACCTGCTGTAGAAAAAAATTAATAAAATTCTAAAATTCAAAAATAAAAAAAAAGGGCTTCCCTGGTGGTGCAGTGGTTGAGAGTCTGCCTGCCGATGCAGGGGATGCGGGTTCATGCCCTGGTCTGGGAAGATCCCACATGCCGTGGAGCGGCTGGGCCCGTGAGCCATGGTCACTGAGCCTGCGCATCTGGAGCCTGTGCTCCGCAACAGGAGAGGCCACAACAGTGAGAGGCCCACGTACCACAAAAAAAAATAATAATAAAAATAAAGATAATTGTGCACATATGGCTATATATATTAAAAGAAAGGTACGTTTAAACACCAAGTCAGAGACATCCAAGATCTAAAACTAGTACAATCATCATTGTCATCATCATCATCAATAACTTTTACTTGTTTTTAAATTATGTCAATTGACAAACTACATATTAGGGAAATCTACCTTTGGACATTACTGAAAGATAAAGCCTAAAAATATCAGGAAATATTCAGTTAACGTCTGTTCTTTCCATCAAATCTCTTCTTAGACATTGTCAAAATGACCTTCTCACCCAACTTTGTCACAAATTCACAAGGCTATATCAACAATAATTATTATCATTTAAATGCTTCTATGCATTGACAATGATCAAATAATCTTTTATTTGTTCTTAGAAATAAAATTGTACAGATGATTCAAATAAGTAGTTAAAAATGACATTTATCCTCTTCACATTTATTTATGGGGGAATCTTAAATATGTCTTCCTTTCTTATAATTATTGTAATTTTTATTTCTTTTTCATAGTCACTGCAATTCTTCTGAAGTCATCTAGTTTGTGTGTAGTATTTTTTCTATGCTGGTTTCTTTGGCAATTATTATGTTTTTTAAATTATTATGCTATTTTTGTAGCTATAACTATTCAAGAATGAAAATAATTATTACAACTTGTTCTATAATTAATGTACAATTGATTAGATGCCTAATCCAACAAATCAAATGTTTTTAAACACCAAAGTAACATTTTCAAACTTTTAATTAATCAAATTCTCTTCAGTATTTCAAATTAAAAACATGAGCCCAAAATGCCATTCCCCTAAATGTTCAAAAAATTTAAGTAACACAAATGAGCACCATAATAATTAAAATAATCTCTCTAAAGCTAGCACAATTTAAATTCAGATTTAATTAAATTCTTTATTTCAAATTTTGACATGTACATATTCAACAAAGGTGAGAAAATTTATGACAGCTTTTTTGAGATTTCAATATTGTCAGATATTTGTAACAAGGATATGGTTCTAAGTGTGACTTGTAAGACGATTTGACCATAATCAGTAATTACTGGCATAGCTCTATAAGGGATACACTTTGCCATCTATATCATTGGGACAAATGTACCCCATGTTTCACATCTAGCGTCCTCTATTCCACGGCTGAATTTTTTGAAATCTAGTGTATTATGTGGTCTTTGGGCATACTTAAGTTTTGTTCTCAATTTTACTTTTATGTTGATTACAACATTTTAATGCAAATTTTTGTAACAGTCTCTTTTTATAATTTTTGTAGTAACTTCTTACACAACTTTTACTATTTCTAGTGAGATGATCATATTCAAAATAATCTAATTTGGATTGAAAATCACATTATCTTTAATAGAAGTCTTCTTGTTATTGAACGTTCTTATTTAACTAATTCAAAAATCATTCTATAGACATCCTATCAACAGTTTCCAAAGGCTACTTTAACTTTTTAAAAACCTATGTTTGGGTTTTTCTATAAGGTTACACTTTGTTTTTCCAATTTTATTCTTTCAGTTAACTCCTATTCCTAGCAGTAGACATATTCACTCCACCAAGAAAATTTTCTTAGGTTCAAACTCTATAAAGCAAAATCACATAATTTTTAGCACTGGATATGTATCATTCTACAAATTTTATTTTATAGATGAGAAAATAGACTGGAAGATTTAGTTATATGCTTCAACCCATACCACTAGTTAATGATTGATCCAAGAACAAAGGTCAAATCTCCTAACTCATATAAGAAGTGTTTTTGAGGTTCCAGTTCAAGATGGCAACATAGGAGTTTCCTGAACTCATCTCCTCTCACAAACACAGTGAATGAACAACTACACATAGAGCAATTCTGTCTGAAAGAAATCCAGAAACTAGCTGAGTGACTCCTACATATCAGGCAAAGGAGAAAATACCACATAAAAACAGGTAGAAAAGCCGGAGACACTCTCTCATCATAATAAACTCCACCCCAAGCACAGAGCTATATAATTAGGAGGGAACTCACCTCCTAGATTCTCTCTGATGTGCAAAGGGTTTGGACCCCACATCTGGCTCCCCAACTTTTAGGAATTCCATCTGAGAGACAGGACCCCAAAATATCTAGCTCTGGAAGCCAACATGCCTGCATTCATGAGATCCAAAAGACTATAGTGAACTGAAAATCAATTCTTAATGGGCTTGCTTGGACTCACTGTGGCTATCCCCCTGGGGCTCAGCACAAAGGCAGCAGACTGAAATGCTCAGTCTTTCCATGAAATAAAACTATTTGCTTAGGAGTGTTTAGCAAAGTTACAATATTTGTGATCAATACACAGAAGTCGATCATTTTTATGCACTTAGGATAGTCAGCTTTTTAAAAATGTATTTAAAAGATATTTGGTGGCATCTCACTGTGGTTTTAATTCACATTTCCCTAATTAATGATGATGTTGAGATTTTTTTATATGCTGTTGCCTTTAGCATAACTTCTCTGATGAATTGCCTATTCAGATTATTGGGATATTTTTAGGTAAAATGCTTGTTTTCTCATTATAACGTTTACAGACAAAATACTGTCCATGAGTAACCTCAACCTGGAAACAAGCTAGCAGTTTGTCAAAGGGAAAGGGATAATTGAACCAGGTATACTTATACAACAGAGTATTACTCAGTAATAAAAAGGGACAAACTTCTGAGCACCAAAAACCAAGGTGGACAAACTGCTACAGCCTCAACTGCCAAGGCAGTGGCCCTCAGTGCACAAAAGGAAAAGCCTCAGCCCACACCAAGCTCCAGCTCAATCCCATTTGACAAGGCAGTGGCCACTGGGGAACCCCAGAAAAAGCCCCAGTCCATGTCCACATGATCTCCTGTCCTCCTGCTAAAGCCACGGGGTACAAGTAGTCTGCATAAGGATGTGCCTACAGAAGAACATGCCTTCAAGATCAAGAAAAGTAATGGTTTTGCCTAATTCATAGAGACAACACAGAAAATCAAACAAAATGGTAAGACAGAGGAATATGTTCCAAATAATACCACAGGGGGGAAAAATAAAACTTAATGAATTGGACATAAAATAAAGAGTTCTAAACAATGGTCCAAAAAATGCTTTCCAAACTGAGGAAAAGAATACAGAAACACAGTGAGAACTTCAACACTAAATTAAAAAATAGAGAAAAGAACTGATCAGAGCTGAAGAATACAATAACTGAAATAAAAAATACACCAGAGAGAATCAACATCAGACTAGGTGGCATAGAAGAATGCATAAGTGTCCTGAAAGACAAAATATTGGAAATCACCCAATCAGAACAGCAAACAGAAAAAAGAATTTCAAGAAAATGAGGATAGAGTAAGGACTTTCTGAGACACCATCACACATACTAACACTCACATTACAGGAGTCCCAGAAGAAGACAGTGAGAAAGGGGAAGAAAGCATATTTGATGAAATAATGGCTGAAAATTTCCCCAACCTAGGGAAGGAAACAGATATCCAGGAAGAAGAAGCACAGAGAATTCCAAACAAATGAACCCAAAGAGGTCCACACCAAGGCATCAAAATTAAAATGAAAAAAAAAATTAGAGAAAAATGTATAGGCAGCAAGAGAAAAGCAAAGAGTTACAAACAAAGTAACCCTCATAAGATTGTCAGCTGATTTTTCAGCAGAAATTTTGTAAGCCAGAAGGGAGGTGCACAATATATATAAAGTGCTGAAAGAAAAAAAAAAAAAAAACTACAACCAAAAATACTCTACTTGGTAAGGTTATCATTCAGAATTAAAGGAGAGGTAAAGAGTTTCCCAGACAAGCAAAATCTAAAACAATTCATCACCATCAAACTAACCTTACATGAAATGTTAAAGGGTCACTTTTCAGTGAAAAACAAAAGGTTTTAATAAGAAATAAGAAAACATATGAAGGAAAAAAATCCCACTGGTAAAGGCAAACATATAGTAAACTCAGTGGATCAACCACTTAAAAATCTAATATCAAGGTTAAAAGACAAAAGTCATAAAACCAACTCTATAATAAGTAGTTAAGGGATACACAAAGGGTATAAAATATGATGTCAAAACATAAAATGTGGGTGGGGTTAGTAAAAATGTAGAGCTTTTAGAATTTGTTCAAACATAAAAGCTGTCAGTTTAAAACATATATATGCTCTATGATAACAAAAACCAGAAGCCTACAATAGAACACAGAAAACAAAGAAAAAGGAACCTAAACATAACACAAAAGAAAATTCTCAAACCACAAGGGTAGTGACTAAAAGAGGAAGAAAAGAACAGAGAAGAACTACAAAAACAATAAGAAAACAAGTAATAAAACGGTAGTATGTACATACCTATCAATAATCATTTTAAATGTCAATGGACTAAATGCCCTATCAAAAGACATAAAGTGCTGAATGGATTAAAAGAAAAAAAATGCCCATCCACTACCTACAACTGACTAACTTCAGAACTAAAAACACAGGAAGACTGAAAGTAAAGGGAAGGAAAAATTTTCTACATTAATGAAAACAAAAAGCTGAGTAGCGATACTCGTATAAGACAAGTATACTTTAAAGCAGACTATAAAAGAAGACAAGAAGGGCACTACATAATGACAAGTGGGTCAATCTAAGAAGAGCATTCATTGACATATATATACCTAACATAGAAGCACCTAAATATATAAAGCAAATATTAACATGGATAAAGAGAAAAATTGACAGTAATACAATAATAGTAGGGGACTGTAATATGCCACTTACATCAAAAGATAGGTCATCCAGACAAAATCAACAAGGAAACATTGGTCATAAATGATGTGCTAGCCTACATAGATTTCATAGATATCCACAGAACGTTCCATCCTGAAACAGCAGAATAAGAATACACATTCTTTCCAGGTGCACATGGAACATTCCCCAGGACTGATCACATGCTAGGTCACAAAAGAAGTTTCAGTAAATTTAAGAAGGATGAAATCATATCAAGCATCTTTTCCCACCAAAATGGTATGAAACTAGAAATCAATTATAGGAAGAAAATTGGAAAAAAAACACAAACATGTGGAGACTAAACCAGATGCTACTAAAAAAATAATGGATCAATAAATAAATCAAATAAGAAATTTAAAAATACTTTGAAATGAATGAAAATAAAAAGACAACTTTCTAAAATTTATGGGATAGAGAAAAAGCAGTTCAAAGAGGGAACTTCATAGTGATACGGAACTATCTCAAGAACAAGAAAAATTTCAAATTAACAGTCTGACTTTACACTTAAAGGAATTAGAAAAAGAACAAAGCCCAGTTAGTAGAAAAAGCAAATAATAATGATCATAGCAAAAATAAATGAACTATAGATTTAAAATAAGATCAATGAAACTAAGAGCATGTTTTTTAAAAAGATAGAAAAAATTGCTAAATCTTCATCCAGACTCATGAAGGAAAAAGGAGAGAGGACTGAAATTAATAAAATTAAAAAAGAAGAGGAGAAGTTACAATGATATCACAGAAATATAAACAATCATAACAGAATACTGCAAACAATTGTATGCTAAGGAAATTGTACAACCTAGAAGAAATGGATAAATTCCTAGAAACATAAAATCTTCCAAGACTGAATCAGGAAAAAATAGAAAATCTGAACAAACCAATTACTAGTAATGAAATCAAATCAGTATTAAAAAAAAAGCTCCCCCCAAAAAAGTCCCAGGACCAGATATCTTCACAGGTGAATTCCACGAAACATTTAAAAAAAAATTAATATCTATCTTTCTGAAGTTATTCCAAAAAATTGAAGAGGAAAAGATACTTTCAAACTCATTGTATGAGGCAGCATTGCCCTGATACCAAAACTAGACAGCTATGAAGAAGAATGAATTGTTGCCATTTGTGACAACATGTATGGACTTAGAGGGTATCATATTAAGTGAAATAAGTCTGAAAGAGAAAGACAAATACTGTATGTTTTCATTTACATGTGGAATCTAAAAAACAAACAAAATGAACAACTATAACGAAACAGAAACCGACTCACAGATACAAATATTCCAGAGCAGATGGGGGTGGGGGAATGGGTGAAATAGGTGAAGGAGATTAAGGGGCACTAACTACCAATTATAAAATAAATAAGTCACAGGGATGTAATGTACAGCACAGGGAATATACTCAATAATACTGTAATGACTTTTATGATGCATAAGCTATAAAAATATCTAATCACTATGTATACCTGAAACTATTATAATGTTGTAAGTCAACTGTACTTCAATAAAAAAATTGCTACCTAGTGTATGATTCCATACATATGAATGGAATCTAGAAAAGGCAAACTTATAGGAACAGAAAGAAGGTCAGTTGTTGCTAGATACTGTAAATTGGGAGAGGAGATACTAATAGAAGGATAATATAAAGGGATTTGTAGAACAGTTCTGTATTGTACTGTAGTGGTGGAGAGATGGCTATATGAATTCAACATAATCCTTAGAACTTTATATTTTAAAGAGTAAATTTTCCTGCAAGCGAAAAATAAAAAGTCTCCAAAAATCAACCAGGAGTTTTGAGTAACCCAAGGTGGAATACAGAATGTGACTGTTGGATTGCACAGAGTGGAAAAAAACTAAGGAGAATGAAAACCAAATGCAAGTTGTTGCCTTGAATTGGATAAAATTACAAGAAAAACTGGGAAAATCCAAGTAAAGTCTGTAGTTTAGTCATTAGTAGTGTATTGATGTTAATTCCTTACTTTTAACATTTGCACCATGGTTATAAAATATGTTAGTAGTAGGGAAGCATATTGGAACTCTATATACTATCTTTATATCTTTTTTATAAGTAAAATTATTTCAAAATAAAACATTAAAAATAATCAACTTTTTTGATAGAGTATGACTCCAGAAAATCTTTCTAAAACAAAATTATATAAATTATTTTTCAACAAGCATTTGTTTTGATACAGCTATTGACACTTCCATAAATGTATTTTAGAAATATCCACAAAATATTGGAAAAGGATTATTTTTCCACTTACACCTGCCATGAATTATAGCACAAAAATTATAAAGGTAATTTTAGGGGTTTTCTTAATGTTTAAAATATTTTATATGATTTTCAGACAAGAATATTTTCTGTGATTTTTCAGACAAATTCATAAGCATATATTTCAGATAACATAATGCATGCATCTCACTCTAGTAAGAGCATTAACTACATAATTTGAGTTTTGCAATGATCACTTTCACTCCTCCTCCTGTGTACATTCTTGACATGAGTTTGTTTTGTGAAAAGTAATCTTGTTGGTTCAAATGACTTGTGTTAATCTGCAAAGCCAGCCCTAATTTTGTGCACTATATCATAGCTTGAATATTTCATCTTGAAATATGAATTGCTTTCTACAACTTAATAGACAAGTGAGAGTGTTTCTGTGTGAAAACCAATAAGTTTCATGGTGAAAGACAAGTTGTGTGTAAGAACTATTTGTCTCTTCACTAAGCTGAAGGAAAGCAAATTGATTTTCTTGGTCTTTATATGATTGGAAATTATAGCAGGATTATTAATTACTCTCTTAAATTCACCTGTGATCCTGTGGCAAGGGCTTCCTCTATATACTGATACGGGTTATTTTCCGTCACTTTTTTTTAACATTTGAAATTTAAAATTCTAGTTTTTCAGCACTGGTGCACGATGATTCAACAAAAGAAAATGGAGGGGATGAAGAGAGAAAGAACACAATGTAAACTTTTAATCAAAATTACGGATTCTTATTAATAATAATACTAATAACTGACATTAATTTTAAACAAACATTAAATTTCTAGGTAGTGTTCTAACATACACATATTATCTCAATCATACCTCATAAAAACCATGTCAGGTAGGTTCTACAATCATTTCACCTTACAAATTGGAAATTTGAAGTATAAGATATTAAATAATTTGGCAAAGGGTAAATAGATTAAAGAAGCAGAACTTGGGTTCGGAACTGGGGATCCATGTTATAGGGATATAATATACCAATATAATAAACTAAGAATGTTATTTTCCATGAATATCATTCCTTTTTTCCTTAGTAATTCACCAAATTACTACTTCTAGTAGCTGACAGCTCTTTAGTATACAGGCAGGAATTTATAGTAGGGTATGTGAGAACATGGATCCCTGGTTCTGCATAATTATAGAAATAACTATAGAAAATATAGAAATTATATATATAATGCATATTATAACATATAAATAATAGTTAACATAATAATATATCTAAAAATATGTGCTCAGTAATTATGTTGTTATTTTACATATTACCAGAAGTTTGCATACCACCACTGGGAAAGACATTTTTAGGTATTGGGAAGCAATAGAACTATTTGAGTAAGATGTGAAAGGAATAAAGTTTTGTTTTGTGAAGAAATAAGTTGATGGTGTTTACCAAGAGAATTAAAAGGGGAGGAGAGCAGAAAAAGACTGAACCAATAAGTAGGCTAATGAAGGATTCCAACTTTGATTGACAAAACCTTGAATTAGTGAGGCAGCAGGCAGAATGGAAAGGCTGAATGAATACACAAGACATGACTGATAAAGGATGCACATAACTTTGGACTGGAATATGATGGGAGAGGGCAGTGAAATTATGTTGCCCAGAATGATATTGAAATTCCAAGCCTAGAATAAGAAAAGGATGATATCTGTAACAAATACACAGTCCCTTTGAGAGATCCAAGAGTACATGATGAAATATTTGATGACTGACTAAGATGGTATAAATAGGAAAGAAAGCAGGTAACAAAGCAAACCTGGGATAGTGACTTGGTAGCTATTCACTTGGAGGTGGGACTGTACTCCAAAAATTATTCTGACACTTGTTAAAAAAAGGTAAGACAGATTTATTCAAGGTTATTACAATAGGGGAGAAAGATTGAACTTGCCTCTGAATACAGCAAATTCCCTAAATATATTTAGGGAATTTATAGCCAATGAGTAGAGTGAGTGAGTCAGTGGACAGAAAATTACTAAGAGGAAGTTAAATAAGTATCAAGGATAGAAGGATTCTTGCTAAAGGCAGATCTTGACTTAGATATCAAGGGTAAGGAATGAGGGGGACTTCCCTGGCGATCCAATGGTTGGGACTTTGCCTTCCAATGCAGGGGGTGTGGGTTCGAGCCCTGGTCGGGGAACTAAGATCCCACATGCCTCACCGCCAAAAAACCAAAATATAAAACAGAAGCAATATTGTAACAAATTCAATAAAGATTTTAAAAATGGTCCACATCAAAAAAAGTCTTAAAAAAAGAAAAGTGTAGGGGATGAGGAACTTGATTGGATATCAAGAGCAGGGTATTCTTCTTAAAATTACTTAGTAGAGGGCTTCCCAGGTGGCGCAGTGGTTGAGAGTCCGCCTGCCTATGCAGGGGACACAGGTTCGTGCCCCGGTCCGGGAAGATCCCACATGCCGCGGAGCGGCTGTGCCCGTGAGCCATGGCCACTGAGCCTGCGCGTCCGGAGCCTGTGCTCCGCAACGGGAGAGGCCACAACAGTGAGAGGCCGGCGTACCAAAAAAAAAAAAAAATTACTTAGCAGTATTCTTTGCTAGCACTAGCCTTAGAAGGCCAGGGGAAGAGAAGCAGGTCAAGGCTGAGACCCAGCCAAGAAAGCTCAAAAGAATGTAACAAAGTTTGGTCAAGAATGGAGTCTTTGTCAATATTTGAAGCCTTTGGAATGAATGAGTCTGCTATGGGAGATCATGTGCAAAAAAAAAAAAAAAAAGTGTCTATAAGAAGTCGAAATAAAGTAACATATACATAGAAAAATAACACTTACATATTAGCAGATTTGGAGTAAAATGAGTTGACTGGTATAGAATCATCATGAATACTAAAGGAGAAATAGGGAATGATTAGCAGTACAAATTAGTG
Organism: Grampus griseus; assembly: GCF_964374135.1. Taxonomy (NCBI): domain Eukaryota; kingdom Metazoa; phylum Chordata; class Mammalia; order Artiodactyla; family Delphinidae; genus Grampus; species Grampus griseus. Next base: position 45,516,639 of record NC_139012.1, read on the forward strand.
AATAAGGCTTAGAACATCCCAATAAAGAATGAAGAAAAATAAAGCAAATTCAATATGAGATTTGAAACTTCAAGAGAAATGATTCAGTTTTAATAAAGAAAGGCAGGTGCTAAATTTAGAAATTGATCTGTGCACAACTCAATGCCAGATACAGTAGGGAATACAATTTTCAATCCTATGATTTTGTATAATTAAGGTCCTTGGAAATCTTCTATCTTACATGTACTCTTTCCTTCTCCTGTCCCTCTTACATTTTCAATTGTAGACACATTTTGTGTTTTTTATGTTGTTTTCTCTGCCAGAATTTTTTTGGTTTCCTACCCTCATCCATACCCTCCCAGTGAGCCCCTACTCATCCTTTGAGATACAAGTCAAATATCAGCTTTTCTGTGACAGCTGTGCTGTTCCCTCATATAGTATTAGCCTTTACCACCTCTACTATTTCCTAGGACACAGTTCACAGTCCAATTTTAACATTATTTATTGACTTTCCTAACTATCCTATTACTGTGAATTTTTCAAGAACTGACTCAGGAACATGCTTCCTTGATCATTTATAAAGATCATAAATAAAGATGACAGAGTTTGAATCAAATCAGGTACTCACTGAGTTTTTGGTGAATAAATAGTACTGAAGAGCAAGTTGTGAAACAGACAGTAGTGGGTATCCCCTTTGCCTTAGTAATTGTCACTCTGGGAAAAGGAGATTTTGACTAACTGTGTTTTCCAGAGAAATGTAAAACTTTCTTAAACCATCAGGTGGCTGGATAAACAGTAAAGGTTGGATAACTAAGGGAATGTCAATTTGGAACATATAACCATTAACCAATGGATCCCAATTATCCACAGATCATTAAATTTCATTTGTAGAAGCTAATTTATTCAAATCATCTATTAAGCCATATCTCTTCTCACACATATAGGTCATAGTCAGAAATATATATTCAGAATTGACAACTCGAGTAATAAGATATTTGGTGAAAGTTTATATCTTGTGGATATATGTATGCATAAACTGCTTATGATACAAAGGCTTTGGGGCACTTGAAATTTAAATTTTAGATTTATAATAATATTATTGTTATGGTTCAATATTTATTAACAAGTTTTGATTTATTATGGAAGAGGAGTGTCACCCAAAAATGACCAAGATTTATTCAGATGTTATATTATAGGAGGTAATAGTGATTCAGTCTTCCCTGGCTTTAGAATCTCCACATCAGATATAGATGGGCATGTCTGGCTTATGACATCATCATATTACCTGGAAATTTTACTCTCTGAAGACGTTAAAAAGCTTATTAGAGATGACTTGAGGGACTTCCCTGGTGGTCCAGTGCTTAAGACTCACGCTTCCACTGCAGGGGCCACGGGTTTGATCCCTGGTTGGGGAACTAAGATCCCGCATGCCATGTGGTGGCCAAAAGAGAAAAAAATGAGAGACAATTTGAAAGTTAATTACCCAGTATGGGTTAAAATATATTTAGTTTTATTAAACTGTATATAGGTACACAAATTATACCTTATGCATTTGTAGCAATAACATTATCTGACAATAACATTATCTGGCAATCTCTCTCACTATAGTCAAATCCTTAACTGAGAATAACTCTTTTTTCCCTTCCCAAAAAACTTGCTCCTCACTAACCACTGCTACACTGTTGAATCTCATGGAATCATCGCCTAATAATGCTCCTCAATAGAATGTATATTTCCTAAATACAGAGGTTTTGCATATTTTAGACACTTCTATAATATATCCTCAGCTTGCAGAATATTGCCCTACCAATGCTACCGTCTCAATAAATACTGTTCCAATAAATATTTATTAAATAATTTATATCTTACCTCTGTTTATGGTTGATCATTTAGTTTATATTGACCCATTCTGTGCATGTGTTGATAAAATAATTACCAAGAATTCTCATTACTCTCAAATGATTCAGTAAGAAGTATTTAAAATAACATGTCCTAAACCCATACTTCTCTTGCTGTACTTCTCTTCCTTTTTACCAATGTACATAATGATGAAAATTCAGCAACTTTCTTCAGTAATATTCAAGTGAGACCAAGCTTTACCAAAGCACTGCAGAATGCCTTCCCTTGGGCCTTCCTCAGGAGAGAGGTTTTGCATATCACCCAGCTTTAGCTGGAAGACAGAAACTCATAAATTAAGGAATGTTTTAAAGATCTGCCCCTACTCCTCAAAAGTCTTTTTATAGAGTGTTTCCCTCTGACTTACTGTCAAAATTCACTTCCACATGTTTTGGCTGCTATAGAAGAGTTAAGAACTGTGAATCCCTGGCTTGCTGGGGTTTTGCTACTGAACTGGGTCACAATTTTACTTTTTATTAGCATAATCTCCCGCCTCTTCAGAAAACTCTTTTGTATCTTAGCACAGAGCTCTCGACATGTCCATCTGAAAATCCTTCTCTGTCTTGGCTTTATTTGTCAGGACAATTCACTCAGTGGTTAATTGGCATTTGGTTTGGTTTGGTTTTTCTCCCAGTGTTGGATAATCTCCTTCAAGTCAGCAGTATTTTTCCTGTCCTTCTCTCCAAAAATGAAAGGTATCATTTTGAATCCTAAATCTCAGTCCTCTTGCCTTAGAATGGTATTAGCAGCTTTTGTTTTGCAACACTGGAAACAAACATTGTCCCATACCAACGAGACAACCTCTGATCTTCCTCTGTTTTTTGTGGGAAAGGGTAGCTCATCCAAGTGATAGGCATCCACAGAAGACGCAAATGAACAAACACTTGAAGAAAAAGTGAGCTTCTTTGAGATTAGAACATAATGCTGGCTTGCAGAGTACAGTGTTTGCAAGAGTGGTGGAGATGTCAAGTCTATTTGCAAATAGCTCTGCTACTCTTGTTTGTGTGTGAGAGGAGGAATCTGGGAGGAGGGGTGATTCCTACCTAATATTCTGAAGTAAAATAAAACCCTAGATAACATGACTAGAAGCCTTGAATAAATTTCCCTGTACCCTAGCTTGGCAGGAGGTAAATGGCCCATTTCCCTCAAATCACCTTTAAACATCTAAATAATGACTGTTATAAATTGAAACTGGAGAGTTCTTCCCAAATGTTAGAGACTGTTTAGCCTTTCTGGAACTGGTGTAATCCCAGTAAAAGAAAAATTGTCACTAGTACCCCACCTGTTTTCCAAATGTCTACAATTGGATTATCTGCTACTCTCCCTGACAATTACTAAATTTGGGGTTGAATTTATTTAGTTTAGGAAAACATGGCATTCTTGCTGAAGTTCATGGAACACTTTCATACCTCTCACACTTTTATTGGAGGGGAAGCCTCCATTAACTTGCAAATTGTTATGTTTCTCTCTCAGCCATGTTCGCATTTTTTAGGCATTTGAAATCATCTTTGTTTTATATGTTCACACAGTTTCATAAGCTTACTTACAAACATGCCTACTCTTTGCCAATCCATATTCTGACCTGGTTCCTGATTAAACATTAGCATAACTCAATTCTTAACATGTTGGTATGCTAATCTTTAAGACTAAAATTTGTTCTAATATAATAATGATATTTTATTGTAATCTATTATGTTAACTTGATTATGAATTACAATTTAACGACTATTAAAATTTAAATTATAGTAGAGCACAATTTAGGAGTATTATTTACTCCTTCACATCCCTCAGCCTCACTGAGTCATATCTGTTATCCCTCTGGCATCCAACAGACACTCATTGAAGCAACTCTGAGAAAGGCCTTTTGTTTGAAGACAGAAAGCACTAATCAATAGAAAGAAATTAGACATGCTGGAAAGGGCAGAGATGGTGTGCCTATACAGAATTTCATCAAGGGTCAGGAAGAGAAACTAGAATACATTCTGAAATACAATAGGTATTCAAAAAGGTATCGCAATTTTTTTTTTGGTATCCCCATTTTTTGCAGCTTAACGGAACTGAGAAAACTGAGCTATGACAAAAGATAGGAATAGCATTTCAAAACCCTTGCATGAGGAGGACTGATATGTGAAGTTGGTCAAAGATAGCTATATGGACCCACTGAGTCAAAACTCTGTGTGTGTGTGTGTGTGTGTGCGCCCGCTGGAGTAGATTGGGCACATAAATATCTTCACCAGGAACAATAAAAACGTCTGAATAAAATACTGGAAAACATGTTTGAAGAAATTAGAACAGGAAAAGGACATTAACGGAAAACTGCTGAAATCCAAATAGGTTGGACTTTACTTTGTAATAATGTACAATTGTTAGATTCTTAACTTTGACAACTGTACTTTAGTAATATAAGATGATAATGTTAGAGGAAAACATGCAACTGTATTAAAGGTATATAGGGACTCTTTGTACTATCTTTGCAAATTTTCTGTAAATCCAAATTTTTTCCAAAGAAAAAGTTTATTTTAAAATAAAATGTACACCTGTATAAAGGTAAAAAGCAGAAGGTAGGTAAAAAAAATAGAATAGGAAAAGAGCTAAAAACCTTCTTAAAAATTTTTGATGAGAAAGCAATAGGGAGCAGGTGCCACCTCCAGGCGCTTTTGTGACATGAGTTCAGTTTCTATAAAGCACAAGACCGGCAAGATCTCATGGAGTAGTTAAAGTGATGTTTGGTGCACTGTAGAAAACAAAAGGGAAAGACGGGGGTTGGGGAGTGAATGGGTTGACACTCAGCTTTCTTACACAGCTGCCCCACATGAACACTGTCCATGAGAGATGGAAACAGTGGGAGTGACTGTTAAGGTTCAAAGTTATATAGACATAAGCTCTGCTGGCAATACCTATGTTCTAAAGCCCCAAGAAGACATATGAGAAACCGGACCTGTGCTACTGCTGTGTATGTGTCCCTTACTCTGGTGTCTTTTCCTCTAGCAAAATCAACCCTAAAGTAAAAGAGACCATCTCAATCTCCAATCACATGGAAGATAACTTGGACCGGCTGTGTTTGCTCACTTATGTTTATGCAGTAAGATGTAAGTTAGCCCACCCAAATCTTCATCAGCAAGGGAATGGTTAAATAAAGTATGCTACATCCATACAATGAATTCTATACAACAATTTACTAAAAATAGAGATGCAAGTTGATATTTATTGATATGGAGAAATATTCACAGTATATTACTGTGTGAAAAATGCAAAAGACTATGTATCTTATATATAATGCAAACAAATATATACATATAACACAAAGAAAAATCATGTACATATATATGAAAAAAAACTTGGAAGGATGTACTATAAAAGATTAATAGCACTTATCTCCAGATAAATGAGTGATTTTTAACTTTCTTCTTTAAACTTTTAGTATTGTATACATTTTTAGAAATGGTATATCTTACTTCAGTAATTAGGAAAGAGTCAATTTATTTCCATTTTGAAACAAAATAGTAGGTTTTCTTTAAGTTAGACAATTTTTAGGTCACTTCAGATTCAGACCTCATGTGATCTGGCAGTACTTCTGGTGATAGGATAGGAAAAGATGATGGTGATGAGTGATACGGGATTTTTCTCTCTGGGTGATCCATGTGACATTCAGAATTACTGTCCTCTGATGCCCACAAAGCTTTGTCTGCCTTTCTGTAGGGAGCTGTAAAAAAATGTGAAGCAGCTGAAAAGGATAGAAAAGGAGATGTGCATGAATGTTAACAGAGGAGTTTTCTTTTCTGTGTTTGTCCATTCTCTTAGGAAAAGACCAAGACTACAGAGCCTTTCATTTTTCTCCAGGACAAGTGAAGTGGGAGCCTCCCATTAACAAGTTGGACATATTTATAGGAATACTGACTTATGTGGGGAAATAAGCACTTCCAGGACCATGAGAAGCTGCCATTTTTCCAAGTCTGTCCCATCAGGAATACAGACTGATGCTATGGCTTGTTGATTTATGCTGGTACTTTTCCCTGGAGCCACAGCCAGACCCCGGCATGTGGGATTCCATTTATGGCCAAGTCACGGGCACTGTATGCATTACTCAGATTTATATTAGAACATTATGGCTTTGGGATAGATAGGATAGATAGATAGATTGATTGATAGATAGACAGATAGATGTTGGAATTAGAAAATAAAAACAAAAGTTAAATTATTTCTCTTAGGAAAAAATGACTTATTTTTTCCAAGCAAATAAATGAGCAGCTAGCATTTCAGTTTGTCTTTGTTAGAGGGAAGTTTTGTTTTCCAAGATTATAGGGCAGTCATAAGTCTTCCTAACCCTGTGTCTAGACTCAGGGGAGAATATACAAATGGAGGAAATGCATAAAATTAGCAAGTGAAAGGAGAATTTGTAATACGGGAGAGTATACCTGAGAGCAACTGCTTGTGGGTTACATACTTATGTGAAGAGATAACAGACAGTGGTGCTCATTAGGGAAAAGAATATAAAATACAATGTGAAGAGTTCATGCAGTAGAGAGGGCATATGTGGGTCATTAACAATGACCCCTCTTACGAAGACATTTAGAACCAAAATCCATTATACTTAGTAAAGTATATTTACATTATACTTTCCTGGGTTAAGTGTTTCTTGATGTGATTCAGGAAAATGGAGGAAGTCTCTGTGCTAACCTATGGTGACAAATGGGCATTGATGGCAACAACCATACCGAGAAGAATGGAACTCTGGATTTAGCATCAGGGAAAGTTTACCACAGTAAATACTACTCAACTCAGGTTTACCAGAGTTCACCTCTATCCTCTAGATGTTTGGTCCCAGATTCTTCATTTCTATGGAAAAATAATGGGATCCAAGCTCTAGAGAGAGGTGTAAGAGTTGAGGGAATTCCTGGTGTAACTTCTTTAATTTTTTCTTTTAACTATAGCGGCAGCCTGGAAACTGATTCCCCAACTCAAATATCTCAAGTAGATTTATTTCATTCACCACACTTCAGTGGCCACCCACGCACAATGCTACATGTAAAACTTTATTGTTCAGCCAATGGTTATTGTTCCTGAAGCAATAGAAGTGAGATTGCCAAAAAGCACAAATTTAGTCAATGTTTCTGATTCTTGGTTGGTTTACAAGAGAAGAAATAAATCTAATAAACAAACATAATTTTAAATGTTCAGTATAAACACAAGCAAAGTAAGGCATCATCAAGGATGTATTATGTCTATTAAATGTTAAAATTTTAAATGGTGTTACATACAGGTGGTGAGAATACAGAAATGACTTGTCTTTTGCATCCTGTCATTGGTGCTGCAAGTAGAAACCATTTGACAACAGATAGTGAAATACATCACATATATTAAAGTGCTCTTATTTTTTGACCAAATAATTGCACTGCTGAAAATATTCCTTAAGAAGCTAAGAAATAGCCAGACATATGAAATTTTAAAAATAGATTTATGCTGATAAAAGTTGTCACAGTATTTAGCTTTGTGGTGTAGTGATGGATGGACAACAGGAGGTCTTTGAGGGTGTTGGAAATATTCTATGTATTGATCTGGCTCCTGGTTAAATAGGTTTGTTTAATTTGTGAAATTTTGAGCCATGCACTCATAACATGTGTACTGCTCTGTAACCATGATACATTTCAGTAAAACATTTATTTCAAAATAAATTCTTCACAGTTTTTTAAAGTATAAAACTCCAGGCTCAGTTTATTCAACTGCACAGTCTGGGTCATGAGTATTATTATGAAATGTTCTAGAGATAATTTGACCAAACCCCACTGTAAAAGAGGAAAGATTCAGGTAGAGAACATCTCTAAGAACTAAACTCAAATCCAAGCCTCCATGTTTCTGAGCTTGTTCCACTTCAGCAGGACATATATTCAGTCAACAAGTTTTTATTATGTACCTATGATGGAACATGCACTCTGCTACATTTTGGGCATAAAACATCAACAAAATAAAACATCATCAACAAAAGAGAAGTCTGAGCTCTTGTAGAGCTTATATTCTAGTTGACATGTCAAAATACATTATTGAATCCAAAAACCCAATGTGTTGTAATAGTGGAACTGATCTTTCTTCCCTTCCTTTCTCCCCACTCTTTCCTGCTGGCCTGGGCCAAGGTCATGAGGGCTAGAGCTGGATCATTAATTTTATATGAAATACCATACCTGAGAATGGTGGAGGATAAGATAGAAACTAATTCTCTGATACCATGTTTCAACACATTAGACCTGGGTAACTTACCTTTTGACATGTTTTACTTACTTGAGAGTGAAATAAAATTCTATCTTATATAGGACATTGCTCCTTTGGATTTTAGTCACTGATAGTTATAAATATTCAAACACAACAACTTTGTGAGAAATTGTACCATTTTTAAATACATCCAAGGGCATCCAGAGAACCTGTTGGCCACTTAAAGTCCTATTTCCTATTGCAGAATTCAAAGGCGCTTATAGCTACTATTCAGCCCATATACACAATGTGTTTATGTAGATCAACGCAAAGTTCAGTTCAAGGAAATAGATGAGAACATGCATACCCTATATCTCAGTCCTGACAAAGGATTGATGTTGCCTTCTTTCCATATACATGTATATACACATGTATCAATGCTACAGCAGATGTAGAGAATCTGAATCAATCACAGGAGAGAAAATTCCTGTTTTCCCCCATTCATCCTAGTTATTTCTCTTCCTAAACCTAATATTGGTAAACATAATCTGATTATATCTGAAATATTTCACATCACAATCTATTCCATAATGAATACACCAAAACATAATCAGTTTAGTTGCTTACACTTAACCCAATTTATGTTTTCAACATAAAAAAAAGACACACATAAAAATGGTAGTATTTCACATTATAAGATGCTATCTAAATTTCTTGCTCTCCGTTTTAAAATTGAACAGTAAAAGAATATGAGAAAGAAGTAGCCTGGGAACCAATTCATATCTATTTTGAACTAATTTCAGACTCAAGAAAAAGCACATTTATTGAAAGCTAAGAAATCCAGATTTGTAATTAACTTTGGTTTGCTTTCTGTCACTGTTGACAAATCAGCATTGACTATGTGTCTAAAAACTGATTATATGTTTATCTCAAAGAACTAATTTGCAAAGATGTTTCAGGCTTTCCTTTTCAAGAATGTCATGGTCAGTGATTAACTTTGCACTTTCTCATGATACATCCTTTCTTTGTATTTTAATTATATTAAATAACTGGACTCAAGGAGCAAAGTGCAAATTTAGAGAGAGCATTAGAAATACCCAGCAAAGATAGCTTGTTTTCTGTTTATAAGAACAGATTCATAATACTATGTGTAAAGATAATTCCTATTTACTTCTTTTTTTTCTAACTAAAGAAGAAAAAAAGCAAACTTGCTGAGAGTAAAAGCTAATAAAGATAAAGATAAAACTTTGTTATGGACATTCATAGCCTTGGTCAGTTACCACCAGCACAAAGATAAATTTCTGCCATAGAAATTTCTCTGGCTGATTTCCAGGAACTGCTGCCCCCAAAATAAGGGCTAAAGATTAAAACCCAATGTCTCCAGGGCTGTTGGAAATCTAACTTTAAAAAGAGATGCAGTTTTAAGTTCAATTTTCTCATCTGTAAAATGATGGAGTAGGACAAGATAATTGTAAGATTGTACTCTTTTGAGAGTATATTAATATATTTTGTTTAGGACAATAATCTAGAGGTGGGGAAAATATATATAATGAAATTTTCATCTAACTGGTAAGACATCTCAATTTTTTTCCTTTAGTAGCATGTTACTGCTTGGTTCATTTAAATAATACATAACTGAGAGAAGTCTAGTTAAAGGTGGTAAGTTAATATGTTTTATTTCATCTCTCTCCAGCAAAAAACAATTAAGAGGACCAACTACATCTGTAAAGAAGCAATGATATAAACTCAATTCCCAAAACAACAAGAAAAGGAAAAAATTATTTATCTTCAATAAAACAAAGAAATAGCCTTAAATCCCAAGCAACAGCACAAAACTCTGGTGCACACTTTTCTATTGCTGTATGGTGAAATCTAGATCAAAATGAAAACAAAAAAGCACATTTAAAAGCCAACATATATCTCTACAGACCTTGATCAGAAAACAGTTTTCTCTATATTAAGTCCCACACACCTCTAAGATCTATTAGAATATCTTATTTTAATCAGAGTGACAAGGTACAAGAGTGTGAACAGGCTATGAAGAGGAGGAGATCACCTTGGTAGACTCAGTTCAACTCCATTAAATTTCAGGGAATGTCAACTGGAGGAGGAGACATGATGAAGTGTCATGGGCTCTGCTGTGGAGAATGAGAGTGCAGGCTCACAATTTACATAAAACTTTGAAAGGCATATTAGAAAGAGCAGTAAAATTTAATAAATGTGATTGAATACAGGTAAGAAAAAATAAAACAAAAAACAAGCATAAAGTAAGAACAGAAAAAAATTATATAAAACACTATGAGACTGATATATGAATACTGAACATTCCTAATGAAATGTAAATATCACATGGAATATATTTTTAAAAATCAAAGCTATAGAAGATTTTGACATACAATCATAATTTTATTTGGATATTGAAAGACAATACTGTGTTCTAAAGAAAATTATTCAAAGTTTCAAAACAATGTAATCTGGTAATATAAAAAAGCAGAAAATAGTTGAAAATCAAGACAGGAAAGTCATGAATGGGGAAAAAAAATACAGCTTGGCATCAGACTTTTCCACAGCGATACAGTGTGGCAGAAAATATTGCCAAAATGACCACAAATTTCTGGTGAATTAATGTCTGACTAATAATTGTTGTCCCATAATTCTGAGGACAGAAAGCACTTATTTTCACACAACCAAGAATTTAAGGACTAACATATATGTTAGTTCTTCTTGAAATTGAAAGTAAACTTTAATGATTACCAAATAAGGAAATTCAGCCAACCAAAAGATGACTCAAAGAACTTAGCAATGGAGAAGGTTTTGCAAAAGTAACTGATTGGGAATAATGCACTTATTTAATTGTAAAGCTAAAACTAGACACTTTGTGAAATTATAAAATATAAATGTCATAAACACTTATAAATAATAAATATGCAATTCAAACAATATATCTTGATCACATACACATATATTAAATATTTTAAAATTTGGATGTAGAGAAGGAATGTTGAATTAAATATATATTTTTTTCCATTTTTAGTAGAAACTTACTAACATATGCCTACCTTTAAAAAATATAGCTGGAGGGCTTCCCTAGTAGTGCAGTGGTTGAGAGTCCACCTGCTGATGCAGGGGACACGGGTTCGTGCCCCGGTCCGGGAAGATCCCACATGCTGAGGAGCGGCTAGGCCCATGAGCCATGGCCGCTGAGCCTGTGCTCCAAAACAGGAGAGACCACAACAGTGAGAGGTCCGCGTACCCAAAAAAAAAAAATATATATATATATATATATATATATATATATATATATATATATATATATATATATATATATCTGGAAAAGTATAATTTCAAACCTTTGTATTTTATAACTATAATTTTATGATTATATCTCTCTTATTTAAAATATTTAGAAATTAGTTCTATTTCACTTTTCCTTTTTGAAAATTCAAATAAAGTATGTCATTTCAATAAAATAGTACCATATATACTATACTTTGAGTACCATATAGTATGAATGTGAATTTTGATGTTCTCAGTATTGTAAGACAGAAAAGTACTGTAGTATAGTATCCTAAGGATCCTATGGAAACAAAGAAATAAGAAGTTAATACTTCCTGATTGTTCAAAAAATGCTTCTTGGAAAAGATAATAATATGAATCTTGAAAAAATAAAAGGGGTCATAATCCAGGGGTGTGGGGACATGAAAACATTTTATAAATTCTCACAAAGGGTAATATTTATATATTATGTAGAGGATATGAAAATACCACCATGCTCTATTTTGGTCACAAATAAAACAAACAGATAAACTCAAAAAGAGTCTTACTTGAGCTGCTAGTATCCTCCCACTTGAGCCATGGGACAGTGGAAGTGATGGCAGATGAGATTGAGATAGACCCATCTTCTCTTCCCTCTGGAGTTTCCTTTCATCAGCTTCCACCCCCACCCCGCAAATTTGCACTTTAACGATCCCTTTCCTTTGGGGGAAACTTTGGGTCTGCTGGGGACCTGTCCTGGCTGTTGACAAAGAATCTCTCCCCCCACTCCAAACACACGCACCTGGCCTCCTCCACTCCGAAGTGAGCACGTCCCCGCCCCCTGGTGGCCAGGGCAGGGAGGGTGCAGCTGACCCTGCAAAGGAGAAGGTGGCCCCATGGAGAAGTCTGGACCATCGCTCAGGCTACCAAACTATCCCATGACCTCTGTCCCCTTGTTTATAACTGCAGTCTCTTTTGTTTTTCTGGATGAGAAGGAAACAGAGTTGGAACTTAAATAACTATAATGAAAGGTGAATGGGTTTTGAGCTTTCCCTGTGTCCTGTGGGCCCGGCTGAGCACTTTGCATGAAGATGCCCATGGTGGCCCTGGGCCTGAGCATTTGCCCACCTGCGGGGCTGACCATTGTCTCTGCCCTGAGCTTCCCTCCACTCGCTGAACGCACCGCTAGGGCTGGGAGGGGCCTTCCAGAGTGTCTTAACATCTGCTGATCATTTTTTCCCGAGGAAAACCAGTTAAGAAAACCAAACCCTTCCCTCTCCTTTGTTTACCAGACGACTAATTTCAGAATCGCAGGTTGTCCTGTGAGCACAATCCTGGCTCATTCAGACCCTGTACCGAGAGACGAGCCACTCAGTATTTCGGAGATGTCTGCACCTTTGTTCCTAAATTTGACTATTAACAATACGCATGTACTAAAAAACAAAAACGTGATGGAGCTACGTTCTATCAGTGTCTTTTCCAGAAGGAGAAAAGGGACTGGATTGCCTTGTAGTTCCCCCCACCCCACCCCCGCTGGGGGGTAGCATGAGGCGCAGGAGGTCGCTGTGCTTGATTAACTTTGCATTTGGTGTGCTTGTCTTTGCCCCTGCACGTGGACGCAGCTGTGGACGAGGACCCCAGGTGTGCAGCCTGCAGCTTCAGGGCCTCCTCCCCAGCTCCATCCCGGATGTGAGGGTGTTGGGTGACTGCAGGATTGGAGCTCCAGGAAGGTAAAAACCAGCTGCTGGGTTTTATTTCTCCTCCGTGAAAATTCATTCTTCAGTGTTTGTGTTTGGGTGTGGACAGGGGGAGGCTGGTCTGACAGAACCGGCAGGGAGGGGGACCCGGGAATCCTCACTGTGAGTACTGGTGTGCCCAGCCCTGACCTGTCCCCGCTTAATTGCTAGAAATGAAGATTTCTTCAACTGCATTAAAATATCTGGGTCAGTGACATTGCCACAGATGCTGGTATATTCTGCAGAAGCAGCACCCAAAAGACCTTTCAACAGGCTTATGGGCCGGTCCTCTCCACTCTACCCTGGTTTTTCTACTATCTCTGGCTCAAGGGGATGTTAGTTCCTCACATGCATCAAGACTCCTCCCAGTCCGAGCTTCACTCAGTCGCCTGTATGACTGTTCCAGCACTCTGGATAGTTCCCTTATCAGCATACCTTAATGCTCACCGTGTGTGTGACAGAGGATGCTCATTGTCTGTCGTCAAATTCATTCTCCCCTTCTTCCCAAATAACAGAATGTTGCCTTCCAGAATAATTATGATATATGGCAAAATTAGCACTGAGATATAAGCAATAGTTTCTTATGAAATTTCCAGGAAGTCTCTTTGGTGGGGAGGGCTACTCCCTTTTCATTATACCTGCTCCTAAAATTTCTTGTGTTCAAAATGCAGAAGGATAGGCTGAACCCAAGCATGGGTTTTGGACCCCAAGGTAACACATTAAGGATAATATATAGCAAAAAGAAAGGAAACTTGGTAGCATTATGATTAGGGAACCACATTTCTAGCCCTGAATTGCCACAGCTCTCTTAGGAAAGAGAAACTCTAAAAGCCATTATGGAAGGGATTCTGTTAAGTGCAGCAGAACATAATCTTAAACATGGATATTTTACTGATGTTTATTTCAAAAGTCTTTCTATCCACATTAATTTAGAAATATTCTTTGTTAATAAGGAAATAGAAATTATATAAATTTTATCAATTCTTATATGTCTCATATTTTCAAATTCTTATAATGTATTTAAAAATTTTTTCAACTAAGAAAGACCCTTTAAAAATCAAAGTTGAGAAATAGTTGACATCATGTTTTGGTAACTTATTGATTAAAACTCTTCATATCCTCCGTGTTGCATGTTCAGGCAGATGTAACCCAGATGTACAATAATTTTCTCAGGTTGACAGTCTTTGAGATCAGTACCAAGGTTAAGACAAACACATAGATGGCTGGGCTTCCACAATAAATCCAATTAAAGCAGGCATAGTATAACTGTATAATTCTGTTATATAGTTGATGGGATGGGAGAAGAGCCAGTGGTATCTAGAAAAGGATGATATGGCAAGGGATTTAGTGTTTCCTAAAAATGTCCAGATAAAGCTGCTCATTGAAGACTTTGTTACTCAATCCCCATCTTAGGTTTTCTCTTCCTCTGCCTTTATTATGCAGAGAATATTTTTCTATAAGAGACCTGGCACCACTATCAAAGTATTATATCAGCAAAGCCAATGTCTCCCTATAGAAATATATCTTCCAAGCTTTTTTTTTTTTTTTTTTATGGTACGCGGGCCTCTCACTGCTGTGACCTCTCCAGTCGCAGAGCACAGGCTCCGGACGCGCAGGCCCAGCAGCCACGGCTCATGGGCCCAGCCGCTCCACGGCACGCGGGATCCTCCCGGACCGGGGCACGAAGCCGTGCCCCCTGCATCGGCAGGCGGACTCCCAACCACTGCGCCACCAGGGAAGCCCCTCTTCCAAGCTTTTAAGGTAATAATTATTGTTAGAAGGGTGATGAGTGATGTACTAAGTTAAATAATCAACGAAAGTTATGAGAAAGCATTCCATGTGTGTTATAGGATCTTCCTTCTTCCTAACAAAATAGTAAGAGATATGGGATGCTCTAAGGAAAGGTCTTGTAAAGCTTTCCTAAGATTAAGAATGATTCAAATTTTCCTTTGTATATGTGGGAAATCTACATAAAACTCCTAAATGCCAATTTCCCAGAAAGACTGCTGCTGGGAACTGTCCTTTTGAAACCTTTCCTACCTCATCACAGAGCCTATGAATATATACATATATATTTTTTTCCCCTTAAATCTATTGCTTTTTATAGCTTCCACCTTTAAAATTTTGAAGAGTGAGGCATAGTCCCTCTTAGTGCATCCCTATTTTATAGCCTTAACAATATTCGATTTTAATTTACTTTGCTAGTCACTATAGAAAAACAGATGGGGTAAAAAATGAGCTTAGATAAGTTATAAAAGTTTATGTGCTCTTATATTATCTGAAACTTTCCCTAGGCTTTTATCTTTGGCTTCCTTGATTGATGGTAATTGCAGCTTTGTTGACTTCCCATTCTGTTTTTATTAACGGAATCACCATGCTCTGAGAAGTACAAACTACATAGAGCAGCTCTGGAGGAAGAGATGCAGAGATGCTTTCGAGAGAAAAAGAGACAAAGCAGCAGCAAGGCAACGGACATGTCAGTGAAAAAGACTCCTTGAGTTGGAGGTGAATCCTCCAGCCCCAGTTGCCTGCTCACTCCCTGTTGATAAGAAAAGAACTGCCCAACCAAGACCTTTCCAAACTCCTCAACCACAAATTCACAAGGAGAATAAAATTTTTGTTTTAAGCCATTAGGTTTGGGGACAGATTTTTACACAGAAATAGAAAATGAGAACAAGGTGGTTACTTAACCTCTTGGTACATGTTTCCTCTACTGTAATATGTAGGTGGATAATAATACCTATATCATAAGGTTATTGTATTAAATAAGATTCATAATATTGTACATGCACATATGGAGAGAGGGAAATAAAAGTTTGGGAGTTTTTAAAAAATCTGTTATATATGCCGACTATAACTATGATAATTTTGTTGCTTTCATATTAAACATCCCATTGAAAAGACCAGTTTCCTCAGTGGTGTGATAATGAATGAAGTGATAATATAAACCTATTTACATTGACAGCCTACTGTAATTAACTTTGGAATTTGAGGCATTTCCAGACTGGTGAGCAGAGTTATGTGTGGTAAGTAATGACTTTTTTCAGTTTGTTCATTTTTTAATACTTAAAGAAGGAAAAGTTGAATCCAACTTGGTTTCACAAGAAATTAAATTTTCATAATCATCTTAATATCCATAATTTATAAATTGTCTTAATATTTTTAATTGTTTTATTTTTGTCAGGGTTAAACAACCCTTCAGAAAGCTTCCTAATTTGTTTACTATTTCAAGTTGTTCATTCCTAATAACATGAGGGCATTAGAGACATAAACAAGAATTTCAAACAAATCAACTATCCTACTAAGGAATTAAGTCAGTGGGAAGCATAAGATTAAATATAACCAAAGTAAGAAAATAACTTGTTCTGATTGGTAAGAAAAAAGCCATTTTTATAAATAGTAACAACAAAAATATATTTTATTAGTGTTTTTTTCACTTTATAGAAATAGTGGTAGTAAAATATGCAATGTATTTATGTTCCTTATAAAGCATTTAATATCTTAATTCAATTGTATTTTTCTTATTTGACATATAGATAAAGGAAGAATAGCACTTTAAATGGCAGGATAGGTAGGATCAGAAGATTAAACTAAGGTCTTTTTTGTGCAAAAGAATCTAGGCAGAGTTAACAGACTATGACTGGAAATGGGGGAGGGAATTACACAAAGTGTTTAAAAAAATAGCTTGTTACAAGCTAATAATATCAAAACCAGACTGGAGTTTAGAATAAATCTTCAGATGGCTATGTTGATGACTTAATGGTCAATGTGGTTGGATACAGAATAGTTAACAATAATTCCAAAAGTTTCAAATTATTCTACCTATTTATCTGAATAATGTGTTCAATATGAATCACTTTGCCGTACACCTGAAAGTAACACAATATTGTAAATCAGCTATACTCCAACATAAAATAAAAATTAAATAAAAAATACACCCCCCAAAATAGTGACATAATATCTCAATATGCTTGGGTTAAGCTGTTAAAGTGAGGATATAATATTGATAGTATTACATGCAATAACATGGCAGTGATGCAGGGATGGAAATTTCCTCAAATGACTGAATATACTCATTAAGTCACAACCTGTGCAAACTGAGTTCTCTATGTGTGGAACATTCTTGTCTCGGATATCCATATGACTTAATCTACAACTTCATTGTACCTCTGGTTCTCTTTATCAGGATAAACTAAGTTATTCAGTGGTAAAAATGAACCCACAAATTTTACTGCCTCAGTCTAGTAATGATACTTGATATGTGCAATCATTTTCTATTTCTAGTATTCATCACTTAATCCCATCTAACTATAATAGGAGAGTATTGGATTAATTGATTAACATTACTGGTTTTTTTTTGCAATTTTCTTGTTTGCTGACCAAATATCCCATGATTTATTTTCTTCCACATTTAGAACACTCAATTTATTTCCAATGGAGATAAGCCAAAAGTCCAGTCAGGCATCAAATCCATACTGAAACTCAGGATCTAAGTGTTATGTGTGGTAATCTCTACATCCAGTCCACTTGAATTTCCTATATACCAAAAAGTAATAAAATAAAATAAATCTTTAAAGAAGGCGAGATGTGGTATGTATGTGTGCATGAGAGAGAAAGAGAGAGAGAGAAGAATGGGAGATACCCAGCAATTACTCTAACAATTATGAGTGCCCCTTACCCTGGAAATGTGAACTGTTTCTTGATTAAGCATTAAGTTTGCTCCCTGGAATAATTACCCCTTCCACTGTTAATGTGGCCTCTTATACTTTCTTCCTTTTCCATTTATTAGCTTTGGTCATGTCTGATATGTGTTTGAGGAATATACTTTCCTTGGGAGCCACACAGTTTTCCCAGTCCTTTCCCTGCTTTAGAAAATTTGAGATCTCTAGGGTCATTTTTTCTTCTTTGCTAATAATCTCTTTCTTGTAATTTTTTACCATAGCTGTCAATAGCAACTGTTTCAGCTTATAGGGTTACCATAACAAAATCCACAGATTGGGTGGCTTAAACAACAGAAATTTATTTTCTCACCATTCTGGAGGCTAGAAGTCCAAGATTAAGGTGTCATCAGGTTTGATTTCTCCTGAGGCCTCTCTTCTTGTCTTGGAGATGGCTGCCTTCCCACTGGGTCCTCATATAGCCTTTTCTCGGTGCTCTAGCATCTCTGTTGTCTCTTTCTCTTCTTATAAGGACACCAGTCTTATTGAATTAGGACACCACCCTTATGACCCCACAACTTCAATTATCTCTTTAAAGTCCCTATCTCCAAATGCGAGTCACTTTGGTGATTAGGACTTCAACATAGGAATTTTAGGGGGACACAATTCAGTCTATAATGGCAACCAACATATACTACTAACATTCCATTTTTCAACCTCTTTGTCTAAAAATATAATTTTCTTGAGTACATGATCTACCTCCCAAGGAATTTCAGGAGAGTTTCACTAGATATTCTGTATTTTAAAAAATTGATTGCCATCTTTCCAGCCTCTTATATTGAGTTCCTCAATAACATTGGTGACCTCTAAGATGCCACCATCCTTTGGGTAACAATTCCTGTATTGGTCTGTGTAGACTAGTTATATAATGGTAACAAATTGACACTCAAATCTCAGTAAGTTAACGCCACAAAATCTGTATCTCATTTATTTTACATGTTGTTATTTGGGGACTGGAGACTGAAGGGAGAGGTAGTGTATCTAATGCACGCAGTTTCATGAAGGAACCACCACAAGAAAAGAATAAGTATCTTCCTCAAATGGCATAGCAGAGGGAGACAGATACTAAAGAATTACGGGTAAGTTTTATACTACCTCAGCATAGAAGTGAGTTATTATGATTTCTACTCATATCTTATTAGCCAAAGATAGTCATACATCCTCCCATGTAAGGGAAACATAAGGTGGTGAATAAAATATTTGCAAAACATTAGTAATAAAATTTAAAGCTTGGAAATCAAAAGAGTACTCCAGGTCCTCCAATGTTATATTTGAGTATTGTTGTTTAACAAGCCCACCTAGGAATTATTTGATTTCATAGGAGAATTTTTCTGTTTGACTTTGTAATTTCCTATTTGATTAGAGCCAAAACTCAGTTATGTTCCACATTAACTTGTAGAGTTCCCTTCAGAAAAAAATAATCTCAATAGTGGTGTTTTACTGCCATATGGGATATTATTCAATGCTATCTAGCCTAAGAGCTTTTTTTTTAACATTTCTTATCATTTTCAAAAATATTTTTTGGAATCAACTTTAGCATCTTCCTGATTCCCCCTCTAATTGTGTTGGATAAAAATAATTGACATGCTTTATGAGTCATGTTTTTATCATTTTCGTCAAGATACTTTGAAAGGATTTACTGTCTCTATTGAAACATTACCTGATTGGAGAGATATCCCCTAACACTGCAAATGTTTTATTTCTTTGCATAAAACTTATGCCATCTGACTGATCAGAATTTATATATACTGACTGGTCATCCTCTAATATAATAGATATACCATAAGAGTAGTGACTCTTCCTGTTTTCTAAAACTGTATATCCCTTGATTAGAAGAGTGTTTGTCATATAGGAGGTACTCAATAAATACTTGTGGTTTTAAGGAAATCATTCAGTAACTCAGAAGACAAGCCTATAATTTAAGCTTTGCTATATGAATTTTAGTGTAATACAGCAACAGCAGGTCTAAATTTCAATGATATCTTCTTTAATATCTTGAAAGTTGAATTTTTGAAAGTAAAAGAAATGAAAACAAAAGTTATCCATGTTCAATGGCCTAGGCAGACATGTATTTTACAATAATATCTCACAATACCATATACAGACTGTCCAGAAATGCTCTGAAGTTCACTAATGTAATATCTAAACATTAGCTTGACTAACTGATGACTCTTATCAAGATTGTTCAATGTGTGTTTCCTCACTTTCTAAGATTAGGGTTTTTTTTAATATTGAAACTTTATGCTCTTAAGATATATGACTTCATTAAAGTTTATCCAGCTTTTTAACTGAGAAAAGAGTATATAAAATTTATTGTAAAGATTGTCTCTTATATAGTTGGCTTTGACATGATGTACTAATTTCTAAGCCTTTATCAACTCTACAAAATAAATTCTGTAGAACAATGTTTTACTTGCACAAACAGGCAACAAGGAACTCATTTCTCCAGCTGCCTTAACTTGTCCTCTTGCCACAATAAATCTTTGTGTTCTACAGGGACTCGTTTATCCCTTGCTCTTCTTCATTTATGTTGATATGCTTTCAAATTCATGCCGACCTGCTTAGAGGCTTGTTTTGAGGATGACACATTTCTTATTTTTGCTGAGAAGAGTGTAAGAAGGATTAATATAGTCCTGCATTCAAAATTAATGTAGTCACTTGCCAAAAACTGGCTAGAGGTGCCCCTCAACTTTTCAGGAACCACTTATGAAACTTGGACATGATAATATTCACATAAATATTTCCAAGCAATGTAATATCCATGGGAGCTCATGAATTTAAAATTTTCTCAGCTATTTCTTTTAAGGAACTTATACTTTTTATTTATCTCCCTGACTTTCCTAATAATATTTCATGGTTGACAGGAAAACTGCCATGTTGCTCTATTAACACACTGATTTTCACTTTCACCTATGGCAAGTAAGGTAAATGTTTAAGATACTGCCAACTTTACATTATATAATGGATTTTCCATGGGCAAAATGAAATTGGAAAGTTCTCAACTACTCAAACACATTGAAATAGGCAAGTTTTTTTTTAGGGAAAAATTGAAGGGATACCCACTAGAAAATATCTTACAAGAAGTGGCTATTAAATTGAATTCAATTCACATATATATCAGTTTAATTCAACAAATAATTATTAGAATTTATAGTTTTATAGCATTTACTTATACAAACATTTTACATATTATATGGGATAATAATCCAAGGACCTTTCCATGACACACAATATCAGTCATGATATAAAGTTTACCCACCTCTCCAGTTTATTCTCCTTCTAATGACCTTATTTCCATTTACCTTGCTGTACTCCTCTTTAGAGCCCCTAAATAAACTGTCTTCTTTCATGTCGAAGACTTTTACATAATACTACTCTCTAAAGAGCATGCCTTTCCTCCATCTTTTATCTGATTCATACCTGTTTGATTTTCAGGACTCATCTGGGAAACTTTTATTCACTGTCCAGACTGAGTTAAGTGTTTTTCTTCTGTGCTCAATCATCACCATATACATGTCTTCATAGAAGGATTTTGTATGTCACATTGTAACTTGGTACCCCAGGTAGACTCTTCTATCCTTGAAAGCAGTGGCTGCATGTTGTATTTAACACATTTCTTTATTCAGTATTTTGGGGACTCATTTTCTATGTGAAGTTCTTAAGTGGGAGAGAGATATTTGCAAGGCTGTATGAAAAAGTTCAGCCCAAGCACCAAAAGATTCACCAAAGTTAATGACAAAGAAAAGAACTAGAAGAGATTATTTCCCATTTCATTGGTTAAAAAAAAAAAAAGTTGCCTGCTTTTGGTAAAGATCCAATGACCATGAAAATGTGGAGCAATTCTTTACAATAAAATTTAAAGGAAGTTTAAATGGATGCAAATGACAGGGAAAAACTAGGGGGGGAATGATACGTGATATATTAAAAAAACAAGGTCATATGTTTATCCTTAAGCCAGCCTCTTTCACTATTGAGTTTAGTACTACATGGCTTGTGGTTGGAGTAAAAAGAATTCGGTTGCAATACAATCGAAAGTTGCAATCAGAGTTTAGTTTTGCTTTCCCATTTGTCTGATAAACTTAGTTTAGTAAACTAAGTTCACTATATTGTCTCTGCGAATTGGGGAATCATTAGTAAATTCTTGCCCCAGTTTAGGCATTTAAAAATGCTTGCAGAGAGTATGATTCAATGAACTGAATAAATGATTCAGATGATGAATTTTGTTCTTAACCTTCAAGATCATGCTGCCTTCCCACTAATCAAGGCTAAGTAAATCTTACTATATTCATGAAGACTAAATTGTTGAGATTGGGTTTTAGGTACTGAAAACATATTGTCCCTACTGTAAGGTATGTGAAGTGGGTCTGTGAAGCCAGACCATGAATTAATAATAAATAGAAATGAGACAGGTGATTACCAGGATGATTGTCACATTCCCCTCAGCCTGACTAAACATTAGACAGGTTTCTTCCTGACTATAGGTCCCAACCTCCCTTTCCTTAGAGAATTTACTTTAGAAAACTTGCAAGCCTTTCTTTGCCTCTTTGAGATGTAAATCTTCTTTCAGCCTCCTGCCAGGGGTTTTACAACCCAGGAATGTCTTCATCCAGGACCTTGGAGTCACCCTTTGAAATGTAATTACTGAGAAAGATAGGGTCTCTGTCTTCCAGTATCTACGGGGGCGGGGTGGGGGGGTGGGGTGGAATAGAAACCTAACTTTGATAAGCACCAAGCACCAATTAGCAAACACAGATGGCCTACTCACATTGACAAACCCTCCTTTTTCTGTTAGCTCACCACAGCATTTAAAAATCCCCCTGCCTTTTGTGTCAGTGAGATTGAGCTTAATCTGTCTCCCCTATTGCAATAGTCTTAAATAAAGTCTTCCTTGCCTGTTTAATTTGTCTGGAACAATTTTTCTTTTACAGTGATGATATTTGCATTGTATCTGTACTATCAATCTTTCAAATGCAGCTTCTTAATACAATGATAAATATAGAATATCTTTTGCTGATTACACCACTGAAACACAAGTTTCAACTATAATGATCAATTATTTCTAATACTACATAAATTATAAAATCAATATGCTCATTGTTATAAATTAATATAGGCTTCCTGAAAAGAAATATCATAACCTAATGTTCTCCTAACACAGTCTATGATGACATCGAACAACTTTGATGACAATTATATTGTAAGTTCATAGAGAGATATTACAAAATTTAAAATGATCTATAATGAAACCCTTATCAAATACATATAGAAGGAAACCAATGAAAATTATTTAGAATTTACTATAGTCCAGATTCATGTAATTTTCTTAATTATACTTCAATGATATGAATTTGACATAAAAATGTTTAATAAGATATTAAATATGGCCTTGGATATTTTATAGACTATGACATTTTCTACAATGAAATCACTGGCTTTTGATAATCTGGAGCTTACTTGCAATGTTGCTTATTGCAATTCCTTTCCATTGGCAGTATTTTCATTCAGTGTTTCCTGGAAAAATAAATCTCTCTGTAGTAACTTTCAGATTTCATATTACATTTCCCCCTATTTTTCCTCTCTATATTAAATATTTTGTTGAAATATAAGCCTGTATTACCTCAGAGATATATTAATCACAACAAGAAAATTCTATTTTTATTTATCATACTATTATTTTAACTTCTTAGGCAAAAATATTTTGGAATGATTTCAATATTTATCCAATATAAACTAAGATTGTTGAGTATCAGGACCCTGAGAAACCTTACAAGTAATCAGTCTCAAATATTTGCCAACATTTACATATTGTTTTCCCCAAGAAACATTGTCAGATTCTCTGTTGCGAGTACATATACCCAAAACGGCAATACCAAGAGAAAATATAGGTTACAAAGACTAAAATTCTCTGTGCTCCTTTTCTAGTCATATTTAACCTTCCAAGTTATCTTCATCATCATATTGACCTTTTCAAAGGCACATGCTCTTCCCCCTCTTATTTCACCTCTGCTAGGATTTTATTCACATCACTGTTCAATGATTTTTAATTTTCATTCTTTACTTTGGAACAGTCTCTTCACCCCTCTGACAGACATGTTCAAAAGTGTCTAAATGGATACCCTTTTAACCTTTTATTGCTCTCAAGTGGATGTCCCGTTTTCCTTCACCTCATGACCAAACCTCATGAAAAGAAGCCTAAGCACTCTGCCTCACTTCCCTGCCTCTTCCCATGCATCTCTATATGAGAATCCTTCCCTCTCACAACACTCTAATTAATACTTTATCTTTTAAAAAATGTACACCACTATCACTCTCTCGAAGGACACTAAGATACTCCGAAATGTCAAATGCAATGCCTCTTTCACTGCCTATATCCTAACTGGGGAAGCTTGACAATTTGGGTCAAGGAATTAAATTTCTAATTCTCACATTTCCATTTCAAGGAAATAACCTCCTAATATTTTCCAAAGAGGGTACTAATTGCCAACATTGTTTGCTTCCCGTTGCTAGTCACCATTCACTTAATCCTGCTTTTTACACATTTTAACTTCTTAAATTTAATTGCCACATCATTCTTCTTCCTCTGCCAGTAATTTACAATGTAAATTTTATTTTGTCTCATAGATATATATTCTTCTTGATATACAGAGGCTTCGTGTGTTTATTTTCTTCCTTTTCCCCCTTCACCAAAATAATATGCTATTGCTTAATTATAGTCCCTGTCAGGAACTTCAACCTTCTTCTTTCATGTTAGTAGATTTTATTGTACTTCTCCTAAATTACAAAATGAAAAGTTGGTTATTTCTCCAAATTTAGTTTCTTCAATTTGATATTTTTCATTAAAGTGGTGGAAGTTTTCATTTTTATTCCAAAATGACACATTTGTGTAGAAACTGCTGCTAAAAATCAGGATATTATTATATAGGATAAACGTGTCTGAGTTATCTGTACTGTGGAGCATAGCATCTCTGAGAAATTCCAATGTTTATCTACATTCTTCGAATGTGTTGTCCATTACCTTAATGCATCCTTTAACTCTCTCTGTGTCTGCAAGCCATCTTAAGGTTCCTAGTTCCATGGTTGCTTCAAGGTTTTACATGTGTAAATAGGTGAAATGCACATCTAAAATATTAACCTAAGTTTTTGTGTATTTTTCATTCCCTAGAAACATTTTTTCTATTCCATTGTAAACTCTCAAGCTGGTAACTGCTTCAGGGTGTTACCTTAAAGGCTTATGGCAGACTAAAGAATTAGGCTGCATTCTTTCTAGCTGCTGTCTTTGAAAGAACCAAGTTCTTAACTTTAATTAGGAAGATTTTAAGAAATAAAGGATAAGACAAAGCATTTATGGACATAGAAAATATCTCTGAAGCAAGAAAATTACTCCTATATTTTCATTCTATTGGTGATAAGCCATAAAGAAATTCCTCAGATTAGATACACAAGGATAAAAAAGTTTTTAGAGACTTCAGCATTATGTCTGGGTGATGAGACTGGGCAGCAGCACTGGAGAGAGAGCAGAACCTAAAGAGGAAGCTAGGTTGGCTTACAAAAGAATCTCTGCAAAATTACTCTGCAGCAGCAGCAGGTTTTAGATGTTAATATTCCTAAAGATTGAGTCAACACATACACTAACAATAACATATGATTTTATAGACATACATACTCATCCCCTATTCCACTTCACTCCATTTCCCCAAACTTGACATGATCCAGACCAAGGAGTATCCCCCCAAAATAGGATTTACATTATCTTTAAAGTAGATAGAATGGAGGCAGGAATTATGCCTAATCATAGACAATGAAGAAATTATCTTTATTTTACTCTTTGGATGGAAATTCATTTATGCCATATGCTTACGTCCTTGAAAATATGACCTCTTTTTCTTAAGCTACTTCATCTCCATGATTCATAGAGTAAATATCTTAGGTGTCTTTTAGGCAAACTTTGCAAAATCATTAACAGGATCTTGACTCCATCTGATTTCAACTTAAATTTGAGTTGCAATTGTAAATGTGTGCATGTGAGTGTGTGCATGTATGCATATGTGTATAATCTCACTTTACTTTCAAGATAGCCATGTGAGGTACATATGAATGGTCCCGTGTGGCATGTACTATAACCAAATCTCAGGGATTCTAAATGGTTTATACAAGTAGTAATTTTGGAGGGAGGATTCAACCCTGACTCTATAACAAAACACTCCATATGTTTCCATATGGCAGCACAAATACTTAAAATAATTTATGAATTTTAAAAAGTCAAGTTAACTGTGAAGACTTGTCCACTGCCTGAGGGCAGCAGCTGCCCCTCCTTCAACTGGATGGTGGTACACAGTTTGCATTTCCCATGAACTCTGTGTGAGCAAGCACAGCTGGTCAGCTGGCATCCTCAAGACTGATGTGTGATCACCCAAGCAGCTGATGCCCATGCTTAGGTTACCTCCTTCCTCTTCCTGAAAGGTCACGGTTATCCATGCCTTGGAAAAAAGAGGGGCACAGCAAGTGTACAGCATCCTCTTCCTACAACACAATTCAGGAGAAGTCCCTGCATGGGATGAAAGGAAAATGAAATTACACCAGGACAAGATACATGTGGGCTCCCAACCACAACAAGAAATGGAGAGAGGCTAAGGGCATTTCCCTAAGCCCTTTGTTCTACACGAATTATTTAGATTTCCTTTAGAAAAAGTTTCATTTTGTAGAGGATTACTTTTGACGTGTTATTTTTTCTTTCAACTAATTATAGTGGTAAGGGAAAAATACATCATTAATAAGAATTCATGTCATAAATTCTCTCAGCAGTAGTATTTTAATTGTTAATGTATCATAGCTAAAAGATTAAGATACATCACAAGTGACCAGGAAATCCAAGGTGACAATTAAAATGCTTACATAATTGTAATGCGTACACACATATACATATAAACACTTACAATCCCCCCGCCTCACACACATAAAACATTTAGAGCTGAAAAGAGCAAAACCATCCCTAAAGCAGTTATTTATTAAAAGCAGAAGGTATGTCAAAGGCCAGTTGTAGCTTAACTGCCATTTTGGTGGAGTGATAAGCTGTTTTGCATGTGTGAAAACTGTTGCCTTTCAAATGTAATTATGCAGTTAAAGTTACAACAGATAAAATAACAGATATAAAACAACTGAATAAAAAAGGTCTGTTTCTTTATATGTTATGTAATATAATTCTTTTTCAGTATCTATATACCTAAAAATTAAATGAGACATAAATTTGATGATTACAATTCTCCTTTTGTTTTAATAAACTTTGAATTTTAACAAAGTTGTAGATTTACAGACAGATTTACACAGTGTTTCTGTATACTCCTCACCTAGTTTACTCTTTTGTTAGCAGCTTTTATTACTAAGGAGAAGTTGTTAAAACTAACCAACGTTGGCACATTATTCTTAACTAAATTCTGAACTTCATTTGCTAGTTTGTCCATTAATGTCCCTTTTCTATATCCCTTCCAGGATACCACACTGCATTACAGGTAGTGTTTGGCAGGTTTTTCGACTATGAAGTTACTGGAAGCCACTACTCTATCCTCACACTCTACAAACCTTTGCATATTTTAGTCTTTGAAATCGAGTCACTGAGTACAGCCTGCTAGCAGAGTGGGGGAGGATTTAGCACCACTGCCTGTAGGGGGATTGCCAACATCAATTTTTTGGAATACTTCTCTATGGAAGATTGATCTCTTCTCTCATATTTATTTATTTATTCAGTTATCTATATCAGTGTAGATTCATGGATATTTATTTTATACTTTGTGTTATAATTCACTTCACTACAATGTTATTAAAAACAAATGTTATTAATTTTGTTGCTCAAATTGTTTCACTCTTGGCCATTGGAAGCTCTTTCAATTTTACTCTTGTGTCCCTTTCACATGTCCTTCCATTGTTCTTTAAATATCATGTCCATATTTTTTGTCACAATAAGATACTTTGATCTTATCTTGTATTTTCCCTGGTAAAGCCCTAAATCCAACCAGTATTCCAAGAAGCTTTGGCTCATTTTGTTAGAGAATGGTGTTTGAAACTAAGTTCTGGACATTAGTTGTACTCATGGCTGCCGGGATGTCCAGTCCTTTTTTCTTACCCTCATCAATTTTTTAATTAATGTAGTTGATCTATGATGGTAAATTATTGTTTTAATCTGAAACTGTAAATGGCAGAGGGTAATTAATATGTATTTAGAGACATTGAAAGTGGAAAGTGAATTTAAACTATTTTGTGCCATGGTCCAATTCATTTAATTATTACTTCACTTATAGTTAGTGTGAGGTTCTCCCCATCAAAAAAATATTGGACTCAAAATTAAAGTATGTAACTTAAGTCTCAGATTCTGTTCTCTTGAAAACTACATCACTTGAGCAGCCAAAGAGTTACTGAGGGAATTACAGTTTATCCAGTTGAATATTTCTAGTTTATAAAGTGTTAAGTGTGGGTAGGAGAGGTTACTTGCACACTCATGGCCACGGGCCAGGTTATTGCAAAAATGAGACTGGATTTTAGGCCATATAGGTTCTTATTTAGTTTACTTGTCACAAAACAAAACAGCACCTAAATCCACTTTTCTGACATTATAGATGATGTTAACTCTATTGCCTACATTTTAGAGTTGTTTTAAGAACAAATATTGAATGAATGAATAAAAATTCATATTAATGCAATATTCAACTATAATATAATTACCCTCCTTATATCAAAACATTGGTTTATACATCCAAAATGAATGAGAAAATTAAAATGCGTGGAGTGACAAATATGCTCCAAGGATTTTATATGCATCATTTAATCTAC
The DNA here is from genome assembly GCF_964374135.1 of Grampus griseus. Lineage (NCBI taxonomy): Eukaryota > Metazoa > Chordata > Mammalia > Artiodactyla > Delphinidae > Grampus > Grampus griseus. Next base: position 45,545,227 of record NC_139012.1, read on the forward strand.
TTCAAAAAAGTGTGATTATCATCATTTTACAAATATGGAATTTTCAAGACAGAGATTTTAATTAACTTATGCAGGGTCATTCCTCTGGTAAGCTGCAGTAAACCAAACTCAGATTTTTCCCACTTCAAAACTTTCATTCTCTGCATTACTCCAAGATTCTCATTTCCTTTCTTTAGGATATGTGGTATAGAAATAGCTTAATGGTAGTAATCTTTCTACTTTCAATAAACCACATCTTACTTTTTTTATTGCTTATTCATCATATTTGCTCTGTATTATAGTTATTTATGAGCAAATTTCATCTCTCTTTGTCAATTATCTGCTCCTTACAGGCACTTCTTCACTATATTGAGGACATGATAAGTGACTGTTGGAATAAATACATGTTCTTCCCTACAAAAAGAAAAGAAGCAAGTAAATTAAAATAAAGTGAAATAAGTCCCAAGCTGACTTTCTTTTTTTGCTTAGTTAATTGTTCATGAAAAAGTAGGAAATTTCTGATTTAGTGGATCCTTTGGCAAAGAAGGTTTAGATCACTTAAATGCTAATACAATTTTTAAAATGAACTCTCAGTTATTACTATGCATATTGTTTGAATCAGGATATTCTGGCTAAATACAGCTGAAAGCCAATTGAAGTTTGGTAAAATGATACTAACAGAAACCCCAGAACTGGGCAGTCTCGGGGCTCTTTGACACATCTGTGACGGCTTCAAGGACCTGGGTTCTTGCCTGCTCTGTTCATCACTGCCTTGAATTCCATCCCCAGGTTTGTCACCTAGTATTTAAAAGATCACTGCATCAGCTTCAAGTTTTGGATCACCTCACATGATAATATTCAAAACAGTAAAAGGTGGTGGCAAAAACAAAGAGTTTTCTCCCTATATAGCTCTCATTTTCATCAGGAAAATAATCGTTCTAAACATCTTTCAGTTGTCTTCCTCTTACATCTTATTGGTGAAAACTGGGTTTTTCTAAAACAATAACTAGTAAAAGGGAATATGATTAGCTGAAGTGGAACAGTTCACATCCAAGATTGGGCATACTGTTATACAAACAAAAACAAAATCATGGTAGCAAGGAAGAAGGCATGATTGCTATGGGATAGTGATCCAACAGTGCTTGCCACAAGTGTATCCAGGCTATAAATCCCATCTACATTGTCAAAGGATACAGCTGAGGCCAAGAAGCAAAGTGACAAATTAGAGAGCTGGCATGACTATAGAAGTGAGCAGAGAGCTAAGTTCCAATATCCCAGGCTGTGGTCTGGCTTACCCAAGATACTAGTGTTCTCTGATAGGTTTGATGATTTTTCTCCTCAGGAAAATGGTGGCAACACCCCAGTTCTAGAGCAAGATTATGGTGATTGAGCAGTAGGTAGACCCGAGTTAAAACACAACAACGTTGTAAATCAACTATACTTCAATTTTTTTTAAAGAAGGAAAAGTGAGGAGGAAAAAACCCAACACGAATTTAGCCTGCAGCTGGACCTAAAGGTTGAAGAATGGTCAGCTACAAAAAGAGGGATATTCCCCCCCAAAATACATTCTTGGTTTTGATTTTCTCACGTATTGTGTGGGGTTGTGTTGCTAAGCTGAATGGTTCTATTACCTGTAGTAAAACAAGGTTAGTCCCAAGAATAATGACACATTTCACAGAATAGTTATCTTCCTTGGTATTAATGAATATCAGATACTATACACGTATATGAGCTTATTTATTCTGTCCAACAATTTGTGAGGTGGCTTTTACTATCTCTATTCTTTAATTGGAGAAAATGAGACCAAGAACATAAATAGTCCCAAGGTCAAACTGTAAGCAATGAGGCCCCTGTTCTGTTGAATTCCAAAGCCTGTGCTTTAACCCAGACACCATACACCTCGTATTTACAGCTTGTCAAGCTCTGATTTACAGGAGTTGTAGTTTCTTATTCTACTAGAACTTAATGGAATCTGCTAATGAATCTAATGGCTTAAAAACCAGACAGCCCATGTGTTGGAGGACTGTAGAAGGCTGTGTAGATAGCTGCTGTCCTGTAAGGTCTAGCAAGCAGTTGACTTCACCCCATTTAGATACTCTCTAGAAAGATCATCTCAAAAACATGGAAGTTTTGCAAATTTCTGTGAGCAGAAAGAACAAACCTGAACTGTCATTTTGAGTGGAATTCAGAATTGTTCAGTAGAGCCCAAAATGAAATGTGTGTGTCTCATTTAAAGAAGGACCTGAAATATCATATTTAATCAGCACTTTTTAAGCAGATGGTTACAGTGCTAGGCAGAAAAGTAAGCATGTCTTAATTTATAGGTATCTTTCAGCAGAGAAAAATATACCTAAAATGTTAAATTATTTTTCTATATCAATTGTATGAATGTGAAATAGTTCCTGGGTACCAGTCTTATACTCCAAATTTGAAACACACAAAAGGGACAGAAAAAATTGAAAAGTGCTTAGAGAAAAGATGATCTCAGCTAAAGGTAGAATGGTAAGTTTTGCAAAGCAGCATTTTAAACATGAATTTGTGAATGTGTCTACCAGAAATTCAAATTAGCTGTCCCATTTCATGAGTCTGCAAGTGTCAGGTTTCAGAGAAGCATATGTCAAATTTTGAAGAATGGAATGAACTAAAGAAATTATAACTACACAAGAAATACTAAACTTAATACATATGTGAAATATTTTATTACAATTCTAATTATCCATAAATTATTAAGTATAAGAACATAATTAAATGAAATAAAAAATATCCTATAGAAAATATTCATTATTTTCAAAAAGTTTGATATTTGCTATCCAAATATTTCATAAAAGAAAGAAAATTATTTTTAGGAATTGTTTATAATCCCTGGAAGTAAAAGTACCTATGAAATAATAGTATAAGTTTTTAAAATAATTTTACATGGAATTATTACAGGGAAGCAGCTTCTTCTCTTGACCTTGAAATGAAAGGCAATAATAATCAGAATAATAACTACATATTAAGTACTTTCTATGGGCTGGATGTTTTCTAAAGGAGATGATGAATTTCTTAAATATATGACCTTTGTTCAGTAATGTTAGAGATTGTGTTAGTTATACATGATAAAAATAGCTAGCTATTACTTATTAATTTAAGCATTTTAAACAGATTTTCTCTAATAACTAACACTATCCTTGTAAGTATTATTATTGAATCCACTTTATAGATTAGGAAATTGACATTTAATGGGATTGCAAAATGTACCCAAACTAAGTAATAGAGAATATGATTCCAGCATTCCACACCCTATAAATTAAATGATTAAGCCATATAGCTATTTATATCACTTGATTTGAAGATGAACCACTCAAAATCTAGGATTAGACAGCTATCTGAGAGACAAATTTAAAGATAGGCTAAACCTGGTATATATTCACAGAGAGTTTTTAATTTATATTAAGACAAATATTTGTCATGAAATGAAATGCAGAAGTTTTATGAATTTATAGGCCAAAACAGAGTAGTTAAAATAACAAAATGTGTGCTTTAACCCCCTATACACACTGTGGTAACAAATTAAATTTCCGCCATTATCAGAATAATTTTAGTAGCTGGTAGAAAGTTCAGGAAATGGTTATTAAAGCACTTCAGCCCCCAAAGTCTAACTTCACTTGTATCCTCATAGGGCCTAAAATCTCCATTCTAAGTCACTTTTTTAAGGCAGTGATGGTCATAATTAAAATTCAATTTAGCAAAAACAATATTTTAGATGGAATTGTATTTAGGACTATGGATCTAAAATACAGTGAACTTAGTAGTGCCCTAAGTTTAAGTCTGGGGATTCTTTACCCTATGTACATTCACTCACTTACCTGGTGATTTGATCCAGTCTCAAAGTTAAATATGAGAAATAGGCAGATGATCCCCAGATTTATATCTTTAGTCCAGATTTCTGCACTTAAATATAGATTCACAGCCAATGTGTAATTCTACATAGAAGGCAAAAGATGGATCTAAATAAACATGCACACAACTGATTTTCTGATCTTTCACCCCCCACCACCAATTTTCTTCCCTCACAGTGTTTCTCCATCTCACCTTTTGAAAACTTATACTCAGTAGCTCAGACCAAAAAAACCCTGGAGGTTGGGTAAGGGTTACATTTAATTTCTTTCCCTCTTTCTCATACACAAACCACCCTTAGATATACATTCTATTTCTCCTCCAAATGAATCAGAATACTCCAACTTCATTTTCAATACATATCTAGAAACTGACTGCTTCTCCCTACTTCCACCATCTTCTGTCATCCTCATTAATATAATAGCATCCTGTTCTATGTCCCTGACAGAAGAACCAGAGTAATTTTATTCAAGCATAAATCAGATTTTTTTTATCTGGTCAAATTCCTTCAATCGCTTTTCCCTTTGCTAAAAGCATAAGACAAAGTATACAAGTGGATCCTGTTGTATATTTTCTATCCCAGCCCTAGAATCAACCATTTCTGCAAAGAGCTGGCTCTTTTTAATAGAAAGCAAAATTTGAATGCTGGGTGTGTTCATTGCTACTACAGTGTCATTGCTTCTAGGTTTTCTTGGTAGACAGGGCTAGAAAATATCTGGATTCTAATATATCGTTAAATTAAGATATTATTAACATATATTTTAATTATATATTAAATATATATATAATTTAATATATATATTATATATATATTATATATATATTATATATATAAAATATATATATAGAGAGAGAGAGTGTAAACCATGTTTATACATGGGTACACATGAATTCTAGAGAATGACACAGGGAAATTAGTGAGTTTATAGCAGCAAAAGATATAGGAGCAGGCAAGGTTGATGTCTATTTATAATAATCTTGGGAAACCATGGGGTATTAAATGGATTTCTCATATCTGAGAGCAAAGAGTGGTATCTAGGTAGGAGGAAACCCATAACAATGTGGGATGTACCCTTTTAACACATATTAACCTTAAGAAAACTGACTGATTATGCTAACTTGGGAATGTTGCTCTGAATCTAAGCGACATACCCTTGCTAACACTTAACATGGTGAAATACTTTTTTCACTTGTTCATTACACTCCTTTTAAAGGCTCGTGAGATTGGGCCCTCCCAAATAATTCAGAATAGTCAACTTCTTCTTAAAGTCACTTAGTAACCTTAACTCCATCTGCAAAGTACCTTCACAGAATTACCTACATTAGTGTTTGATGGAATAACCAGAGGATGGAAATGTGGGTGGGGAGGTGGGGGAAGGAGAGTCATTATTAATCTGCCTACCAAATATTTCAAATGACCCTATTCCAGTTCTGGTCAGAGATCATTGCCCCAAGCATTGACACCTGACAAAAAAGAGCAGCACATGTAAATAGTGATCAGCATCTTAAGACTTTTCATCTATCACCTGGTAATAAAACCTTAGCTAATAATCACCTATGTTTCATCCTTTCCAACAATGTTTAACTTGAATCTAATTGTGAGAAAACAAACAAACAATATGGAGAGCATTTTGACAAACAACTGGCTTGGACTCTTTAAAATTCATTATCATGGAAGAAAATGAAAATGGCTGGTACTCATCTCAATTAAAGGAAACTAAAGAGACAAGCATTGATTAGAATGTTCTCTCTGTTCCATTAAAATACATTATGTGTGGGTGGGACAGATTGTCTCTTTGGTTCATAGTTCTTTGGATCAAGAGACTCATTTCACAGAAAAATATCCATGTGAATGGGAGAAAAAGAGTATGGAATACAGGTATGCCCCACTCTTCTAAAGTTCAATTTATGCCACTTTACTTTTACAAAAGAACTACATTGGTATCTGTTTTCACTAATGGAAAGAAATCCAAAGAGGAGTTTAGCTTTTATGAAAAAAAGTTAATTGCTTCTTTCCCTTATATCATTTCTACTAATGAAAATTTTCATTGGAACCCTCTACTTTCAGATAATAGGGGAAAACTGTACTATTTTTTCAGCAAGAAAAAAGGCAAAATTATAACCTCTGTTTTCAGAAAATAGTATTAATTTGGGAAGAATGCCTGATAATTATTGAAATTAAATTATTAAAATTATTTTAATTTTTGTATGTATCTACACATCCTCAAATAATATTTTAACATTATAATTTTAAACCCTAAAATGAAATCTTTGTTATATATCATTAATTTTTAAATGACACTTTAAATCTCTGACTAACCTGTTAGTTGATATCTAGAATTTTCTAGGAGAGAATACAGTTCAGTCTTAAGCAGAGATACCCTATAAAATATTTTCCTGTTTATTTCATATTTATTAATTTCCCTTGAATATATTTCCACAAATGCATCTTAAGTATTTCCTACATCTTGAATATATCCTATCTGTCATAATATATTTTCAAACAAGAAATTTTGGTGGGGGCTTGAGATATTAATTCTCGTATTTATTCTGAAATTTTTATCTATTCATTTAGACCCTGACTGTCTCTATTACTATGTGAGCACTTCATTTGATATATTCCAAGTGAACATGAGAAGCAGAGAAAAATAGTTACAAATAAGTCAATATTTTGAACATGCCTTTTTTCTAATTTTAAATTACCCATCAACTTAATGTATGACTTTAAGTCTGTATAACTTTAAACTTATATGATGTGGAATTTAGTAAAGAATCAGGACAAGCTGTATTTCTAGTTAATCAATTTCTACTATGCTGAAGAAGCAGAACTATTTCAAATGAAGTACCAGAAAAATTAAGTTATATTAAATCCCCTAATATTCGAAAAATCTAACGTACAATATTAAGTTCTTTTGGTCTCTCACCAAAGCTTTAAAAATATAACAATTCTTACTGTATTTAATTTCCTACTCTTCTATAAGGATACGTATTTATTCCAAATTCTGCCATTGTGTCTTTTTATTCTATGATGACATTTTCATAAATTAAGGAAGAGAATTTCACTACACACTTAGGTAAACACAATGCTGGTATTTAAAATCAGGCAACATTTGCATGAGTTAAGGTGAAAATTATCATGGTGATAATGAAGATGATAATAACGTTGATCCTGCTGCTGTTACTGCCACTTGTTACAGTTACTACTACTAATAATACTACTTTATCACTGCATTCTCTTCTTAACTCTAAAATTGAACTTTGTATTAAAATCCCTAAATGGTAAAAATGAAACCAATGCCAAAATGAAAGGAAAAAAGAGAAAAAGAAGAAATAAGGAAGGATAAAAGAGAAAAGAGGTAGAGGGAGACAGAAGGAAGATGACTGTATCAGTGATAAACTGGGCTTAAGAAAACATTTATATAGACCTACAAGATGGCAGAGGAGTAAGACGTGAAGATCAACTCCCTCCCCACAAATACATCAAAAATACATCTACATGTGGAATAACTCCTACAGAACACCTACTGAACACTCGCAGAAGACCTCAGACTTCCAAAAAGGCAAGAAAATCCCCACATATGTGGGTAAGGCAAAAGAAAAAGAAACAAAAGAATAGGGATGGGACCTGCACCTATGGGAGGGAGCTGTGAAGGGGGAAACGTTTCCACACACAAGGAATCCCTCTCACTGGTAGGGAGCGTAGTGGGGGAAGCTTTGGAGCCACAGAGGAGAGTGCAGCTACAGGGGTGCGGAGGGCAAAGCTGAGAGATTCCTGCATAGAGGAATGGTGCCAACCAGTACTCACCATCTGAGACTGTTTTCTGCTCACCTGCTGGGGCAGGTGGGGGCTGGAAGTTGAGGCTCAGGCTTCATAGGGCAGACCCCAAAGAGAGGACTGGGGTTGGCTTCATGAAGACAGCCTGAAGGGGTCTAATGCACCACAGCTAGCTGGGAGGGAGTCTGGGAAAAGTCTGGACGTGCAGGAGAAGCAAGAGACCATTGTTGCGGGGTACACAAGGAGAGGGGCTTCCTGCTCTGTGTACCCACAGGCAGCAGAGCACCACCTAAGCAAGCTCCAGAGATGGGCACAAGCAGTGGCTATCATCTCAGACCCCAGAGGCAGGCACAGACCGCTACTGCTGCGAATGCTGCCCCCAAAGATACTGTGTGCAAACGCAGGTCACTACCCACACCTTGTGTGAGCCTGTGCAGCACACCACTGCCAGGGTCCTGTCGTCCAGGGTCAACTTCCCTGGGAGTTGAACATTGCAACATCATGCTGGGCTCTGCCACCACAGGCATGCCCCGCATTCCAATTGTGACTACCATATCCTTCCCTCTCCCTGGCCTGAGTGAGCAAGAGAGCCCTAATCAGCTACTGCTTTAACCCCCTCCTGTCTGGTTGGGAACAGACGCCTGAGGGTGGCCTACATGCAGAGGTGGGGCCAAAACCAATGCTGAACCCCAGGAGCTGTGCGAACAAAGAAGAGAAAAGGAAATCTCTCTGTGCAGCCTCAGGAACAGCGGGTTAAATCCCTACAATCAGCTTGGTAAACACTGCATGTGTGTAATACCTGAATAGACAATCAGTGTTCCCAAAGTTGAGGCAGTGGACTTTGGGGGAAACTGTAGACTTGGGGTTTGCTTTCTGCATTTGATTTGTTTTCGGTTTTATGTTTAGTTTAGTTTAGTTTTTAGTGTCTGTTTTCATATGTGGGTTTATTTATTGGTTTGGTTGCTCTCTTCCTTTTTTTTTTTTTTTTTTTCTCTTTTTTCTGAGTGTGTGTGTGTGTTTCTTTCTGTGATTTTGCCATTTAATTTTGCTTTTACCGTTTGTCTTGGGGTTCTGTCTGTTCGCTTTTTTTTTTCGTTTTGTGAGCGTGTGTGTGTATGTTTCTTTGTGTGATTTTATGTTTTGCTTTTACCATTTCTCTTGGGGTTCAGTCTGTACTTTTTTTTTTTTCTTCTTTTTGTGAGTGTGTATATGTATGTTTCTTTGTGTGACTTTCTCTGTTTAGTTTTGTTTTTACCATTTGTTTTGGAGTTCTCTCTGTTTGGTTTTATTTTATTTTATTTTCCTTTTCTTCTATGCCTTGCATCTGACAAGGTCTTGGTACTCCGGCCGGGTGTTGGGCCTGAGCCAGTGAAGCAAGAGAGCCGAGTCCAGGACACCAGACAGACTCATGGATCACCAGAGACCTCACCAAGAGGTCTCTGGTAATTCATGTAATATTAATCGGTGACGGGTCCCCAGAGATCTCCGTCTTAACACTAAGATGCAGCTCCACCCAATGGACAGCAAGCTCCAGTGCTGCATGCCCCATGCCAAACAACTAGCAAGACAGGAACACACCACCACCCATTAGCAGAGAGGCTGCCTAAAGTCATACTAAGTTCACAGACACCCCAAAACACCACCAGACATGGCCCTGCCAACCAGAGGGACAAGATCCAGCCCAACCCACCAGAACATGGGCACCATTCCCTTCGCCAGGAAGCCTACACAAGCCACTGAACCAACCTCACCCACTGGGGGCAGACACCAGAAATAAGAGGAATGATGAATGTGCAGCCTTGCAAAAAGGAGACCCCAGGGCTTCCCTGGTGGCGCAGTGGTTGAGAGTCTGCCTGCCGATGCAGGGGGCATGGGTTCATGCCCCGGTCTGGGAAGATCCCACATGCCACAGAGTGGCTGGGTCCATAAGCCATGGCCGCTGAGCCTGCACGTTAAGTTAAACAAAATGAGAAGACAGAGAAATATGCAACAGATGAAGGAGCAAGGTAAAAACCCAACAGATCAAACAAATGAAGAGGAAATAGGCAGTCTACCTGAAAAAGAATTCAGAGTAATGATAGTAAAGATGATCCAAAATCTTGGAAATAGAACAGAAAATACAAGAAACATTTAACAAGGACATAGAAGAAATAAAGAGCAAACAAACAATGATGAACAACACAATAAGTGAAATTAAAAACACTGTAGAAGGAATCAATAGCAGAAAAAATGAGGCAGACGAATGGATAAGTGAGCTGGAAGATAGAATAGTGGAAATAGTGGATAGAATAGTGGAAATAAATGCAGAAGAGAAGAATAAAGAAAAAAGAATGAAAAGAAATGAAGACAGTCTTAGAGGCCTATGACTCAATATTAAATGCACCAACATTCGAAGTATAAGGGTCCAAGAAGAAGAAGAGGAAAAGAAAGGGTCTGAGAAAATATAAGAAGAGATTACAGTCAAAAACTTCCCTAATATGGGAAAGAAAACAGTCAATCAAGTCCAGGAAGTGCAGAGAGTCCCATACAGGATAAACCCAAGGAGAAACATGCCAAGACACATATTAATCAAACTATCAAAAATTAAATACAAAGATAAAATATTAAAAGCAGCAAGGGAAAAGCAAAAAATAAACATACAAGAGAATCCCCATAAGCTTAACAGTTGATCTCTCAGCAGAAACTCTGCAAGACAGAAGGGAGTGGCAAGACATATTTAAAGTGATGAAAGGGAACCTACATCCTACAACCAAGATTACACTACCCAGCAAGGATCTCATTCAGATTCAACGGAGAAATTAAAACCTTTACAGACAAACAAGAGTGAAGAGAACTGAGCAACACCAAACCAGATTCACAACAAATGCTAAAGGAATTTCTCTAGGAGGGAAACACAAAATAAGGAAAAGACCTACAATAACGAACCCGAAACAATTAAGAAAATGGTACTAAGAACATACATATCAATAATTACCTTAAATGTAAATGTATTAAGTTATCCAACCAAAACACACAGACTGGCTGGATGGGTACACAAAAAAGACCTGTATATATGCTATCTACAAGAGACCCACTTCAGACCTAGGGACACACACAGACTGAAAGTGAGGGGATGGAAAAAGTTATTCCATACAAATTCAAGTCAAAAGAAAGCTGGAGTAGCAATTCTCAGGCAAAATAGACTTTAATATAAAGACTATTACAAGAGACAAAGAAGGATACTACAAACTGATCAAGGGATCAATCCAAGAAGAAGATAGAACAATTGTAAATATTTATGCAACCAACATAGGAGCACCTCAATACTTAAGGCAAATGTAACAGCCATAAAAGGGAAAATCAACAGTAACACAATAATAGTAGGGGACTTTAACACCTTTCACCAATGGCCAGATCATCCAAAATGTAAATAAATAAGGAAACACAAGCTTCAAATGACACATTAAACAAGATGGACTTAAGTGATATTTATAGGGCATTCCAACCAAAACAACAGAATGCACTTTCTTCTAAAGTACACATGGAACATTCCCCAGGATAGATCATATATTGGGTCACAAATCAAGCCTTGGTAAATTTAAGAAAACTGAAATTGTATCAAGTATCTTTTCCGACCACAATGCTATGAGACTAGAGATCAATTACAGGAAAAAAACTGTAAAAAATACAAACACATGGAGACTAAACCATATGCTACTAAATAACCAAGAAATTACTGAAGAAGTCAGAGGTAATCAAAAAATACCTAGGGTTTCCCTGGTGGCACAGTGGTTGAGAGTCCGCCTGCCGATGCAGGGGACATGGATTCATGCCCAAGTCTGGGAAGATCCCACATGCTGTGGAGCGGCTTGGCCCGTGAGCCATGGTCACTGAGCCTGCTCGTCCGGAGCCTGTGCTCCGCAACGGGAGAGGCCACAACAGTAAGAGGCCAACATACAGCAAAAAAAAAAAAAAAAAAAAACCTAGAGAAAAATGACAATGAAAACACAATGACAAAACCTATGGGATGCAGCAAAAGCAGTTCTAAGAGGGAAGTTTACAGCAATGAAATCCTACCTCACGAAACAAGAAAAATCTCAAATAAACCCCCTCACCTTACACCTAAAACAATTAGAGAAAGAAGAACAAAAAACCCCAAAGTTAACAGAAGGAAAGAAATCATAAAATCAGATCAGAAATAAATGAAAAAGAAATGAAGGAAATAACAGCAAAGATCAATAAAAGTAAAAACTGGTTCTTTGAGAAGATAAACAAAATTGGTAAACCATTAGCCAGACACATCAACAAAAGAAGGGGCAAGGCTCAAATCAACAGAAATAGAAATGAAAAAGGAGGAGTAACAACTGATACTGCAGAAATACAAAGGATCATGAGAGACTACTACAAGCAACTATATGCCGATGAAATGGACAACCTGGAAGAAATGGACAAATTCTTAGAAAAGTACAACCTTCCAAGACTGAACCAGGAAGCAATAGAAAATATAAACAGACAAATCATAAGCACTGAAACTGAAATTGTGATTAAAAGTCTTCCAACAAACAAAAGCTCAGGACCAGAGGGCTTCACAGGTGAATTCTTTCAAACATTTAGAGAAGAACTACCACCCATCCTTCTCAAACTCTTCCAAAATATAGCAGAGGGACAAACACTCCCAAACTCATTCTACAAGGCCACCATCACCCTATACCAAAACCAGACAAAGAAGTCACAAAGAAAGAAATCTACAGGTCAATATCACTGATGAACATAGATGCAAAAATCCTCAACAAAATACTAACAAATAGGATCCAAGCACATTGAAAGGATCATACAACATGTTTAAGTGGGGTTTATCCCAGGTATGATATTCTTCAAAATATGCAAATCAAACAATGTGATACACCATATTAACAAATTGAAGGATAAAAACCATATGCTAATCAGAAAAGATGCAGAAAAATCTTTCAACAAAATTCACACCCATTTATGATAAAAACTCTCCAGAAACTGGCATAGAAGGAACCTACCTCAACATAATAAAGGCTATATATGACAAACCCACAGTCAAAATCTTTCTCAATGGTGAAAAACTGAAACCATTTCCTCTAAGATGAGGAACAAAACAAGGGTGCCCACTCTCATCACTATTATCTGACATAATTTTGGAAATTTTAGCCACTGCAATCAGAGAAGAAAAAGAAATCCATATCAGAAAAGAAGAAGTAGGGCTTCCCTGGTGGCACAGTGGTTAAGAATCCTCCTGCCAATGCACTGGACATGGGTTCGAGCCCTGGTCTGGGAAGATCCCACGTGCCGCAGATCAGGTAGACCCATGCGCCACAAATACTGAGCCTGTGCTCAAGAGCCCTTGATCCACAACTGCTGAGCCCACGTGCAACAACTACAGAAGCCCACGTGCCTAGAGTCTGTGCTCTGAAACAAGAGGGGCCACCACAGTGAGAAGCCTGTACACTGCAACGAAAGAGTAGCCCCTGCTCCCCGCAACTAGAGAAAGCCTGCAAACAGCAATGAAAACCCAATGCAGCCAAAAATAAACAAATTAATTAATTTAAAAAAACAAAGTGAAACTCACTTTTTAGCAAATGACATGATACTGTACATAGAGAATTCTAAAGATGCTACCAGAATACTAGTTGAGCTAATCAATGAATTTGGTAAAGCAGCAGGATACATATTAATGCACAAATTGCTTGCATTCCTATAACTAATAACAAAAAATCTTAAAGAGAAATTGAGGAAACACTCTCATTTACCATTGCAAGAAAAAGAATAAAATACCTAGGAATAAACCTACCTAAGGAGACAAAAGAACTCTATGCAGAAAAATGTAAGTCACTGATGAAAGAAATCAAAGACAATACAAACAGATGGAGAGATATACCACGTTCTTGGATTGGAAAAATCAACATTGTGAAAATGACTGCACTACCCAAAGCAATCTACAGACTCAAGGCAATCCCTATCAATCTACCAATGGCATTTTTCACAGAACCAGAACAAAAAGTTTTACAGTTTGTATGAAAACACAAAAGACCCCAAATAACCAAAGCAATCTTGAGAAAGAAAAATGGAGCTGGAGGAATCAGTCACCCTCAATTCAGACTATACTACAAAGCTACAGTGATCAAGACAGAGTCTGAAGTGTGTGTATCATTGGAAACTGAAAAAATTTTTGTTGGTTTTATTAACGTGATAGGTTTCTAGGAAAGGCCTACTAAATAACTATGTCTAGTTTCACAGTTACAAATAAATTACAATGTAACTTTGAATAAATTAAGCTCAACATAAAGGAAGGATACTGATAGTTGCTACTACCCCTTCCTTGAGGGGCTCTTGTAAAGCACTGAATAAAGTAACAGAGGTTTATATGCATGCATATATTTTCAATGATATTTGTACACACTTAAAAAGAACTCTACAGAATGCATTATAAAAACCTTGATACTGTGTGTCCCTAGTTCCCAGCTCTCTCATTAAAACTATTTAAAGGAACAAAATGTTATCTATTAGGATAGCTATCACAGTACTCCAAATACTACTGCTTGCAGTACCCTGTCCCAACCATTTGCCTTCCTCTTCCCATCAGTCCTTAATTCAGAAACCCCAGAGATTTGTTCATTAATTTATGAACATATTTCTTCATTCAGCCAAGAAAACTGATTGATCCCTTACGAAATTTCAGGCACCCTTCTTCAGTATGTTTTATAGGTATGTTCAGGAAACATAGCAGTGATTAACACAGATGAATATAGCCTCTCTCGAGCTGAGGGGATAGACAAAAGAAGCAAATATAAAATCAAAAATATAAATACGTAAATAAAAATTGAATAAATGGGTAGAATAACTAGTATATCAGATAAGTGATGGAGAAAAACAGCAAGCAGGGAAGGGAGATGGAGATTGTTACCTGGTAGGAAGAGGCTGCGATCTGAAATTAAGTGATCACTGAGGGCTTTCTAGGGAAGATAAAATTTAAGAGGGAACCTAAGGTTGTGAGAGGGAGCAAGGTGCATATCTGGGAAGTGAATAGTAAAAGCAGAGGGAACAGTCAGATGGAAAGGCAATGAGGCAAGAGTGGGTTTGGAGTATCCAAGGAGCAGAAAGGATGTCAGTGTGTGGAAAACAGAGGCAGCAAAGTGGAGAGGAGAAGGAAACAGTCAAGAGGCCCAGATTTCTAGGGCTGTGGAGGCACTTTGAGGACTTTGCTTTTCCTGTGAAGAAGCCATTGAAGAGTCTAGAGTGACATGATCTGACTTATGTTTTAACAGGATCTCTCTGGATGCCATGATGATTAGAGACTGCAGGAGAATAAGGACAAGCCCCAGAAGACCAATAGTTGATTCAAAGAAGTGATTTACTCAAACATGCGCCTCATCCTCAGTGAGGACGCAGAGCAGGGATCGGCAAATACTGGCCACAAATCAAATCAGGCTCTCAGCCTGGATCTGTGGGACTGTGAGCTAATAATGGTTCTCACGTTCAGAAAGTTTGTTGAAGAAGAAAGAGGAGGAGAAGTTACAGAAAGTGTATGTGTCCCACAGAGCCTAAGATATCTAAAATCCAGAAAATGCTTTCCAACACCTGATGGAAGGCATCTGGCTGGTAGGAGGTCCTCAGCAAAATTTGGAAGAGGAATACATGAGTCAGTTAGTTCCTGAAAACACTGTAAAGTGATAGGTGTCAAGAAACATTTATGCCTTCACCCTTAACCTTCACAAATAATGCCATTTCCATTGAGCTATTGAAAAATATATTCTGGCTTTCAAAACAATAAACCAGAGGGCATTTTCTCACATAGGCAAGGTCATAAACAACTGTCAGCTAAAGCTGAAATAGCAACAAATCAAATAATAACAAAAACATTTTTATAGATTTTTAAACCTTACAAAGCATTTTCATGTTCATTATCTAATTTAATCCTCAAATCAACGCCATGAGATAGTTATTATTTTCCCATTAGAAACGACCACATGTTAAATGCTTAGTGATTGCTCAAGAAAAGCTGAAATCTTGAGTGTTACCTCTATTAATGCCAAGGTTGGGTGTTTTCCCATGGGAACATTGGATGCTAAAATCACCAGGGATTTTCAGCCCAAGATGGCAGACTAGGAAATATATTTACTTTCTGGTCCTCCTGAAACCATATTTAAATAAAACTGTAGAAACACCAAAATTCATCAACCAATAAAAGCCAAGACATTGTGGAAGTCATCAACCACAGAAAGATTTCAACACATTTCGAGAAGACAAACAATGAAATGGAGGGGCCGTGAATAAAATAATGAAGAAAAGATTACCCTAAGTAGGGTCTGCACAAAGCCAGTCAGCTTTTGCTGAGCTCTGTTTATACTAAAGGGCAGATGAAAGAAGAGGGGCTGAAAACAAGGAGACAAAAGTCATTTTAGGAAAAACAGTTCATTTAATGAGCTCCAGGGAACAGTCAGCCTGCTGCCATACTCACTCATGTATTACAGTGGATTGTTGGTAAGCAAGACAAGAAAACAGGGAACAAACAAACAAAAATCAAGACACTGTTTCTTACTGAACTCTTCCCAAATGAGATCAAGAAATTATGGTTCAATGCCATAGCTGTAAATCATTTCTGCTCTTGGAGAGGTTAGAAAGGGCTTATAATATTTACCCTTTTTATTCAGACAGAATTTAGGTCTGAGCAAAAGCTTTTGTGTCCTCCAACCTCAAAGTTTATTGAGGATGGAAGTCCAAATTTGCTTTGACATACCATAAAAAGAATCTCATGAGCAGAGGGTCAAACTAGTTTTGGAATATATGAATTATGCCCAGTGTTATTTTAAATAGATTTTAAACTAAAATACATAAATTTTTACAGATCTATATGATTCTGGGTTCTGAAACTTCTACATGTTACATCCTGATATATAACACACAATGTCAGTCCCAGGAGAGAGAAAACACTCCAATGAAGCAAGCCAAAGAAACAAGATTCGAACAAGGTAAAGTGATGTGTAGACCAAGACCAGGATTTTTCAATTCTTTCCTGTCATGCTGTAGCTTCCAGCTCCTGAATAACAACACATGTTTTCCTTGTCCTAGCACACAAGAGTATGTCTCCTCTCTGGGGCATAAGAAGCTCTAGAGTTACATATGTGTAGTACAAAGTGGACCCAGCTGGCATACTCACAATGACCAAATTCTGTTGATCGTACTTTATTTTAAACCAATACATCGTTCCATGCTGAAGTTGCAATAAATGATATATTTGCTTTCTAGACATGAATGAGATGCCTTACTGGATATACTCCAGGAAGGCCAGAGAAACTGGCTTCTAATCCATACAGAATAATTCATTGATGAATTCCTTTCAGGATAGTCCATGATTTATCTAGAATATAAGCTTTACATACCTGGATCCTTCAAACTAGATCAAAGGGAAAAATCTAGGCTGCAAGCCTCAGTTAGAAATGTGGGATGGTGCTATGCTGACAACTGGTGGTCCCTGACCTATCTGCTGAGATTAAAACCCAGTGTGGTGGATGACCAATTCACACGTTGAACAAAAGAACACCTCCTACAGGGCAGTGTATGTGTTCATTACAGGTATGGCACTTAGGGCTAAGTATCATAAGGACTTCAAGAAAAAAAGAAAACGTAACACATGAAGCATATATGATAAGGAGGCACCAGAGTCCAGAGCACGAGCTCTGGAATCACACAGCCTTGCTTCGAATCCTGGCTAAGCCACTACCATCTGTATACCCTGAAGAACAGTCGAAGGTTTAAATGTTGTTTTAAAAAATTTCGAAAAACAAGTGAAGAAAGAACCTATCTGCCAGGAAGGGACATCGTGGGGTGCAGCATCCAGTCGGGTCAGCGCTCTGCATCTCCTGCTCAGAAGCCTTCACTGCCTGGCTCATGGTGATGCTGGCAGCTCAGCAGCCATGGAGAAGGTGCTCCTGTCTCCACGGCTCGCACACAAGCTGGGGAGGTCCACGGAGGAGGCGGGCCACAGCCTGGAAAGCTCTGGGTGCATCCTGCACTCACCTCTGAGTAGGCTCTGGTCTCTGGGCCCCGTTGTGGGGAAGGGCTGGCCGATACATACCCAGGGCTGAGGGGCCTGCAGAGCCGGTGCCCAGGCAGGATGAGTTCTGGAGGAGAAGGCTTCCACAGTCCCCAACAGTCTCCCCATGGTGGCCCATCCAGTACCAAACACCTGCCACCCACAGCGAGAAGTCCCAGCCGCTAGAAAGTCCAGAAGGGCTCGAGTTCTTTGCCCTTGGGCCGGGTTTCTCCAGGGGCTGGGCTTGCGTGGGGCCCCCAGCCCACCCCCTGACCCACCAGCCCTTGCTCTGTGACACGTACGATGGAATGTCAAGACCCAGGCTGAGCCGTCCAGTGTCCAGTGCGTGCTAGACCTAGAGAACAGTTAGAAGCTAGGGAGAAGTTCTCCCACTTTCACTCTCTTTTCTCAGATCAGGCAGGCAGCACATCTCACCCCGAAGCCATGGACACCACACCTCCTTCCCAGGCTACCTTTTTCCATTCTGCCCTTGTTTTCCCTTTCCATTCTGCCCCCCTTTTCCCCAGCCTCCCACTTACGGCTTCGGGGGTCATCGGTGCTTCAGCAGGCAACACGTATGACCCAGAAGCTATGGACACCACACCTCCTTCCCAGGCTACCTTTTTCCATTCTGCCCGTTTTCCCTTTCCATTCTGCCCCTGTTTTCCCCAGCCCCCCTTTTACGGCTTACGCCGGTATCGGTGTTTCAGCAGGCAGCAGCTCTGACACCAAAGATATGGACACCACACCTCCTTCCCAGGCTGTCATTTTCCAGTCTGCCCCGTCTCCAAGTAGAACCACTACCCATTTCACACGGCTGTTCCTAGTTCTGGGAACACACCACTCACTGGTAGCAATGCCTCAGCCCATGCCTCGACTCATTTACCATTGCATTGGCAATGCTGGCCAACAGATAGACCAACACTTCAAAGTTATGACAGAAAGTTGAGTTAGTTATATGCTTGGAATTGCATTTATTATTATTAACTAGCACAATTGTAGTGCTTAGACTATAACAAGTAATATTCTAAGTGCTTAGCAAATATTAACTCACTTAATCCTCATAATGTCAACCCTATAGGTAGGTAATATTCATAATATTCACATTTTTGGGGAGAAACTGAGGCCCAGAGGGGTTGAATAGCTTGCCTAATGCCACACAGTAAGTAGGGTGCAGAAACCCAGCATGAAAACCAGACCGTCTAGACTTTCATCACTTTGCCGTGTCACCTTATTAGATGTTGTGGTTAGGGAAAGAACTAAACTGACAAGACTGAACTAGAGAGGGGAGAAATGAAAAAATGACTGATCCTAGAAACTAGAGAGGATTTTATCTCAGAAATTTCTGGTGATGAGACCCGGAAGAACAAGAACTTGGTTGGAATATTAACTTGGGGTAGTATCTGAATCCATTGAGAAATGGTTTTGTTTTGTTTTTTAATTTAGAAAGGCCAGTTGGATGAAGATTAATGAAAAAAAAAAGGAGAAAGGAAAAGAGGAAGGTGCCTTAAGTGAGACATAACCGCTTCCCTCTAAGTACTAGGGGTGGGGTCCAGTGGGAAAGGATGGAGCTCGCTCTACAGGTTTGTCACCAGGATGAACAAGGAGAAACATGGCAACCATTGTACTGGTTTTGATGATCTCTCAAAACCAAGACTTCAGTTTCCAAGAACTACCTACGGTAGCATACCTACCATGTGTCAGACATGCCACCAAGTGTGTTTCCAGTCACACATTTTAATTGGAGAAATAGTTCCTCTGAGGAATAGTCCCTATGGCTGCTGTAACAAATTACTACAAAAATGCTTGCTTCAAACAAAACACACTCGTTCTCTTATGGTTCTGGAAGACAGACTTCCAAAACCAGTTTCCCTGGGCTGGAACCAGGAGTTGACAAGGCCATCCATCCTCCTTCTAGAGGCTCTAAGGGAGAATCCGTTTCCTTGACAGCATTCCTTGACTTCTGGCAACATCAATCCAACCCCAACTTCATCATCACATTCTCTTTGGAGTAAAAACTCCCTCTGCTTCTCTCTTACGAGAACACCAGTGGTTACATCTGGGTCCATCCAGGTAGTCCAGAAGAATCTCCCCATCTCAAAACCGTTACTTACATCCCATTGGCAAAGTCCCTTCTGCCATTGAAGGTGACATTCACAGGTTCTGGGGATTAGAAGGTGGACATTTGGGGGCAATGGTATTATTCAGTCTACTACAAGGTAGATACTATTATCTTTCGCAGATGTAGGAATTGAGATTTAGGGAAGTAATTTGTCTCAGGTCTACAATTTCCAGAGTAGAGATTTAAATTCTGCCACTGAGACTTTAGGACACACTCTAAACAACTTTAACCTGTGGCCTTAATTATTGCATACTCCTTGGTTAAGAGTCACACTTAGGTATCAAGACCCAACTGAATATAACACAAGTACTGTCTCCTCTTTCACTATGTTTGCCTGATGTATTTATGAATCTTGCCCAGAGCAGAAGAGTTCAGAAAATTGTAATGCACGTTTACCAAGAGAAAGCATTTACTGTTTGATATGCACAGAGTAAAGGAAGCCTATTTAAAATAAAATAAAATAAAATATGCCACCAAATCGTCAAGTGTCACAACAGAGGTAACCCAATGGGAGTCTTGAGGAGACTAAAATGATCTCCAATAGTGCATGTGAGAAAAGTTTCACTAAAGGCAGGTGTAGTTCAGCCAAGCCCTACAGCACAGAAGTAGGAATTTGGATATGTATGAATGGGAAAAAAGACATTTTAGGCATGGGAAACAGTTTAATGCAGAATGGATGAGAAATATGCATTAGACCTTTCTAAATCAAATGGCTTATTAACCCAGTAAATCAGATTTAGTCAGTCAAACTAGCTTTAGCTGACTACTTATCCAGGGGATAGCTGCTCAGAGTAATTTTTGTCATAGAACAGTAAATTAAATTGTTGAACTATAGCTTTAGGCTTGCTAAGTGAAATAGATTGCTCTAGATGATTTTGAAGTGACTTACTTGGTACTATTCACGAAATTGGTGGTTAACACCTGCTTAAGACAACATAGCGAATTGATCTAAAAGAGTACTTGAAGTAGTTACTGTGTAAAGTAACTGTTCAGTAGCTCATGGTAAATGGATGTTTATAATCCCCATTGGATAACCAACCTCTTTTTTGCAAATGGTAATGTGAATTGCTGTTGCATAAACTATAGTAATGACCACCTACCTAATTTGTTGTCCAAACCAGAAATCTTCTAACAACACAGGTCTCCTAATAAAAATAAGCATGAAGGTAACACACACTGGGTGTCCCCCATGTGTCTGTGCATGCATCTATATCTCACTGAACCCCCATAACAGCCCCCAAAACAGGGACTCTGAGTGTCCCCATGCTGCTGGTGGAGAAACAGGCACAGGAAGGTTCAATAGTCTACCTACCTAAGATCACACAGAGGGTGGGAGAGCCTGTTTTTAAACCATCTGCCTCCAATTCCAGGTGCCAAGAGCCAGATTCAGCCTACAGGCCTCTTCTGCTCGTCTGGAGGTGAAACCATGTGTAAGGATTAGTCAAATTCTGTCTTCACTCATCAAGGTAGCTTGAACACTTGCACATACTCCAAGTAGCATATAGCATAAGCAATAAGATGTTTGCCCAGGGTATTGTCCAGGAACTTGGCATCAGCTGTGTCTAGTTAGGCTGAGCTGGTTAAGACTGCAGAGGACCACCGATCTTCCACCTGGGCAAGTGCCTTTTGACCTCCTGCCGTCAGAGGGCCGAACACTCCAGCCAGAGAATGTGCTGAGCCCTGTAGCCTAGTTATGCCATCTCAGAACAATTATGAGCACATCTTTTTCCAATCACCTTTCCTCATGCTCCCCATGCCTCCCACTGCCCTGTTTCTTTATTCTTTATCCCACAGATACCCCAAGCCCCTTGCCTTTGGGGAGGCGGATTTGAGACCTATTCTCACATCACATCCTCGCTTGGCTGCCCTGTGAATAAACCTCCTCTTTGCTGCAAACCTCAGCACGTCAGCGTTTTGGCTTGCTGCGCCTCAGACAAAATGGTTGGGAGCCGTGGTACAGGTCCCTTGCCTGTGAGGGAAGCTGGTTCCTAGTAGTCACGTTGTGGATGTTTTCTCCTCCCGGGGGTGGGGGGTTGGGGGGGCAGACGTCCTGCTCTTCCAGAAAGAAGGGAGAAAGGCAGGAGCTGGACCATTGCTCTCAGGGTCACCGTCACCTAGGAGCTCATTAGAAGCACAGAATCCAGGCCCCACCCAGAACTACTGAATACCAGCCTGCATTTAACAAGATCCACAAGAGAGGCATACCCATATTAAAGTTAGAGAGGCATCAAGCTGTCATTGTCTTCTCCGCAGCTAATGAAAATGAAGCAAAGATTCATCCCGAGCCTACTCTGCCTCAGTCACCTGGATATCACATGAGCTCATTTAATCCTCCCCAGAACCTGCAAATGAGACTGAGGGTCAGAGTGGTCAAACACCCAAGGGTCCATAAAAGAACATGACCAAGGCTCACTGGAGCTCAGACCTCCAAAGAAGAAGGCCCCTGAGCACAGCATGGCACCACCGCAGCCCAAACCGTGGGCCTGGAGGGTAGGCCAAGCTCCCCACGCAGAGTTCACACCATTCGACAGATGCCCACAGCAGACCACAAGGGAATATGAGAAGTAAGTTCTGATTGTGGAATCTCTGAATTTTGAGATTTAAAGAAAAAAATCTGTTTTCAGGGGCTGGTTAAAACAGTTCTACCAAGGAGTAAAGAGAGCGCATCTCAAGGCCCCTTCTGGACTTAGAATTTAATGCCTACTTATTGAGAAACGCTCCGTGCATTTGCTCAGTCCTACGTCAAGATGAAGTTCTCTGTGCCCTAGAAGCTTAGGTTCTAAAAAGGCCACAGAAATGGGTGAGACCTAAAAAAAGCCAGAACAATGCAATGGCCTTAATCAGACTGTCTTTGCTTTGCCTTGCTTACAAGTCACTGACTTTAAACTGAATATGGCATCATGTCTTTATTTTTCTTGAAGGTTTTTTAATGAAAGATCATATAAAGATTTTCTTCCATGGTAAAACTTTTATATTGTATTTTTCTTAAAATGGAGTGTGGTACATAAACCCTCCATCAAATGATTGCTTATAACTCACCTTGCTTTATTAAGAATACCACTAGAGGCTTCTATGCCCCTACTAAGAAAAATGCATTTTCAGGCCCATTCAAACCAATGAAAATCCAAGTTTTCAGAGCACAAGATAATGAAAATTCTCTCGACCAGCATCTTTTACTACTTTTAATCTGTTAACAGACCCTAAGTGTCTCAGATGAAAGGTACTGTAGCGGGAATTGACATCGTTAACAGCATTCCATACAGGTAAGTCATGATTGTTCCAATTTCTCAAAAATTTGGACACTTTGACTGCCTCTATAACATCTCTAGGGTGTGTGAAAGAAAAAAAAAGAGGCCTGTACAATGTATTTCTCAAAATATACATAGAAATAGTTTGCACATACAAACAGGGAAACCTTATAAATAATGTATAGGGAGCAATGTAATGTCGATAACGGAACTACTCATTTCGAAAGACAACACTGTCATCAAGTGTCCCCTCACCAAAACTGACTGGGAATTTTTAGGGGCCGCCAAACCAGAGGTGGAGATTTATAGGAACCTGGGATGTTTGAAAAATGGTTTTGGACAACCTCCTCGAGGAAGGCACCAAGCGCCATCCCAAATTGCAAAAATGGCTCCAGGTTGACTCCTTGTGTCCTCACTCTTTGCAATTTGACATTCCAACTTCTCTCATCAAGAGGCAAAGTTGATTTCCCCACCCTTGAAGTTAGGTGACTTGCCATGGCCAATAGAAGGCAGCAGAAACAATGGTGTGCCAGCTCAGAGCTAGGTCCCATGATGCTTCTACTCTCCCTCTCAGAGCCCTGCTACCCCCATGAGCACAAGCTCCAGTTACTAGCTGGGGCATAAGAGGTATGTGGCCCAGTCAGGCCCCCAGCCCAGCTACAGCCAGCCCCCAGCTGACCCCACAGGTGTAGCAGCAATTCCAGCCATGATAAGCAGGGTTGTGACGAAGAATTAAGAGCATAAGCGTATTCTATAATTTATAAACCACTCTGTCAACCTACAACATTATTTTTCAAAAGCATTTTTGTTATTCTGAATCCCTGAGTGGACATATTGAAAACAGCACTGCAATGATTGTTGGAGAGCAAAGGATGCAACCTGAAATAGAGAGTAAAATATATTAGTTTATCCAGATTCACGTATTTGTATAAATTACTAGAAAATCATCTGAAGAAAAACAGACATGAATGAAGAAAACAGTCCAAAGAACACGGGTGAAGAAAGATGTCTATTTAACACCAACTAGTACATCAAAACATGTAATGGAAAGTATATGTTTGGTTCTCTATATAATGCTGTATAATTTTCATCACAAAAGCATTATTGATTTGTACATACTTGGAAGAAAACAAAGCATTAAGATTATCTGCTGGTGTGAAGACTGGCCCATATACACAAAGGGCAACGAGAGACTGAAGAAAGAGGCAGCCTGCCCAGACTAGTCAGTGGCAGTTTTAACAAGTAAGGGAACCTGCTTACAAGGCTTGCCTTGGTCAGCTGAAAGACGAATAGATCTCAGCACCCACCCGCCAGAATCTTGAGTTTACACAGCGACCTTAACAGGGTTCAGTCATGTATACTGTCCACATGGTCTCAAGAACACATTACTCTCTCAAGGCTGAGTTTTTGAAAATGGTTCCCGCTGTGGGAACGGTGGGCAAAATGTATATTCCATGGTCAGGGGAGGGGGTTATGCCCTCTCAATGGTCTCCTCTGGCATTTCAGCAAGGAAGGATGCCAGAGAAGAAAGCCTAGGGCAGAAACCACTCAACTTGTTATCACGAATGCCAGGGGAACCCAAGCAAGTGGATATACAAGCCTGCATAGGCCTTGGAAGTAGGAAGCATTTGGGGACTACACCTGGGCTGGTACTGGCCTCCCTCCCCCAAAGGGACAAGGACAGCAGAAACCTGGATGCAGTCAAGAGAGAGAACAAAGAAAGGCAAGGCTGGATATGGAGCAATGTGTGGATCCAGGAGCATGTGTCTCAGAACTGCCGGGGCTCTGCAGACCAGCTGCTTCCCCATTCTCCTTGACCCTCATTGGTATAATTAACTCAGGGTGGGCACATCCCGGCTGCCAAGTCACTTCCACCTGTCCATGGAGTTGACAGTTACTTGCTCACAATGAACCAACCTCCGTGGACCTAACAGCTACTGCAGGAGGCAGTAGTGGAGAACAAGGTGACAACAACCACCAGATGCGAAGTAGGAAGACACGCTCAGCGTTCTGACTGGGTGAATTGATGGTGTGGGGTTAAGTCTGCAGAGCTAAAGGGGCCAGATGTGGAAAAGGGAAGGGGAATCATGAGGATATGGTCAAGCCCCATCGTATGGATATTTCATCCATATGTTGTATACAAATTCCATTAAATTTGCTCTGAATGAAAAAGAGAGAAAAAAATTATCCTTTAAACCATGTCAGTGACTTTATTTACCATCTCATTTGATGAGCTCATAGTCCAGGTTCAGAGGGAAATGGGAGCTCTGAGTCTGCCATCTCTCAGGAAGTCTCAAGCTTCAGAGGCCCCTCATAGCCAAACTACCTCCCCTTTTGCACTTTTCAAGCAACGTTATTCCTAAGTGCGAGTCACCCTCTTTGTCGGGTTCTCCAAGAAACAGCAATCTCTCCCAATGAGAGAGGAAAAATGGGCTACTTTGGCTTTTTGAGGCACAGTATGTAGCTCTCCAAAATGGTACCTGCCTGGGGGATTTTTCAAGAAAATTAACCAGCAGTGGTGATTTGTTTGTCTTCACATAACATATGACCCAGATGTGCTGAGAAATAAGAAAAGGACAAACGAATCAAGGACAGCTGATACAAGGAGGCAAGGGGCAACTTCCACAGCCTCCGTGGAAAGCTACAGGAAGGGAACATCCAGCTGGTGGGAGCTGAAGACAGGGGCCAGTCCTCCTTGGGCTCGGGATGCCATCCTCTCTTCCTACATCTTCATGCTCTCCTTCTCTGTTGGCCCCTCCCAGCCAGATTAAAGAGCCACAAGGAAATGCCCTCCTCCATTCTATTCTCCTGTCATTCATCCACCCCTCCCTTCTTTCCCTTTGCCATCAATTTCTTGACTTGCCCCCATTGCTCCCTTCTCTTCTACACTGCGATCTGGTTTCTGTCCCACTACTCTCATGAAACTGATCTCCTGAAGCCCCCGATGATTTCTCCGTTGACAAGTCCAGGGGACTACTTCTCAATCCTTATCTATGTGACCGCCAAGCCGAGCTAGATCTTAAACAACGTCTCTGTCTTGAAAATCTCGTCCCTTGTCTTCTGCGCCACCCAATCCTCCTGACAGTTTTCTGTCTCTCGGAACCCTCCCAGTGTCTTGCTGAGCTGATCTTCCTTGGGGTAATTCTTGGGGCTCTGTATTAGGCTCTCTGCTCTTCATCCTCTATGCCATCTCCCTGAAGGACCTCATCCTCTCCCTTAGTTTCAATTACCAGCTAAGTCTCTCTCCATCTAAGACCACTCTCTGCACCTTTCAATCTATATATGACTTCCTGTAAAACATCTCCATTTAAATGTCTCATAAGGCACCTCAAATCCAACACGTCCATATTACTGAATGTCCACTCAGAAAAACACCCCGTTACAGGTAGTTCAATACGACAAATTTCATATGGTGATGAAACAGCTAAAAGGTCAAATGGGATGGTGAGACATCCCAGAGAGTCACAGCAGTAGAAAACACACCCACCCCACTGCTGGGCTGGGGGGCAAAGAAGGAAGTTGTGTTGCCACAGCTGCCAGGCAGGAGCTGGAGGCACAGAGGGAGTGGCTTCCTGGTGGGGCCGCCACTCAGAGCAAAGCGGCCACCAGTCCTGCTGCAGCTGCCCGAACAGAGAGTGGAAGGCGAGGGGAAAATACGTTGGCTTCTCCCATCCCCCTGCCCTCCAACCTCTGGCCAATGTTTTCCATTGGCTGAACGTACCTGGAAGAGTTGGCGAGGAGATCTGGGCGATGGGGTTTGCAGGATCAGCCCTGTGACACGGAGCAGAGCAGTGGAAAGGCAGGGAGCCGGTCTGAGACAAACAGGCAAATGGCAGCACAGTATCCACTTCTCCCTACCTCTCCTGTCCCACTGAGTGGAACCATCTTCATGCGTGACCTTTCTCTTCCCTCATCTCCCACATCTACCCATCCATCCTCTAAGTAGCTCATCCATTCCTCTCTCTTCCTCAAAGTCACCGCCATCACTCACTATCCTTACTGCAACAAGCACCGCTCTGCCTTCTCCTGTCTCCAGACTCCCTCTTCTAACCAGTCACTACACTCCAGCCAGAAGGTTTTTCTCAAATGCGTATCTTACGTCACTCTGCCGCTTCAAGCCTTACAATGGCTGGCCCGTTGTGCTTAGGATCCAGTCCACATTCCATGGCAGGACTTCATCGCGTCTCCAGTCTCCCCTCCCCTGACATACTCCTCCACCCTCCACATTCCCACACCCTGAACCTCAGGCCCCTGAATTTCCTGGGGCACCTCTCAAGTCAGGGCCTTCACACGTGCTATTCTCTGTCTTCACATAGCCCTCCCCTATCCTGCACCTCTTCTGAATTAACCCCTCTCGTGTTGGCCTCAATGGCAATGCTGCTAGGAAGACTTTCCTGGTCCTCCTCACCTGTGTTCCCTTGCACCCAACACTTTCCCCGGTGGTAGGGTTATCAGATTTAAGAAATAAACCATGCAAGTTTAACCGCGTGTCCTGTATTTTATCTGCAGCCCTATACCTGACAGGCACTTGTCCCAGAATATGACAATTGCATGTAGACATTTTAATTTCCCAACTAGCCTCCAAATCGCTTAAGGATAATGATCTTGTCAATACAATTCCCCATTTTGCTAACTAACTAGGTAAGGTTGGATGAATGGATCAGTGACTTGTGGATGGGAGTTTTACTTGAAATCGTATAGAACTAGACTTCAGCCCTAAACAGGAGAGATGCTTAAGAGACTAAAGGGAGGCTAATGACAATTACTCACCCAAGTGGAGGCTCCTAGGTTAGTTCTGGGCCAGCCTCTCAGGGTGTAAGAGAAGAACTTGGAGGTGGAAACTGTACACTAAAGGGAAATGACCAGAAGGTATGACTGGAAAAGATTATTTAAAGCTTTCAGCCTGCACAAAGCTAACACACTAACTTCAGCTGGTTTGGGGATTGCTCTGGCTCACTTCTGAGTCCTTCACACAGCTGGAAAGTTTATGCTCCTGCTGCTGGGGTTAAAACAGTGGAAAAGGCCAGAAGGGTGATGCCAAGGATCATCGTACTCTTCTTACCTTGCGATGGTTTCCTAATAAAAAGCTTAAATCTAGCTATTTTCAGACCCGGTACCCAAGGGCAAGTACGTAACAAATATGAGAAAAGTGAGAAAGGTGGAAGAAAGGCAAATTAGAGCACACCATCTAAAGAGGCAGCCTCTACTGGCTTCAGACAAACCTCCATGCTGAAATGCAGGCCCAAATTTTCTCCCCCTTCAAGAAAAGACAGAAATCAAGATGTTAAGGCTTCATCTCATGATTTTTTTTTTAACGTGCCCATTAAGTCAATAAGTATTAAATGGTTGAAAAAGAACACAACTATAAGTTTATTACTCCGTGTGGGCTTCCAACACTGTACCGTGGAATCAACATGGGTCTCCAGGCTCAGATTCCCCTCAACTTGCAAACCTCAGGGAGATGCTGATTCAAATCCTAGAAGGCTCTAGTTGAAAATCAACGTCTGACATGCTCTGCGGAATCTAGGTAACCATTTGCTAATTTGCTCTGGGGCGAAATCTTCTATCAATATCAATCAGGCATGAATGTAGATAATTTTCCCATGCTATCAATATAGTCATCTATATGTTTAGTCAACATTTATTGAATATCGCATAGGTAAGGTTTGGTGGTCAGTAAACAGTGGAGAGGGGCCCAGAAAAAAAGGGGGTACACTCAGGCTTGAAATCCAGCAGGTACACGCCTCTGCTACCATACCAGTTATTTATATACTTATCTACTACTTCCATCCTAGTTGGTTAACAGTCTCTGCCCCAGCCCTAGCCCTGTGGGCCTCAGAACCCAGCAGTGGGCCACTCATCTGTGGCCACCTACGGCAAGGTGGTGCTTTCCTGTAGTCATCCTCCTTTGGCCACTTGTAATTTTGCCCTCTTTAGGGTACCATACTGGTTGCTCAATATTTTAAGCATCACACACCAACGCTCCTAAGAGAAAGTAAAGTGATAAATGTTCCCCCAAATGCTCACGTGGCTTTTGTCTCTCCCTAACTTCTTTTCTTGATTAACTCCTGCTCAACCATTCAGATCTCTACTCAAATGTCACTTCCCATTTCGCCATCTGGACTGTGTCTCCCTGACATTTACTCTCACAGCTCTGTTCCTTCACTTCATATCTTGTATCCATTTGCTTATTTGTTTGTCTGCCTCCCTGATGAAGCTGTAAGCTCCATAAGGGAAACAAAAATCAGAACTAATTTGGCAAACTGCACAGGCTTCTATATGGTTTACATGGGACTGGCCACCTACCCAGCTCCAAGGATGGGTCCTGTTGTATTCCAGCCAGTTAGCATGTCCCTTCCTCCAGGTCCTACTCATTGGCACAGGAACGAGAACCTGACCTAAGGCAGCCCAAGCAGAGTGAGGCTGGACACTCTGGCGAGGAAAGCAGAGCTACAGACCTGTTCTGAAGAGGCAATGTCCCCAATGTGGTTGTCATGAAGCATGACACGAAGGAGGACAAAGACGCAGAGTCCCAGAAAGCTGGCTCCAAAGAATACACAACATGGGCTTCTGGAGTAAACCAGATCTTGGCTGGAGCTTGTCTTTGGACTGTTCAGTTACATCAAGCAATAATTTTTTTTTTTTTTTTTTTTGCTTTAGCCAGTTGGGACCAAGGTTTCTATGTATTGTGACCAACAAAATCCTAACTGATATATCTTGCCCCTGAAAACACAAGAACCTTGCTCATGGAAGACACCATATCTTGAACAATATGCCATTGGGAGAACTGGAGATGGCTTAATGGGGGAGGCGACTGGGTAACATCAGCCGGAGCCTTAATTTGAACATAGTTCTTTAGAAAATATGCTAGACTGCCCTTGATTTAAATTCATCAGAAATTCAGGAGTATTTTCCCCAGTGTGTTTTACAGCAGAATTGTTCCTACCTGAGGTTATTAACCTGCTCACCTGTCATTTCCTAAGAACTCCTAAAGATTTCTGCTTCAACCCCTGGACTTTCAACCTAAAGAACCTATGGTTTTAAACTGGGGAAAGGGAACAAGAAAGAATGATTCAGCCTCTAGCTGCTTTTTACTCTGCTGGATAAAATCATTATTTTTCCCCCCAGAATGACCTGTAACTTCCTACGTTTCTTACGTTTCAACTTCAAGTTTTATTTCTCGGGATGCCTACAGCTTTTCACCTGGCTAGATGGAAGCTAAGATTTTACTTTTCTCTTCGGGGCTATTCTGCTGGGCTAGAGTCATTAGAAACAACTTTAACTTCAGGTTGTTATATATATCACATCTTTTAAAGCATAATCAGGCTATGTGGTTCATGATCTGGTTATTAGATTAAAGGTCTGTGTGGCCAAAGGGCTGTACTTCTACAACTATTGAGAAATAAACAACCTTGACTAGACAGCGAAGGAAAAGTGTGCAAGTTGGTCCCTATATCCTGATCAGGGGATTCTTTTCCTCCTTCCCTGATTCACCAAAAAGCACACTTGCCCATACTGTTCACATTCTCAAAATATGTTTGTTACTCTCAGAGCTCCTGGAATATATATCCTCCAATGGTTGCCTTTTGTCAGTGAACTGTTCTGCACACCTCCGCTGCTTATATTTTAGGATTTCTTTTTCCTTTGGGAGAGAGAAGAGTGGCTTGTAAACTACTAGTGGAAAGTAAGCATTAAGAATCACTTCACCTTCTTCATCAAATAAAACCACCTGAATTGCTGGTTCTATGGACCAGTATGTAATTCAAAAGTTTGATGAAGAACAGAATACTTTGAGTCTCAAAATATCTCCCCATAAATTACTTATTAGCTAAAAGAGACAAATGATAACTTGACAGTGGAGAAAGTTCGTGGGCACCACCTTAACCAAGATGCTAATGAGACAGATGACCATCGGGGGCTCTGGTAAGGATGCACAGAGAGACTCACCGTCACCTCTGTGGAACCCCATCCAAAGCACATAACATGAAACAAACATGAGGAAACAGAGGACAAACCCAGAATGAGGATCATTCTACACAACAACAGCCTATACTCGTCACAAACTCTCAATAATATGAAGAACAAAGAGGCTGAAGAATTATTTCATACTTAGACCAAAATGACATGAGAACTAAGCGCAATGCATGATTGTACACTGGTTCCTGGCCTGAAAAAATTAGCCATTAAGGATGTTACTGGAATAAGTGGCAAAATTTGAATATAGATGGTAGATCAGTCAACAGTATCAATGTTAAATTTCTGACTTAGACCACTGTGTTGTGGTTTGGTAAGAAAATGTTGTTTCACTTAGGAAGTAATCACTATTTCCAGGGAAAAGGGCACAATGTCTCCTTACCCTAAAGGGGTTCAGGAGAAAAAAACATGTATATATGGAGAGACAGTGAATGCCAAAGCAAATAAAGCTAAACATTAATAATTGGTGAATCGAGGTAAAGCACATACAAGAGTTCTTTGTACTAATCTTGCAACTTTTCTTTCAGTTTGAAGTTATATCTATAAATCTACATCTATATAGATATATAAAATCAACACACACCATTCAAAATAAAATGCATCAACCTAAAATCCAGCCTATTCTTCAGGAATTGTTGGCAAACTGAAGAGAAACAAAGGCTAGCATACCAAAAGGGATTGGGTCAGTAGATTCATTCATTAGGACCCTGAGTACATTTCTACTAACTTAAATTATGCTTTCATTTGAATAAAACATTTTGGACTGCCTTAAACTTAGTGCCAATTACTTATACATTTAAACACTCAAAGTATGAATTCCATACTTTTCCGCAAGTGAGGCGCAAGGCTGTCAGTATTCTCCTGTGCTAACAAGTAAGGAAGGCCAATTTCTATAACCTAACTATAGGACTTCTGGGTACGTAAACTTTTTCTCATGTGCCCAGTTCCCTATTTTCTTAGAAAATCCAATTTGCCCTGGGATTTCAAATATCACCGGCTCTTGTTTTTGTCACAACAAATGAAATATTTTATTCTTTAGATTCTTAAAAAGAAATTCAATGAATCTTTGCTCACTGCTAGCTTTTCTAGATCTGTCTCAATATCTCTTTGATCAAGGTTTTCCACCCACTCTGGAATACTCCAGAGGTAATTAGAACTTCTTACCTTCTTTAGCCCATAAGGAGCCAATTCATCACAAGCTGTCATGGATTTTGATTCTAAATTACCAAGAGCCCAATTACTAACAGAGGCAGGGAATCTTCTTTGCAAGTAAAGTGATTATTTCTTTGCAGATGCAGTAGCATTTCACTTTTTAATTACGTTCATTCGGATCAAATGTGAGAAAATTCTTCCTCATTTTATTTTCCTTCCAAAGAAAACGGTAAAAGAAACATTAATCCCAGAGTGATACAAGGCCAGAGCTGCAAGGGCCTTAGGCAGAGCTGGACAACTATCAATGGGTCTTGGCCATTTTACAGGGTCTTAGTGGCTCCTTAAACTCTAAAGGGGAAAAAAGGGACTAATTATTTGTTACATCACATACTTCACCTAAGGGCTTGCCAAACCTTCCAGCATCTGCTAAGTTGTGACGAGACAGCATAAGATGTTTAGATAAACACAGACTAGCGCAGAACAGAACAATTTTGTTTCTTGTGCAGGCAAAGAACAGAGCCACAGTGATGGGGATGAAGCAGTGTGTGCAGGTAAACATAAGCAACGAGGGAACAAATCTGTTTTTTCTCACTTAGGTGGTATTAACATGATTATGTGCTGTCAAATTTTGAGAGAAAAATAAACAAAAACAGTTTGGAAGAAGAAGGAGGACACTCCGGAGGATCTGAAGGAACATGAGGCCACCAAGGTTTACACAGATTTCCCAAGGCCTGAAAGACACCTGTCTGTCCACTTTGCTTTTAACCTTAAAGACTGGCCAGTTGTGGCTCCCGCAGCCTGTAGACCCGGGGCCTGCATCTTTATCTCCCCTTCCCCTCTCTTCATGTGGTCAGCAGACTGACGTCCGTTCACTCGAGACATTCAAAGGTCAAGGTTTGCGCTCAGTGAGTATCTTCCAACGATCTGTGCTCCAGACAACAGTGACTACCCTTTGTCCTTGTATGAATGCAGTTGCTCACCGTTTTCCAAACACTTTCACACATATGTAAAGAAGAGTTTGGGAGCCCTCCAAGATTTTAAATTTCAGTTAAAAATGAAATTATATAGTAAGCTTTTGAAAAATTAAAACATCCACCTATGTGAGATTGTACCTCTGCCTTTACTGTAGGCTGTTTGCGAAATTCAGGAAGCTCTGCCTTTCCATTTATGAAACAGATAGTCGTTGAGCACCTCCTAAGGGCAAGGCAGGATGCCAGGTGATGGAGGTGGAGAAACAGGGCTTGTTCCTTGCTCTGATGGGGAAGGCACGTAAGCAGACACCCTCGGCACAGGAAAACACAGAATGGAGGTGCTGTGATGGAATAAAAGGGTCACGCTTATAAGAACAAAGGAAAAGTGCATCCTTCCAATGCAGGAGACACAAACAAGGTCAGGAGGTTGGCAGGTGTCTTGAAGGAACATCAGTCTTGCTGAGTGGGGGCAGAAACTCCAGGCTTACCCGACGTAGCATGGGCATATATGCTTACCACATTCCAAGAACCAGAAACACAAGAAAGACGAAGCCAGACCAGACACCACAAAGCTGTGACCGTTGGGCTCAGAAGTCTGGGATTTTTATGAACCAAGGAGGAGCATGAAGGGGAAGTGATGGTCCAACTGGCTGTGCTGGTAGGGGCAGGTGGGGGCAGAGGAGGCTGCTGAAATGATCCGCTGAGGGATGACAGAGCTGGCTGTGGCAATGGGAATGGAAATAAGTGGAGACTGAAGAGATCTGGGGCCGGTACAAACCGCAGGGACTTGTAACCATCATATGAATGGATGAGGAAGGAGGCAAAATAGACTCTGAGCACTATTATATGTGAACACTCGGATGGCGTCCATGGACTCCGGCTTTTGCCAGTTGAAACATTTACTGTGTTTAAACAGTCACATCCTGCACTGAGCCCTTGTTTTAAGCTCTTCAAACATCCCTGAGGTAAGTGGGGGAGTTATTTCAATCCTCCTTTTTACAGATGAGAGAACCAAGACTGGCAAGGTTTAGCCCTAAGCAGGAAACGCAACTAACCCAACTAATTGGTGCAGAGCTGGGACGAAAGATCAGTATAGTCCTCATTACACAATCCAACGAAACACGAAGATAGCTCAAAACTGTCCTAGTGGCATGTTTCCAGCCTAAGTGGGACAAAGTTCATACAACTTTATACCGTGAGCTGTGTTGTAAGGTGGTTTGTTGATAATGTCCATTCCAAAAGCCAACGGAAAGGTACCAGTATGCTGAATCATTAAAAACATGGATGTGCAGAACTCAAGTCTTACACCTTTCTGAACAAAATACCCTTCACGGATGCTAGTTTTAGACTAAAGTTTTCCCAGCATAAAGTTTTAAAAGAACAATCTGTCTAAAAAGCATGTAAAGAAATTCATTGACAAAGGTTTACATGTTTTAGGACTTTAATGTCCTTCACACGGTCAACATAAAACACTGACAATGGATGAACAGTAGGGGAAAAGACTCTTCAGCAAAGATCTTCCCAAGCTCACGGCATCACTGGTCAAACACCAGAAAGAGAACAGTCACGTGAAGAAACAGTAAGGGAATTTAACACAGATTTTTAGTTTAACAGCATAACTGAAAAACAAAACCAACCAACCAACCAACCAACCAACCAGCCGTTCTTCTACCCACTGAAAGGAAAGTAAAAGTGAATCAGGGAGCTTCTAACTCTTGTGAAGCAGCTTAAAAAGGGAGAGGGGAGGGGGAATGGGAGGCACACAACTGTTGAGAACGTAACACTCTAATGCACAAGGTCAGGGATCCTAACAAATTCTCAAAGTCTCAACATATACCAACAAGAACCGTATTATTAGAAATATAAAGGCACAGAGATATAAATGCATAGAGATATAAACTATTTGGTATTAAAAACAGACCTTGCTATATAAACATATAGTAAGTCACTTTTATCGCTTTATGAGAATAACCGTATAAAGAAAGTCCAGAAGACCCCACTGCTGTCATCTTGCAAAGGATCAAAATTCAGCACCTATAGGGCCCCACCCACCCTCCATGCTGTGTGTCTGTTTGTCTCTAAAAACAACAACTTGCAATTTGCATATACTTAAACCCACAGGCAGCTTTGAATATGAGATCTAGGCAGAAAAAGTAGTAGCAAAGAGAACAGTAGCTAGAATTTGGTAGAAAAGCAACAGAAGACTTTTTAAAAGCTTCCAGTTCAAGTCAGAATTAAGGTTAAGTTTCAACAGCTTGGGATAGCTGTGGATGTTTTGCTGTTCTCTGGAAAAAGAAGAGAATCTATCATAAGTATGTTCATTCGAGAAAAATACTGTGTTTGTTTAGTTTTTTTTAGACATGCCCAAGTGACTTTCAATTTTGTACACCTTCAAGGGCAGAGTGTATATTGGTTAGGATGTGCTCATAGCTGGTGCATCTCCAAAAAATGCTTCATGAAGGCTGCCAGCTTCTGACATCTTCGATGGTGACAGCCTTATGCAGAGAGGCCCGAATCCCTCCCACGGACCCAGAAGAACCACCGATGCAGCCGTTAAGAACAGGAACATCTGGCTGATCATCAGGACGACCCTCCTTCCCGTCACCACCTCCTGCGAGAGTCACGGCACCTGAGGCCATCGTGTCCAACCTCCCACCTGAAAGCCCCCGCAGGTGGCCAGGAGTGTCACACATCTCAGTCATTAGAAAATTCCTTTCCAACACAGTGAAGGACCGTCACGCTCACAGGTAACCTAGGTTAGCTCAACTCTTCGATGAGCCTGCCGTGCGAGGAGCAGGGAGCGGGCAGCTATTCTCATGCGTGAGAACATACATTTTTCATGGAGCTGACAGATTTAACTACTGTCTCTGACGTTCGGGGGAGCAGCAGTGTCTGTTCTTACACTGAACAGGCTGTGCCAGCTGCACCAGAGATGGGATGGCACCCTTTGTGCTGTCAGAGCAGAGATTTTCAAAGGAAATTTTGACCAAAGCTCCTAGAAGGTGTGCCCCCCCCCATGCTCCCGGCCATGGAATCGCGCTAAGGGGCCTGTAAGCAGCAGCAGGAGCACCCCTGTAACAAACGGACTTTCCCAACTAGTTACAATAACTGCTACTCCAGGATGGGCAGGCTCCTAGATGTGTCTCCTTCAGCGTCTGAAAACTAAACCAATTCTCTGACAAGCTTCTGGATGGGACATGTACTCACCTATGCCCTTTCAGGGAGATCATATTGAGTTCAAGAGCTTTGTCGAGAAATCTTTTTTCTAAAGCATCATCTCCTTTGGTGTTGCCAGTGTGGAATGGAATATTCATCTTGCTTCTATTCTGGGGCTCCACTGGACATCTGAAAAACATGTTTCTTCTTCCAGCTATTTTTCTGCAATGTGCAACTGCCATTAACACAGCAACAGAAAAGTTTTAAAAACCATTTTCCAGATGCAAACAAGAGATTAAAAAAAAGATCTGTGACAGGACATTTATAATTTACTTAGGGACACCACTCTTGCATATGGAACAGTGACTTAACATTCTCTTATATGACTCAGACTTAATTTCCAAGAGCCTCAGTTTCCTCATCTGAATATTAGGAATAATAATAATATCTCCATTTCATACTAGTTATGACAGTCCAGTGGTACAACATATATGAAGCTTCCAACCCATGGCAGCCACACAGCAATGTGAATGACCCTTTCTCTACAAGGCTGCAGAGAAAAAAAATAAGTTGGTCCGAATAGTGGTGGTAAGATTTAAAAATAATGAGCAGCAGCTTTCAAAGCACTTAAAACACTGTATTGTCCCAAGCTGTGTGACCTTGAACAAGTTACTAAATCTCTCTGTTGTGCCTCTCTGATGTGAGGACTAAATGGCCACAAATTCTCTGCAGCCCTCCCAGCAAGAGGTGGGGTCTTGTGCTCCTCGCCTTTTGAATCTGGGCTGGCCTTGTGGCCTTGCTTTGACCAAGAGACTGCAACAGGAGTGACGCTGTGCAACTTCCAAGCTGAGTCCTCAAGGGGCATGTGGCTTCTATACCTGCCCTCTTAAAACATCACTGCCATGTAAGCAAGCCCGAGATAGCCTGCTGGAAATAAAAGGCCCAGCCAACAACCAGCCAGCACCAGCTGCCAGAGAGATGAAGGGGGTCATTTAGACTCTAGGTGGATCACCAGATGACCTTGATTGAATAAGTGATCTCAGATGAGACCAGCAGAAGAAACCACCCCACTGAGCCCAGCCCCACCTGCTGACTGAAAAGAATCCTGAGCCAAGGAAATGGCTGTGGTTTTAAGTCACTGTCATGAAGTGTTCTATGATGCAAAAGTAGATAACTGATAGAATTCAGAACAGCGTCTGGAACACATTCAATGCTATGTAAATATCTACTGAAGTCAATAAATTTGTCTTTTTATTCTCCGCACCTTGCACAGGGCTCATACGGACTCTCAAAAATGAATGAGTCGGGATTACCTGGTGGCGCAGTGGTTGGGGGTCCGCCGGCTGATGCAGGGGGCGCGGGTTCGTGCCCCGGTCCGGGAGGATCCCCCATGCCGTGGAGCAGCTGGGCCCGTGGGCCGTGGCCGTTGGGCCTGCGCGTCCGGAGCTTGTGCTCTGCAACGGGAGAGGCCACGGCACTGAGGGGCCCGCGTACCACAAAAAAAAAAAAAAAAAAGAATGAGTCAACTTTCATCTAGGATACGTTAGTATTTGACTTCAGTTTCTGATTTTGAAAGTGAGCAAGTCAAAATTATCTTCCACTGACAACCAAAGGAGACAAACAGAAGAAGAGCTGACATGCTATTCTGGATAACAAGGAAAATATGTAATAACTCTCTCCATTTTCTCAAACACATCCTGTCTTATTCTTCCACTTCTAAAGGGTGGGATTCATTAAAAGTAAACAGCACAGGGCTTCCCTAGTGGCGCAGTGGTTGAGAGTCTGCCTGCCAATGCAGGGGACACGGGTTCGTGCCCCGGTCCGGGAAGATCCCACATGCCACAAAGCGGCTGGGCCCGTGAGCCATGGCTGCTGAGCCTGCGCGTCCATAGCCTGTGCTCCCCAATGGGAGAGGCCACAACAGTGAGAGGCCCGCGTAACGCAAAATAAATAAATAAATAAATAAATAAATAAAAATAAATAAATAAAAATTTAGTGTCTACTCTCTTTGATACTGCGCTGCCTCAGGCTCCCCAGGTGACAGTCCAATCATAGAGCTGGAGCAGCAAAAAGGACACATGATTTAAGGGGAAAAAATATTAAAAGGGGGAAGAATTAGGAACCTGGATTTACAAAGAATCTGTATTTACAGTCATCTCCCGCACATTTACCCATCCTACTGTGAACGTAGATGGTATCATCACGGCAACAGTGTCATAACAACTAGAAATTGAAGATTAAATTTGCACGGTGCCCGAGAGTGTCCCTGCTGTGGGGCTGAGGGAAGGAAGAAAAAGATGAAGGGGAATCAGCTGCTCCCAACCTAGCAAGACGGCTGTGGAGGGAATTCAAATTCCACAGGACAAGCGCTGTGGAAGCACAGAGCTGAGCAAGTACCTCTACCTGAGGGAAGATTGATGGTTTCAGAGGAAGGGAGGTGGGAGGGGTCAGGACAGGGGGAGACAAAGGAATGGCATCTGGCAGAGAGCTGTCTCTGCCAAGGCACCGGGGACACCAGCAAGTTCTCTGCAGCACCTGGGGTGCTGGGTGCCTGGCTGGGGGCAAGACTGCAGACCGCAGAGGGCCCTGCGGACACGCTCTCCTGGAAACTGGATCGATCGGATCCTGGAGCAACAAGGAGCAATCAGGTCTGCACAACAAGGAGTTGTGCGTTTTAGAAAAAGCACTAGGACACAGGGGCTGGAGGGTGGGGACACTGGGGGAGAGGCCTGCTAGAAAGCTCCCACAAAGAACTTTCTAGGTCAACAGAATTAGGGCTCGTGACCAAGACAGGGACACTGGGGAGTTTCAAGCTTGGGCAGTAAATGCAAATGCCATTAGGGACCCAACGGTAATATAAATGAGTATAACAGGCCCAACATGACAGACTCAGCACAAACTCCCTACGTTACCTGTTAACTGTGAGGGCCCGTTCTTTACTTCCACAGAGAAACAGTCTCCCTTTTGCTTGAAACATATGGCCCTCCCAGCCTGTTTCTCCCACTTTCAGAGACACGGGGATTATGAAATAAGACATCTGGATTTAAATCATCTTCCCATGTTCCAGTAAGGGCTCAAATTATGTGTTTTAAAACCTGTGAGCCACGCCGGGCACTGCCGTGGGCTGTGCTGGGCCACTGCTCCCAGGCGTTATCACTAAATCCCAGAGCAAGGGCAGCGCCTGTGGCCTGAATGAGTTGAGGGGCAGGGAGAAGGTGCCAGGCTGACAGAGCGCTGGCAGGGGGCCGGGTGGGTGTGGAAGCAGCAGGTAATCCTGGGACTACAAAGCTTCCAGGCCAGAGTCTGAGCAGCGCTCCCCAGGGAGTCTATCAGGGAAGCTGATAAGGATGGTTGTGACTGGAAAAGCAGTGCCACAGTCAGTCCTAGAAATTTAGGAAATCCTGAACTAACAGGGCTACACGGGTTTCTTGACTCAACTTCCTAGAGCGTCTCAAGAGCTCCGGTGAATCGTGAACTCCCAAGACGATAATTCATACAGGAACAGTTTTCCCCAAATGCATGTGGCTGAAAAACCCACTGCATCTCTGGGATGAGTATTCTAGAATGCCCACTGAGAAACCCCGGGACTCCCCAAGGTACCAGAGGGGTGTGTGTGAGGGGAAAGGC
The DNA here is from genome assembly GCF_964374135.1 of Grampus griseus. Taxonomy (NCBI): domain Eukaryota; kingdom Metazoa; phylum Chordata; class Mammalia; order Artiodactyla; family Delphinidae; genus Grampus; species Grampus griseus. The sequence goes on from NC_139012.1 coordinate 45,585,149, forward strand.
ACCACCTCAGCGCGAAACAGCATCTCACAAAGGTGGTGAGGGTTAGGAGGGCGCAAGAAAACCGCAGGCAGTTGGCAAGCGACGACAAGACGCTCGTTTCAGTGGTGTCTGCTCCAAAAGACAAACCAGAAACAACAAGGGCGCGAAGAGTGCATCCTGTGGTGAGAGAAGCCTGCAAAAGAGTCACTAGGCCTCTCCTGACTGCCTAACTTTTAAATAAAAAATTAAATTTGCACACGATTAGGAAAACTAGAGTAAAAATATAAAGATCTATTCCCTTCCATAGAGGTGGTTGCCCTTAACAGCCTTTTGTGCATTTTCAGGATCAGATACACAAATGTGTATACGTGTATATATGCGTGTTTCCATGTGTACATATATACATATATAGTATTTACAAATACAAACACTGTGGGTTTCTAACTGGAATAATAGACATGTCTTTTTCTACACCTGCTCTTTTTCCTTTTAACCAGATGATATATCAGGTCATATTCCCAGTTTGCTCACAGACCTTCCCCGTTCTCCACACACACGTTACTCCATACCATGGATGGATCCTAATTTCCTTCATCAGACCCCTCCTGAAGGACATCCGGGTTGTCTCTAGATTTTCCCCATTACATAAGTATCCCTCATTGGACTTGCGGGTGCCTGATTTTATGCACACTTCTGTGCAAGGCAGAGTACTGGCAGAGGGCAGGTGCCTAGAAGTAAAAGTCTTTGGACAAAGAGCAAGAGAGTTTTGAACTTTGATGGACGCTGCAAACCTCGCTCCAAAATTGAACACTTTTATTATACTTAACATAGGCAAAGTGTGCTTGTTCCCTCGTCTACACCAGATGTTATCAGTCTTTAGAATTTCTGCCCATCAGAGGGGAAGAAAATCCCATGGTTTTAATCTGCATTTCCTAAAGAAGTCGGCCCCTCTTCATTTGTCTAGTAGCCAGCTGTGCTTCTTCTGAGTTGTTTGCTCATACAGGTAGAAACCAGCCCCTGCCTTTTTAAAATTTGGTTATCCTTTTTCATTTATTTGTGGGTTCTTCTCTATATCAACAGTAACCTTTCTATGTTAATATACTACCAAACTTTTGTGTCTGTCATTTTGTTTTGTTTACGTCTTGAACTGTAGAAAAGTTTTAAATTTTCATGTAATTAAATATCTTTTACTTTATGGCTTCTGAGTTTTATGGCTTACTTAGGAAGGCTTCTGTACTCCCTACACTTACACCGAAATTCTCTCCTGTATTTTATATTTGCTTCTTGCAGTTAGTTGCATTTGCACCTTTTCGACTGACTAGAATTTGTGTATGCTGTGATGCAAATATCTAATTTCTGTTTAAATGAATTATCAATGCTTCAATCAGTCAATTAGACAAAACGTCAAGTTAGACTGTAAAACTGTCTAAGTTAAAATACAATTCTCAAGTAAACAGGGACCAGTTTCTAGACTTTTCCACCGATCTGTCTTTCCCTCTGCCAGTGGCTTTATATGTTAATAGATCATATGTTAACATTATATCTTATTAATGTTAACATATATGTTTAAAATGTTTCATCTATCCTTTTGCACTAACTTTTTCAGGTGAACACTGAACTGACTTCTAGATTTTTACTAATTTTTGTGACTATTGCAAATGGGATTTCCTTGCTTTTAGTGTTATTTCTGGACAATGGGAAAGTAACTGACTTTTACATATTTAGACACAACTGATCACAATTCTGAACATGATCCTTTCTAGTTTTTCCACTGATTCCTGCATTTGGGAAAAAACAGTCATTATCATCTGTGATTTTTGTTGTTTCCTTAGTAAAGGCCCTGGAATCGGCCCTCCCCTCGACTCTCCCGATATTCTTTTCCTGCCGGATCCCACTTCCCCACTGCACCTGACCCTAACCTGTCTGCGCTGCTGTAAAACACTGTTTGTTCACAGGGTTGTGATGACAAAAAAGTGTATTCATATCTGTAAAGCGCCAAGGGCTCTGCCTACTTGATTTTGGGGTTGTCACTAGACACGTCACATGCTTCCCTCTCTTTCCTAAGGCCTGGACTCCACAAGAAAGGGAGAAAAGGTGACCTCATATCTGGATATGGATTTTGTCACTTCACGAGATTTATCATATTAAAATTAATATCTAATACATATTAAACACTATGTGTCAGGAACATGCTAGGTGTGTTCCATAAGAACCACAAATAATATTAACAGCTAACCGTTAAGGAAATAATTAACCGTTAAGGAATAACCATTAAGGCTGTTTTAATTTTAGCACACCGGATATATAAGGGGTATAAGTTCTAGTAGCATTAAAAATTAGAAAGAGTTACCAATTCTAATAGTAGCTTTTCCTTTTCGACCACGTCCCAAAATTATAGTTCTCTTTTTCTGTCTAGCAGCTTTGCATGGTTCCTTCACCGATGGAGAAGTTATCCACTGGTACTGAGAAAGAAATGATAAATATGCCATTTAAGTTACAGGTAATTTAGGAGGGTTTGATCTTCATTGGAAATTAAGATATTTTAAGTTAATAAAAGGTCTTCAATCTGCATTTCTGGGAAGCTAAATTAAAGCATCACACAACATTTTCAAAACCAGAAAAGCCATTTCATTTGACTAAAAACTTAGTTTTAAGATGGCAGAAAGTACCTTGATAATTTTCTTTTAAGAAGGAAAGAAAAACAAGCCATTAAAGAGTAATTCTTCCGAGAGAATTAAAACATATTATATACCTCTGACTTGGCACTCCTTCCATTCTGGAGACCTTTTTTGATAACTGTTTTCATCACAGAATGATTTAAAGTAAAATAAATTGAAATTAGAGTAATTATTTCCCAATGAGTGGCTACTGCCATTTAATACCAAAAGCCAACTAATTATTGCTCTTCCCATAAAATTAAATATGAAATCTACATTATGTAATTATACACTTATCTCCCCCTTTGTGTATTCTAATTTCTTCCTCAGAAACCTAAGATGCCATCTTGCAGACTGCCTCCAGTGGCTACTATTTTGGCAGCAGCAAAGGTCAACTTTAAACATTTTGCATCTAAAGTGGCTTTAGATACCTTTGGATAGAAAGTACAGTCTGAGCACTGTCCAGACACTTAGATACCTAAAGGGCATCTAAGATAACAAACCAAAGTCCTGATATTCCCTCAAAAGCTGCTCCTCCCATCAGCCCCCTTCTTCTAAGTGATACCACCCAGTTGCACACATAATCATCAACAACTTGTCTCCTTGTTACTATTCCCTTCATACCCCACATCTAATCTATCGGCAAGCCTTGTTAGCTACACCCTCAAAACACAACCTGAATTCAACCACTTTTCACTTGCTGCAAAGTTCCAACCTAACCTAGGCCATAAACATCTCTAATTTGGACCCCTGTGATAGTCTCCTAACTGGTCTCCCTATTTGTCTTTTTTATTCCCCCAAGTCTATTCTCTATACCAGGTCATCTTATTCAGATACTATTTGGATCATGCCTTTTTCCACTTCAAAACCTTCTACTCATATAGAATAATCCACATCTTTACTCTGGCCTTCAAGACTTTACAAGAGCAGACCCCTGGCTAGCTCCTTGACCTCACGTCATACCACATCTTCTTCACTCAGTACTCTGGCCACATTGGTTTTCCTTAAATACTCCACCCACCTATATGCCTGCATACTCATGGGCTCCTTGTCCTGGAATGTGCTTACCCCAGATCTTCCATGGCTTGCTCCTCTCTTCATTCAGGTCTCCGTTCAAATGCCACTTCTCCAGTGAAGCTGTCCCCTAACAAACCTGTCCAATGGAGTCCTACCTGCCCCCGCTCACTCTCTTTACATTAAGATATTTTTGCACCTCCTACTATCTAAAATTATATTACTTATCTGTTTACTCATTTCTATCTGAACTCCTTCACTAGAATGTAAGCTCCACGAGGGCAAGACTTTTGTGTGTCTGGTTCACTGCTTTATCCCTAGTGCCTAAACCCGTATCTGGCACACAGAAGATATTAAAAAAAATTACTTGTGAATCTGACAAATGAATAAAGTACTCCTTGCAAGAATTCAGAGGTTGCACAAGAAAGAAATAATGCTCTTGGTGGAAGCAGGTTTAGTATCTAGGTCCACCTCTGTTCAGAGTAGGGATAAGAACAATTTACAAGTATAACTCACTTTAATTAGTAAATTACCTGCTAAAAACATAAGTGCAACACTAGAAAAGTACAGTTGACTCTTGAACAACATGGGTTTAAACCTCGCAGGTCCACTGGCACAAGGGTATTTTTCAATAAATATGTACTATCGTCCTACACGATCCAAGGTTGGTTGAATCCACAGATGCGGAACCACTGACTATAAACTTATACCCCGATTTTCAACTGCGTAGGGGTTGGCACCGCTAACCCCACGTTGTTCAAGGGTCAACTGTATACGAAGAGGAAAGTTAAACACATTAAGTTTTAAAAACCGTCAATACATGAACAAATTCTTTTTGTTTTGCTATGTGTTAATCAATTTTTAAAAAGTGACCAAATACCAACAAATGGATATTTTCTTACATCCAGAAAGAGCAGAGTTCTGTTGGTTTCAAGGGCCTTTAGTAAAGCCTTTGCTCCTTCACTGGTGAGGCCACACTGCTGCAGGTCAAGTGTTTTTGATGAAAGACAAAAGGTCACTTAGTAACTCTACAGATTTAACATAGAGACAACTCTCATTTTCTCACGTGTGGAAGAGTCCTGCCCAAGACAAGTCACGGCAGGTCTGTAATTTTGGGTATGGAAAAACAAAAGAAAGGTATACGCACACACATAATGCATAATCCAATTTAAAAACCTCTTCTTGGATGTGCAATGATAACCCTTGCTTTAGTACCAATAAATCATCCAACATATTTTACAATTACAGAACTGAAGAATAACTGTATATATAACCTGTGAGCAAAAAGCATCACAAAATGAATCTCAGTTCATAATTAGCAAGGGCGGCAGTGGCACGTAAACCTCACAAGCAAAACCTGGTGGAGCTCAGAAATGCACTGCATTCTTTTGATCATGATCTTCAGCTCCAAATCACACTTGAAACTAGTTAAAAGGGGAAAACAAAATAGAAGAAATGTAATAACTGTCAGTTTTAGAGCAAAAAAGACAAGTCTAAGAGGATACAAATAATAACATATTTAAACAATGTGTGAAAAGAGAATACATACTAATAACAAATTCAAGCAATGTGTGAATACAGAATACATACTAAAAACCTATCATCAAAGTATGATGGCCAAGAACTCTCGCGGTAAAAGGTCAGACAAAAACCAGAGCAAATGATCATGACTTCTAGTAGTCCTGGGGCTGAACAACCTACTCATTTAAACAAAAGGGATCATCACCAAAGCACAGGTATTAAAAACTATTACATGAAAGGAAACTATCATGAGTCATTTATTTAAGTGTTGAGTGGACCATCACATTAAAATAACTGGAGTCTTTCAACACCCCATGACATACAGAAATAGCAAGTCAGACATACGGATCTGACAGGATATGATACAACCCCTACAAACTCTCACTACAGAAGAATGGACACACGGTATAATTAACCAACTAGCCAAATGAATACAAACAGCCAGTAAACCTCACCAGTAAATCAAATGAATACAAAATAAAACAAAATGTGGTTATTCTCCTATCAGATTAAGCCAAGATTCTGTAAGAAAAGTCTTCAAAATGTCTATACCCTTTTGATGCAACAACTCTCTTTCTAAGAATTTAACCAAAAGAAATAGTCAGAGATATAGGTAGGGACATATATCAGAGTACAATTTGTAACTGAAAAACTGGACAAAGCTTATATACAAGAAAGGATAAGCTATGTGCACTGTGGCATATTCATATAATGGAATACTGAACAATCACAAAAAATGATGCAGGAGATGCAAATTTACTGACTTGCTAAAATGCTCATACTAAATTAACTGAAAAATGTTATAAAATTTGGAGTAATCCTACTTGCATAGAAAATGGAGAGGTACTCATTTTTGTAGTTTTACATTTTTTTACAAGTGCTACAAGCCAGTGTTTGTGAGAGGCAGGCTTCACATCCACTGTTGGGGTGTACTACAGATTGGCATAGCATTTCTGGATGGTAATTTGGCCATGTGTATCAAAAGTCTTAAAAATATGTCACACTCAGGTCATTCCACTTCTAGTTCCTTATTCTACAGAAGTAATCCCGATGGACACAGAGATGTATATACAACATATTCACAATGTTTCTGACAGGGAAAAACAAACTGTCTAAATCTAATGGCAAAGAATTGATTAAACTATGGGATATCAATATGATGCTATACTACATGATACATCATTAAATGAAAAAAGCAGGAATACGAAATAGCAAGTATACTACAATTTTATTTTTGTTATCCCTAAGTGTACAAAATATATTCATAGAAAAAAAAAGACTGAAAGTATATACACCAAAATGAACAGTGATTATGTCTGGGTATTAAGATTATAGGTAATTGTTCTCTTGTAACTCTGCATTTTCTACAATGAATATATGCAACTCATAGAGAAAGTTTACAAGCAAAATAAAACCTATCAGAAAAATGAGGCTTTAAAAAAAATTCCTATCATGACAGTATCATGCCAAAAGCTAAGCATGTATCATATTAAAAATTCAATTATTTTCAATTTTAGAATTTACTTACAAGCCACAAATCCTCACTAAGAGATTCTGCAAAAGCACTTGCACCCAGGTCACCAATGAGCATGTCGCAGTTCAGAGTGATGCGTCTCAAACCAGCCATACAGTCAAGATCAGGTCTCCTGGAATGAAGACTCTCAGCCCAGGTTTCTTCGTGCCTTCTGGTAGTCTGATACTTCAAAGATTTAATGGGACAAAATTAAGATGCTTCAATAAGGAAACAGGGTGTGCCTACTGAGTATGGCTTATTATGTCAGAGATTTACACACACACATATCAAGCATATGTGCCAGGAGAATCAAGCTGAGAAATTAAACAGTCAGTTCTGCTTTACGAGTCCAGTGACCAACATTCTAGTCCGTCAGTGATTAGATTCCAATCACTGGATGACCTGTTTCTGAACAGTTATGTAAAGTTGGACAACTCAATTACAGTCTATGAATTATTTTCCTGATCTAAGTCAGGGAATTGGTTCTAAATTCTATCATTGCTGAGGCTCTAAATGTCATCATTCTGTCCTCCACTGGTCTCCAAACACCTGACTGGGCAACCCATAAGAAAACTTTTTAATATGCATCTTATTTATTAACAAATTATATACATGAAGTTCTATACATATAATGTATGTACATTATAAACCACACAGATATTTTAAAAATGATACAAAGGCAAATAGGTTCTAATATTTTCTTTTCCTAAATCTAAGGCATTATTTTATTATTATTATTATTTTTTAATATTTATTTGGCTGTGCCGGATCTTTACTTGCGGCATGCCGGATCTTTTAGTTGTGGCATACGGGCTCTTAGTTACGGCATGCATGTGGGATCTAGTTCCTTGAGCAGGGATAGAACCCGGGGCCCCCTACATTGGGAGCGCAGAGTCTTAACTGTTGGACCGCCAGGGAAGTCCAAGGCATTATTTTAAAAACTATTACAAAATAGATTTCACATGTTACCTAGGGTATGCACACAAACTTTAGAGGCCTGGACTATGCAGAGCCAGTTTGATGTGCCTTGGGAAAATAATGGTTTGACATTTAACCACACGTACTGTCTTAAAGACATTCAATTCTTTATATTCATAAAATAGATTATGGTAATAGGGAACACTGACTTTAAATGAAAAAAGTCTTATTACATTCTTGAAAAAATAAAAGACTCAAAGTGCCTTTGACACTCTAAAACGAAAATCATTAGTGTCATTTTCCTATTAACAATAACTTATAAAAGCTCCAAGCAGAAATAACAGCAATCACTTACACAGTGCTTATTATGTGCCAGGCACTATTTATACAAATTAGTTCATTTAAACCTCATAATGAGGAACAGAGGTTAAGTGATTTGTCCATGGTCACTAGCTATGAAATGGGAGAAAGGGAATTTGAACGTAGGCCATTTGGCTTCGGCACCCAAGTTCTTGACTGTTTTCAACCGCAGGGGTCAATGCACTTGCCCTGTAGAGGCTCAAAGAATTTTTCAATTTTTAAAATCTAAATTTAAACATTTCCAGCTTTGCGGGCTACACAGTTTCTGTTGCAACTACTCAACCCCACTGGCGTAGGGTGAAAGTAGCCATAGCTACCATGTAAACAATGGGTGCGACTATGTTCCAAAAAAACTTTCTAAACAATGGGTGCGACTATGTTCCAAAAAAACTTTCTTTACCGGGCGACAGGCTGGATCTGGCCCACCAGCCATAGTTTACCTATCCCTGATCTGCACCATCAAACTATTAAAAAGGCTTCATGTCAAATTATTAAATAACTTTAGGCCTAAATACAGTCATTATAACCACTGTAAAGTTGGTAAGGCATTATTTTAAAAACTGTATTTACAAATTGCTGGTGCAGTGATTTTATTAGTTTATAAACTACAGCAGCTAATAAACACTTGATTCATTTAAGTCTTGAAGACTATAATGGCATAGTTTTTTGACAGTATCACAATCAATGTTTTCAGTAACTAAAACTACATAAAAGTATTATTATGTATTATATATTAAATCTCTTATTTCTAAAATTAAGTGGACTATCTTTACTAAATGGTAGAAACCCAAACTGAAAACTGGTCATACTCTTTCAACAAAACGAAATCTGCATTCACAGATATCAAAAGACAAAAATTAACTGCCATTTGTACCAATATATTAATGTGCTTCAATCACATATGTTTTCATGAAAGTTCAAACATAAAAAAATCACCTTTAAGATCTTGGCCATGTGATCTGCTCCCTGCCATGTCAGATTACACCCCGTGAAGTTTACTGTCTTAAGAGTGATAGAGTTCTTTACACCTTGACAAATAACAGAAAAACACACACGCGCGCACACACACACACACACACACACACACACACACAATAAGATGAAGAGCCTATACATTTGTCAATCTTGACTTATTTGCTTTTCTTGAGTCAATTGGAGGTTTATAGCCACATTCTTAAAATCATTAACTACAATCTTCCCAAACAGATAATTGACGAACAGATGCATTCTAAAACTTGTCAGTAACAAAGTGTTATTCCAGTTAACAGCAGCAGTTTAATTCTATTTAGATACTAAAACTGAATACACTGAATACTGCAAACTTTATTCCTAACCACTCAGTAAAATACTACATACCTTTTCAGACATAGGAAAAAAAAGAAAAACCTAAAAATCTTAAGACTCTTCCTATTTTCATTTCCAATGATACATGCCAATCTTGATGATCAATCAGCGAATTAAATGTCAACTATAAACCCAGTATTTTATTAGCTGCTATGCAGTATACTAGAGCAATAGAAGAGAGAGAACCTCAAACCCTCTGTTCCCTCAAATTGAAGGCAGGCTTCCTGACCCCTCCAGACCACTACTGGACACAGGGAACACACACTAATATTTCAGGACCCCAACTTACAGTCACCTGCTTTGTGATTACTTCCATGACACCCCCCCACTAACACCACTGAGTTTGCTGCTCTTACGGGACATGACATATATTTCCTATTTTAACACATACCACAGTTTATTATAATTATGACTGCAGATACATGTTCTAACAATTTAAAGATCATCATGACTTTTTTGTTCTTTACATCTTGCTATTTCCCTTCCCATAATATTTCTTGAAGAGAAACATTAAAATACAGACAAACACAAAAAACAGAAAATATACAAAATGTGTGGTTTGTGGCTTAACACAAACTTAAGTAAAATTAGTTCTGACAGTATCCAGCATGACAAACTTCCATGGTACAAATGAAAATGGTCCAAGGTTTGAGCAGGCACAGGAGATAATCCAGGCATGAACAACACCAAGAAAAGGTAGACATGGTGTGTAGGAAATCACGGTGATGTAACATGGTGTGTAGGAAATCACGAGACCAGTCTGATGGGAAGAGACTTGAACAAGACTGAAACTCACTTTCTAAATCTCCATCTCCAAGTGGACAACTCGCAAGACACACGTGCACCAAAGTGGCCGATTTATTCAATCCATTTAATGGGGAGAACAAGTTTAAAATTTTATCGGTTTAGTTTGCCCCCAAAGCAACTATCAAATGTTGGCAGGACACAATGAAGGCTTACCTTTGTTAACATAGTTAAGTCTTTCTCTCTCACAACTACCCCACTTAGCTCCAGGTTCCTTAGCGCACACGACGCACTTACACAGCATTTAAGAGCTTTACACAACTAGAAGGTCACATCTTTATTTCTAATCGCAGGAACACGACTTCTGTAAACTTTATTTCTGTCACAACCTAAACCAAAATTATTGTAAAATGAGTGATTTAAACCATATATTTTATCATCATTAAAAAGCATCTAAAGGGCTTCCCTGGTGGCGCAGTGGTTGAGAGTCCGCCTGCCGACGCAGGGGACACGGGATCGTGCCCTGGTTCAGGAGGATCCCACATGCCGCGGAGCGGCTGGGCCAGTGAGCCATGGCCGCTGAGCCTGTGCGTCCGGAGTCTGTGCTCCGCGGCGGGAGAGGCCACAGCAGTGAAAGGCCCGCATACCGCAAAAAAAAAAAAAAAAAAAAAAAAAAGCATCTAAATAAAAAACAAAGCATCTATTCTGTGCTAAGGATTAGAAACGACTCCTGTCCTTAAAGCCTTCATTAAGAAGGGAGATGTATAAACTCAAAATTTCAATCACATGAGATAAAGAACCATAACTTTTATGCACAGAGGTTCCTATGGAGGCAAAAACTTATATCTAAGTGACGGCTTCATGATAACCCTGAAGTACAATCTAGAAAGATGAGAGTATGCAGAGTTGGAGTACAATGTGCATTAACTGCACAGGGAGTATCTGTGCAAAGACACTCAAGCCTGACACCTGCTGGGCACATTAAATACTGCAGGTGGGGATGACTAAAGGCCAGGGGTCCAAGTGTGAGAAGAGACAGAAAGGAAAATAGAGATGCTGGCCGAAGCAAGCCTGGCAGAGAGCATGGCTTCTATCCCACAGGTGATGAGGCCTGGGGCTACCACTGGCTGAGTAAGGGTGCCTCCGCTGATTAGAAAAAGGCACCCCGCTGCTGAAGGACCGATTAGATAAAGGGAGTGATCACAAAAAGCTCCCCTTCCTCAGGGCCAAAGAGCCCCATGAGGCTTGGCCAAGCACAGTTCAGACTACATGCCTCTGTGCAGAGCACACGCTGGGAGGCTAGTATGCACTAACTCGGTGTGGCCAAGCCATTAGCAGCATTATTTTAAGCGTATGCTTTTACGTTAGAAGATCACTTAAACTGAGTAGGCAGATAAACAGAGGAACGGAGCCCAGGGGCCGTGAAACCACCCAGGAGCTTCTGCCACAGTCCGGGCAAAATGTAATACGGATGAAGAAGCAAATTTAGGAGGAGGCCAAAATCTACAAGCTAGCCCCACTTGATGCAAGACATAAAGGAAGTTCAGTGAAGGAACTCTGAAGAGAATGGGCTCAACAATAAATTTTTGTTACATTCAATGTAAAATATGTGGCAAAATTAAGTACAGTGGCCTTTTAGGTCCCCTCCAGCTGTAATTTCTTTTGATTTCTAACTTATTACTCTGCTTAAGTAAAGTCCCTTCAGAGGTACAGAACAGTTCCTACACCTGAATGGGATGCAAAGAATGATCTGACTTCTCTTCACCAAGGGGATGAGTTGAACTGTCCTTGTAGAAGAGATAACAGATGGTGTGAACCCCAGATCCTAGAAAAACGCCAGGCACACGATAAGTATTCAGCTTTTTGAAAACAAATGAACAATCATTTCCTATCCTAAATCTTCACACCCTTCCTCTGCTGGCTACTTTCTCTCAGCTTATAAACATCCTCAAATATACTCACTTGAGAGGCCCACGCACCGCGATGAAGAGTGGCCCCCACTTGCCGCAACTAGAGAAAGCCCTCGCACAGAAACGAACACCCAACACAGCCATAAATAAATAAATAAAATTTTAAAAATAATATATATACATACACTCACTTAAAAAACTCTCAGACCCATGATTCTTTGTATCGTCTTGTGGGTAACCTAAGTATCTCCCATGCCTTCAAACACCTGTCCTCCCAAAAAGCCCAGATCTGAACCTTGGGCCCAGACCCGTCTACCAGGCCCCTCTACAGCACTGAAGATCAAGTAAGATCCTCTCCCCACCCCCAATCCCTTCCTACTGTGCTCTGTATCTCACAAAAAGATGCAGCTGTAAACTCTCACCCAAGCTTGCTGCCCTTCCTTTTCTAGCTGGTCACCAGGCCCCACCCATTCTCTCTCGGATCTCCAAAATGCAGTCCAACCTTTTATAACTTAAGTGGGACCTTTAGATTACAATTCACCCTGCACCCAATCAACTGCCTTCCACATGGAGGTCCGAGTGAGCCTCTAAACCAGAAGTCCATCTTATTGTTTATTAGGGTTTCCCACAGCCTTCAGGATAAACATCCAAACTTCTGACAGGACAAACAAGGCCCCTTTATGTTTGTCCCCACTAGGTTTCCAGTATCAACTCTCATTTCTTTCCCAAACCCTGAGTTCCAGTTCTGTACATTAGTTTTGCCATATTTTCTTATATTTCTCAACCTTTGACACACTGCTCCCTCCTGCCACCCCAGGAGGTTCTACATATCCTTAGAAGGGATGGCACCTCCTCCAAGGAGCCTACCCTGAACTTTCCCTTTTAAGGTTCTGTGCTCTGCAAAGGGGAAAGGTGGTGGGGAGGGATAAATTAGGAGTTTGGGATTAACATATACACACGGCTATATATAAAATAGGTAATCAACAAGGACCTACTGCATAGCACAGGGAACTCTACTCCATATCCTATAATAACCTGCACGGGAAAAGAATCTGAAAATGAATGGATATATGTATAACTGAATAACTTTGCTGTACACCTAAAACAAACACAATATTGTAAATCAACTATACTCCAATATAAAATAAAAATTAAATTAAAAAACAAAGATTCTGTGCTCTGCAGCACCAGAACTCACTTCTTCCAGAGAACTGACTACTGTGCTTGTGTTTACCTGCTGCCCAGTAGAAGGGGAGATTACCTAGGGCAGAAGCATCGTCTCCAGCAGCGCTTGGTTCAAACAACTCATTCAAGAGCCAGGATACTTTACACGCATAAGGTGCTTAATTCATTGTAAGAACCCTCAGAAAGAGTGGTTTTTAATGTTATTTTACAAGTGTGGGGATTGCAGTTCAAAAGTAACCTGCACAGGCCACAGAGAGCATAAGCCCTGGAATTCAAACCCTAAGCTGCCTTCACACCGGTGCTCTTTCCACTATATGATATGACTATTGAAAAAAAGATTTTTGGGGGCCTCCCTGGTGGTGCAGTGGTTGATAATCTGCCTGACAGTGCAGGGGACACGGGTTCGAGCCCTGCTCTGGGAAGATCCCACATGCTGCGGAGCAACTAGGCCCGTGAGCCACAACTACTGAGACTGCGCGTCTGGAGCCTGTGCTCCACAACAGGAGAGGCCGTGACAGTGAGAGTCCCACACACCGCGATGAAGAGTGGTCCCTGCTCTCCGCAACCAGAGAAAGCTCTCGCACAGAAACGAAGACCCGACGCAGCTAATAAATAAAACTAATTTATAAAAAAAAAAAAAAGATTTTTTTATCCTGAGACCTGTTTTAGTGGAAAGGAAATGAAGCTGGGATATATCAGTTTCCTAATCGCTTTGGTCTGTACCAGGCAAAGCCATTCAACACACCAGGTAGCATCTGTGCAACCATTAACGACGCTCCAAACTGTGCTAAGTGTTCTACATTGCAGAGTCTACAAGCATTAACAGAGTGAGTCCTTGTAACCGCCACGGAGAGTGGGTCCTGTTAAGCCCATGCTACAGATGAGTACACTGAGACCTAGAAACCTTAAGGCACTCGGCCAGGGTCACCGAGCTGGCAGGAGTCCTAGGCTGCACGCCCCGTCTAGTGCACGCACACCCGGGCACTGGGCACCGGTTCTAGTGCCCAGCCTCCACCTTGCACCATCTAAAACCCCGCTTCGCAGCGCCCACACGACAGCCCCGGAAGCGGGAACTACAAACCTGTCTCGCCCAGCTGTGCCTGGAAGAAGCTCTGGATACAGATCAGGGGCAGAGGGTGCTCAGGGGCGGCACCAGTCCAGCCCGCGGAAGCGGTCGCCATTAAGACCAGCAGGCCCTCCCGCAGGCAGAGGCACTGAGTCCTGCAGCGCGCACAGGTCCTCACAGCGCGGGAAGAAGTCGGCTGCTGTGTCGCAGCGCAGCTTCACCGAGTGATCACGGCCCGAGCGCGGCTTCGGGGACGCTGGCTGTGGACACGATGTCCACACCCGCCTGGGGTCCCCGGCTCGCCTCCCGGCCCCTCGGGCGCTCACCTCCCGGCGGCTGCGGCCCCGCAGCGTGCGCAGGACCCGCGTCGCAGCTAGACGACGCAGGGCCACGAGCCCCAGCTAGGCCAGCCCCTCCATGCCGCGCTCCCGCGCCCCCTCCCGCGGCGAATCGCCGGCCCTTGGCGCCAGCCTCATAGCCCTCCGCGCGCGGGGATGCTGTTCAAACCGGCGGCGGCTCCGTGGGGGCGGGACTCGAGGACGACTGCGCGCTCGCCGTGCGTCCGCACGCAGCCCCGCCTCACATGGGGACGCGGCCTGAGGAGCAGGGGCAGGAGCTTTGAGACTAGGGCAACGCGAAAGGTAGGAGGTGTGGAGAATTTGGATTTACAAAAAGCGTTTGTTGACTCATCCAGTGAGACATGGTTGTATCAAAAATTTTAAAAGTAGTAAAACTCCCAATAAGTGTCTGTGCTCGCCCCGCCCAGGAGAGAGCGTGCACTCCGTGAGGGACACATAAGAGGCTGAGTGAACGTCTGCCTGTGGTCCCTTACCTAGTGCAAGGGTGTGTGAATTTCTGCGGTGAGCTCTTAATTTCTGTAGTTTCTGCTGACTTGACACGGTGGTTGGCAAATGGTGACGTATTCCGTGCATTCACGACATGATCGTGGTTACTAATAATTACTTTGTTCTCTCTGTGCATGTCTGTGTCCTAATATTTTCTTTTTATAAGAACACCAGTCATATTGGAATAGAGCCCACCCATTTGACCTCATTTGACCTCAATTACCTATTTAAGGGCCTTACCTCCAAATACAGTCATATTACGAGGTATTGGGGGTTAAGACTTCCACACTAACTTGAGCAGGACACAATTCAGCTGATAATAGAAGGTAAGAGTAATTTAAGCAAGTAACTATTTTTTAAAGTGAGTTGCTTAAAGATATGAATTTACTCAAGAACAAGAAGAAGTTACATAACACTGTATGTTATACAAAGATATTAAATTAATCATCATACCATCCTGTGAGATGGGCATTAAATTAGACTAAGCAAGATTAAGCAACTTATCCAGAATTGTATAGTTGGTACTTTCCACAATTTAAACCAGGCATTTTCCCAGTTCCATTCTACATTATATCTTCCTTTCATTATTTGAAATGAATTTTGAGTCTTCATTTTGCTTAGTTTCTGAAGTTATATGGGGATAGAATGGAGTTGGATATTTTCAGTGACATTCACACATGGGGAAGGAAATTGAGTCCAGAAGCTTCCGTGATGTTTCCATGGAGAACGCTAACAACAGAACCAGAAACACTGTTATCCTTTTGGTTCAGTCATCTTTCGTAACACACTACAAGAATTAATTTTA
Organism: Grampus griseus; assembly: GCF_964374135.1. Taxonomy (NCBI): domain Eukaryota; kingdom Metazoa; phylum Chordata; class Mammalia; order Artiodactyla; family Delphinidae; genus Grampus; species Grampus griseus. The sequence goes on from NC_139012.1 coordinate 45,601,010, forward strand.
AGAAGCCCAATGTTTTCCAAACTTTCACCAATGGGCTCTGTGGGGTCCTCTAATAATATCTAAGAGACTTCTTAGTTTCACATTCCAAGCCACTTAAGACCAGGAGTTCTGATTGTTCTTTGTGAGAAAATCAAGTGACAATCATAGCTCGTAATTTAGGATGGTTTCTTCAGGGCCCAGGCAAAACCTAATACACAGTAATAATCATTGTTAATTGCATCTTTGACAATGATTAATCGGGTATCAAAGAGGTCTATAAATTGGGAGAAATTATGATCAAAGAGAAACATAGGCCACAGATGCTCAATTATTTATGAGTTTAACTTTGGTTAAGCTAATTTTCCTTCTTCTAGACAATTTCCAATTCATCTCTGCAAAGAGACCAGAATAACCACCTTCCAATACAAGATTTATTGTGTTCCTTTAATTAAGAGCCTACAGTGACTTCGATATTCACTCCACGAAGTTTTGCTATGAGAGAAAAGGAGCCATTATATTTTGTCTTGAATTAGATATGCCACCATACTTGACTTAGCTCATCTTACTGGAAGCACGTTGAGGGCAGATCCTACAGTCTTGTCTTATTACATCCTCTACAGAATAAAACCAAGGGAATCACACATAGTTACAGCTAGAAAAACACTTGTTCTGGGTTGATATTTTTAGCCTTTACCACCAAGGCTTTATCACCAAGACCTATCTTTAGAGTCTCTAAACAGAAGACCTTCTTGCCTTCCGTTTTCACATGGACTAGGAATGTAAAGGGAAGAACTGAGAAGTAGCCATAGTCTGCTAGCAGCCAGCCCACATAACCCATCTACGGAGATACTGTTTCTTTCAAAAGATATAAACCTAAGAGAAAGTCCTAGAGTTTGTAACAATTGTGCATAATAAAATTCCATGAAAACCTAGAAATCCAGATACAGATCAGTAACATATTGGTTAAATAAGCTGTTATGTTCATGCAATGGACAAGTGTACAGACATTAAGCAGAACGAGATACTCTTTTCTATTAGATTTTCTTTTCACTGAACTCATCAGTGCTGCAAAGACAATGTTACATAATACTTTTTCTTTAAGATTATATCAGGCATCTTCATCTTGTCCTATATTTATTGCCAGTGTTACTAAAGTTTATCATTTACCTCTTTCTCTTTTAGATATATAATTTCGTCTTACTATGGAAGCATTCATCAATCCCTATTTTACTATTTCATTTAAATTAGAAATGAATATTGAATTTTATAAAATATCTTTGGGGGATATTTCAAGTGATTGTATAGTTTTGTTCTCTTTTGACCTTGTTATATGGTAAATTATATTTTGTTATTTTATATTATGCTATTTATTATATATGGTATTATGTTTACTAATTACATTTATTATATTATAATTACATTATAATTAAGGTAGCATTTTGTTTCAGATAGACAAAACAACCAGTGGGATAGGAAACATCTTAAAATTAGAGGCAAGAGCATAAGGGATTTGAGATTAAAATAAAATGGACATTTTGGGTCAGTAGCAAAACTTATTCAACAAAAGTGGGAAAATATGGCTATCATTACTACATTCTAGATACAGCAACTAGTTAAAAGTAAAAAAATAATGAAACTGTAAATGTATCAGAAACCTGGTAGACTTGAAATAAATTATTCATGAGGATCACCTTACTAAGATTCAAAGAAAAAAAGGATACATTTAATTATATAAGAATTAAAATTTTCTTCACGGCAGAATGCACTACAAAGGTCAGAAAATAAGCAAAAGAAATTGGGAAATATAGTTAGAAATAGATATGCTTTCTTTACAACTTTTGAGAGAAGCACATGCTTTTTTCTCCTTTAACCTGTTATGTGGGTATTAATCTATAATGTAAGTGCATGGTTCCTTTCCTTTAACGTGTAATGTGAGATTTAATCTATATGGTAAGTGCATGCTTCCTTTCCGTTCATCTGTAATGTGAGTGTCAATATAGGGCACTGTTTCCAAGCGCAGACTTTGGATGTTCCTGTACTGGTCCCATCACTGACCATTCACAGAAACTTGCAAATGTTACTTTACTTTTCTGGGGGTTAAAGTCTTACCTAAGAAATGGAAGGAAAATAGAACCTTCCCCCAGGGATAATAGAAGGCTTAAAGAAGTAAATATGTAAGTGACTTAGCACAGTGCCTAGTACAAGAGAGATCAATATAAGTACTTATCAATTTTTTAAAGAGACAGATGAAAGAAAGAAAATGTGGTGTTTTCAATCTATTGATATATATTCTTGACATTAAACTACCTTTTCATTCATTGGATGACCTAACTTGCTCATGCTTTTTCTTACTCTAGTGAACTTGGGTAGCTAATATCGTAGATCAAAATTTTTGCTTTTATACTTACAAGTAAATTTGACCTGTAAATTTATTTTTCTTTACAGTCCTAATCTATTGTCAGTATTAGGATTATATAGACTTCATAAGATAAATAAAGGAGCATTCTTCCTTTGCTACTCTCTAGAAGTTTTTCTTTATTACTACTGATGTTATCTGTTTAATAGAAGTTTGATAGAATTCCCCACCCAAACGATCTGGGTGGGTCTGTTATTTTCTTGGTGAAAGATTGTAAACTATTGACTTAATTCCTTTACTGGTGAAAGAACTCCAGCTATATATTTCTTCTGTGTCAGTTTTGGTAAACTCTAGGAGCCAGGAAATTGTCCACTTTACATAAATGTTCAAATTTACTGGCATTTCATATGTTCTCTGCTATAACATTGTCCTGATTCTTTCTGTGTATTATTTACTTTTGTTTTTGTTTTGCTTAATCAAAGTGTGTTTTTAAAATACTTTCAAAGAATATTTTTTGACTTACTAAATCACCTCAATTTTATACTTTTTTCTGTTTTATTAAGTTCTGCTCATATCTTTATTATCTATTTTTTCTATGTTCTGAGGGTTTATTGTTTTGCTCTTCTGATGTCAATTAAAACTTGGTTATTAATTTTAAGAAATCTTTTTAGTTATAAATAGTTGAACTTTTTGAAGATTCCAGCTTAGTTGTAAGCATCTAAGGGTCAGCTCCTCCACATTGTTGCTGGCCTAAGGTTTACTTCACCCTATAGCAATGTATATATTGACATTTTTTCCCCTCGACTTTCTGTGTTTTGCTACTTCACACTTTTCTTTGGAGAGAAGCCCTCTGAAATATCCTTTAGTTATTTTACAGCCAATAAGTCTTTAAAATATGTGTATTTTTTAAGAGAAATGTACTTATATAATTAGGCAGAAAATCTGATTTGCCATATTTTTAAAAACAGCATAATTTCACTCTTCTCCATGATTAATCTGCTGTTTTACACAACCTTTGAGTTTTTAGCTTTATCAATGACATGGACTTTAAAAATATTTTAAAGATCCTACCCAGTCTTTTAAAACATCCCTGTTCCTTTTTTCAGTTCTAGTTTTATGTATATTTTCTGCCTTGCACCTGATCATTCCAACATTCAATGGATGGCCTTGGGAATCTAATTCTGGTATTGATTGTTTTTGCTGATTCTCTCCCATTGTAGCTGATTTCTTCATTATTGTGTAAATTTAGATCATGAGCTCATGTTTAGCTAAACTTTTTCTGTGGGAAGGCTATAGGCCTGGGTTGAAGGTCTACTTCTCCAGAGAGTGTTTAGTTCTGTGTTTGGAATACCACCGATCTGGGAGCATTTTAAGGTAATTTCTTACCTTCTGTTTGCAAGACCACAAATAAATTTGCAACACAAACACTGTGAACACAGATCTGGGGTTCAGAATTCTCAAGATTTCCTACCTGTTTCCTACCCAGAGCAGAGGCCAAGAGAATCTGGGCTTAGTCTCCCTTTGCCAGCAGATACATTTTTTACTGGCACACCCTTTCATTAAAGGTGAAGCCAGGGATAGATAGATTTAGTTCTAACTTCCCATCTAGTAGGGATGGAGTCTTATCTCCTGCCTCCCATGTGGTCATGGCCATTTTAACAACAAGTCTCTATGTCAGGTCAGGTGTGTCATTAAACTATGGCCTTTATTCCAAATCCAGACAGCTGCCTATTTTTTATGGCCTATGAGCTATGAATAATTTTCACATTTTAACTGGTAATATTTTAAATGGTTACTTAAGTACCTAAATAATATGCTCAATTTTGCCTCTTTGATCCACAAAGCCTAAAATATTTGCCATTTGGCTCCATAAAAACAGGATTGCCAGCTTCTGTTCTAGGCTATCAAGATCTTCAATCCACTCTTAATATAGCTATAACTCTCACAAATGTCCCCCCCCCTTCTTTCATGGGTCCTGGAAATTTCTACTGCACACTTCAAAAAAAAGACTTGCACTTAAAAATAAGTTGTTTACATTTAACCTAGCATACCTAACTCTTTTCTTTTAGGAGAGTTTTTCAAGTAATTTTGCCCACCATATTCTTCAGAGCTTCATTAATAATGGCAAAAAATTAAAACAACTTAACATTCAACAAATGGGAATTGTTCATAACAATTACAGAAACACATACAGTAGAAAACTATAATCTGTTATTGAAACAGTGAGACATAACTAGTTTTATTTTTCGAGAACTGTTTATTTAGGTCTCTTTTGTTTAAGTCTATTTGTGTATATGTATGTATATAATCATGTATTTATATACACATACATTATATGATATATTTATATAAATATGTGAAATACATACCTATACACATACCTTTTTTTTTTTTTTTTTTTTTTTTCTTTTCTGTACCTGGGCCTCTCACTGCTGTGGCCTCTCCCGTTGCGGAGCACAGGCTCCGGACGCGCAGGCTCAGCCGCCATGGCTCACGGACCCAGCCGCTCCGCAGCATGTGGGATCTTCCCGGACCGGGGCACGAACCCGTGTCCCCTGCATCGGCAGGCGGACTCTCAACCACTGCGCCACCAGGGAAGCCCTACACATACCTTTGATTTATATTTGTATACATACACAGGAATATAATTATATATATCATATATTTATATACATTGAACTGAAAACGGGTAGTATACATATATATTGTGTATAAATGTGTATATATGTGCATGTGTAGAAAAACAGGTTGAGCGATATGTAAGCATGATTTAGACAGGGTTCAAGATTTTAAAAGTAGTTATGTGTAGGTAGTGAGATTATGGCCCATTTGATTTAAATTATTGCATATTTTTACATCAATTGTTACGAAAAGATTCCTACATAAATAAAATTATAAATAGTTATACATACTTGTATGTGTAATGTATAATTAAAATATATATACTTTATATAAGTATTATATTTATGTAATATACTTGTCTTATAATAATACATTATGTATTGTGTTATATAGAATACTTTAAATATAATGTATTATATCAGATAATAATAATTATATATTTATATATTATGATGTAATTGTTTTATAATCAATATTGCATGATATATTAATAGAATGAACATATTAAACATATAAATATATTGCATTAGTCATATATTTTGTGTACAATATATGCTATGCAAAAATACATGTTAATATAAAACATAATTGTTATACACTAATTTAAACAGTAATATATTACATTTATACACCAATATAATATTTAATATTGGTATATGTATATTATATTTAATATATACATAGCTAATGCTCTTTAAAGCCATCTGCTACAAGAAGTAGAATGAGACCAGGAGTATGGCCAAAGCAAATTCTAAAACTATTAGATTATTTATATTCATTTATATGTCATTTTCCTGGAATCTGCATCTGGCTATTAGAGAGCACACACAGCAAAATCAAGATAAAGTGCCCAGGAGGACATGGGATCCTTTATTTACTGGGACCTCAAAGGAAACATAGTGCTACTCAGTCCCCCATCAAAGAGCTAAGAGCAAATCTTGAAGCACCCAGTAAAAGCCAATTCAAACAAAAAAACTTTTCCACTTAAACTTGAAAAAGTTAAGTTCCCAAGCGACCCCCTACATCAACCACCGGAGCTCATTTGGCAGTAAAAACAATAACATTCAGCGGACAACAAGAAATCTAAAACAATAGTTGTTTTAACAAAAAAAAATCCAGCAGCTAATTAGTGTCTTTCCTGTTTGAAAGAAGGCGGTGGGAAGTGGACAGAAGACCTTATAGGAAAGATAAAAAGAAGAGGAAAAGGAAAATAAAAGTTTCCAGTTTGACAATCAAACTGTCTTCTGCATCCATTTCATCCCAAGACCACCAAGCCAATGTGGAGGCTTTTTCCTCCTTCCCTTTTCTTTTCATGAGACTGATCACAACCAGCACTGCAGAGTCCATTAAATTAAGAAATGCTGTTGCATACATGTGTGAATGGGCTGTGAGTAAAGTACTGGAGTAGAGGACACCTAAAGTGAAACGTCCTCATGAATGTCCACGTGGCTGAGCAGCAAGTTAACATTTCATAGATGTGCTAAAGAAGAAGAGTTGGGTTTTATTTTATTTACTTTTCCCTGGACACTGTTGAATGACTGTCATCTACAAGTTCACGCTACTTTTTGCTGAGGATTAATGCACTGGGAGAGCTGAGAGAAAACTGAATAGTAGAGCTGTCTTTTTCTTGACCAGTTCACCTTACTTTCCCAAACTCAAAGTCTTTCCCTATTTCTTTCTCCTTTTTATTGTAGTAAAATGAACATAACATAAAATTCACCATTTTGATCATTTTACAATTCACTGTACCATTCAGTGGAATTTAGTACTGTCACAATGCTATGAAACTGTCACCACTGCCTAGTTGCAAAACATTTTCATCACCCCAAAAGAAAACCTACAACCATTTTAAGCAGTCATTCCCTATTTCCGTCTCTTCCAAATCCCTGGCAACCACTAACGTATAATATTTTCCATGTGTATGGATTTGCCACTGTTGGACATTTCGTATAAATGGAACCATACAATATGTGGCCTTTCGTGTCTGATTTCTTTCACTTAGTTGCATCCATGATGTAACATGTATCAGTAATCCATTCACTTTTATGGCTGAATTCCCTGATCCTGTTTTCTTCATACTGTTTGAATACAAACTTTAAAATATGTTGAGGGTGAAGCTCTGTTTTAATGGCACATCTATGAGGCCAATTCTTTTAAAGAAGGTGAAAATGGAAATATTGTTGTGAAATGATAATCGTTGAGAAGCCTCAGCTAACTTGATAATGAAAAGTTTGGGAAATGTTGCAAAAAATTATTTGCTTTATATTAAAAGCCTTTTAAACAAGGATTCAGGAGATTGTCTTTTTCTTGAGGTAACTTAAATGAGGTAGAAGAAAATAACTGTCCTTTAAAACAGATTTTTAAAGGATTCTATTTATTCTTAATAGACGAATGGGAGTACAGGTTGTTCATATCCAATATGGACTCCCTATCCAAACACTGTTTATCATTCTAGCCACCACTATCGAATTATATTTCTTGAGAGTCATGCAGCTTAATTCCTGCATATTACTTTTTAAAATTCATCTATCAAGTCCATTAATACAGTATAAACAAGAGAAGTTCATGTTTCAGTGCAGCTCAAATATCAGGTATAAAGAACCCCCCAGTAAGGAAAAGAATCCTATATCTCTTGCCAGAATGTGGTCAGCTCTGGGGTGTTTTGCTAGCTGAAAGACACTTTTATTCTTAAGAAAATAGAGGTTGTCTAATAGGGATGAAAGGCAAAAAAATTTAAGTACTTGTTTGTGTTAAAAACAGTGCTAGGCTATCTCATACTTTATATCAGTCAAGGCTCACCATTTTACATATGTGAAAAGTGAAGTTAAGTGTTTTAGTAACTTACTAAAAGGCATGCAACCACTAAGTTCAAGCAAGAATTCAATCCCAAATCTGTCACACTGAAGTTTGAGCTAATAGTGAGATTAATAAAAATAGCACTGAATTAAAAGTTCAGAGGTATTTTTTATTTCATACTCTTTCACTAACCCTCTTTGGAGATAAATCATTTCATTTATATGGGCCTTAGTTTTCACAACTATAATAGTTGGAAGCTTGACTAGGTGACTTCTACGTAGTCTTCCAATTCTAAAATGTTCCATTAATTTGGATTCCTACAATAATTGCCATTGCAGTATATGCATGCTGCCACCAAGTAGCAGTAGAGAGTACTAGTTCCTTTTTTATCCCTAGTGGGGAGTGCATTTTGACATCAGACTTATCTGTGAATAGTACAACCTGTTAATATAACTATAAAATAACAAAATAATATGGTATTATTCCCTGTAAATCAGAAGCTTTACATTGTCTATGAATCTTGTCAGAATCACCTGTAGGTTTTTAAACATAGAGGAAATCCAGAACCCATTGAATGAGGATTTTCAGAGATGGGACTTGGGTATCTGGATGTTTGGGCTCCCATCATTTGTATATTTTATTTTATTTTATTTTTTCCCTATGTACATCATTTGTCACATCCTCTTGAATCTTTAGCAATTTCTGTTTTTTTTTAAAGTTTCAAATATTCCATAATCTTCTCCTACTTTTCATAAGGTGTATCTGTTATTTTTATTCACTCTTGTGCTTCTCCTGGTTAAAACTTCTTTTTTTGGGGGGGGCCCTACCTCATGCCTTGCAGGATCTTAGTTCCCTGACCAGGGATTGAACCCCAGGCCCCCAGCAGTGAAAGCGCCAAGTCCTAACTACTGGACCACCAGGGAATTCCCAAGACTTCTTTTTTAAATGACTTTTTTCCCACTCTAATTCATTCCTGGGATCAGTTTTATGTGGGAACATTAAACCAACCTTGCATTACTAGAATAAAGCCACTTTGATTGTGATATATTACTGTTTTACATACCATGGATACAGTTTGTGCTTTTGTTTACAAATTTTGCATACATGTTCAAAAGAGAAACTGGCGTATGATTCTATTCTTGTAATATTCTTTTTAGTTTTGATCTGAAGCTTATGTTGGCCTTATAAAATTTTTGAGCAATATATTATTTTATGTTTCCTGGAAGGATTTTATGTAAGATTACCAATATTTCTTCCCTAAATATTTGGAAGAATTTACTTGGAAAGCCATTTATCCCTGGAAATCATTTTCTGTAAAGGTACTTCATTATACAAACAAGTTTTTAAGTAGATATAGATTTTTTAGATGTTTCTTTTCTTGGGTTATTCTTGTTAGGTTGCATGTTTTAAGAATTTGTCATTTTGGATGAATTTTCAAATTTATAAATATAAAATTATAATTTTAACAGCTTTATTAGGATGTAATTTACATACCATAATTTAACCCTTTAATGTATACAATTCAGTGGTTCTTAGTGCAACCACTAAAAGACGTGTGTAACCATCACAACAATCCAACTTTAGATTTCTGTCCCCTCATAAAGAAACCCATTACACATTAACAATGTTTTTTGATTCTGTCAACCCTCTCAGCTCTAGGCAACCACTAATCTCCTTTCTGTCTCTACAGATTTGCTATTATGGGCATTTCATATAAATGGGACCATACAATATGTGATCTTTTGAGAGTGGCTGCTTTTCTTTACATAATGCTTTCATGGTTCATCCATGTTGTAACATGGATCAATATTTCAAACCTTTTTATAGCTGAATGTTATTCTATTGTACGGATATTCCACATTTTGTTTATTCATTTGTCAGATTGACATTTGAATTTTTTCCACCTTTTGTTTTCAGAAATATGCTTCTATGAACATTCACGTACAAGCTTTTGTGCAGACATAAGTTTTTATTTCCCTTAGGTATAGATTTAGTAGTGGAACTGCTGGATCATAGGGTAACTCTATGTTTAACACTTGCAGGAACTGTCAAGCTGTTTTGTAAAATGGCCGCACATTTTGTAAAATGGCTCAGACTGTACTTTCTATCCAGAGGTATCCAAAGCCACCTTAGGTGCAAAATGTTTAAAGTTGTCCTTTGCTGCTGCCAAAATTGTAGCCACTGTGGACAGTCTGCAAGATGGCATCTTAGGTTTCTGAGGAAGAAGTTAGAATACACAAAGGGGGAAATAAGTGTACAATTACATAATGTAGATTTCATATTTAATTTTATGGGAAAAGCAATAATTAGTTGGCTTTTGGTTTTAAATGGAAATAGCCACTCATTGGGAAATAATTACTCTAATTTCAATTTATTTTACTTTAAATCATTCTGTGATGAAAACAGTTATCAAAAAAGGTCTCCAGAATGGAAGGAGTGCCAAGTCAGAGGTATATCACATGTTTTAATTCTCTCAGAAGAATTTCTCTTTAATGGCTTGTTTTTCTTTCCTTCTTAAAAGAAAATTATCAAGGTACTTTCTGCCATCTTAAAACTAAGTTTTTAGTCAAATGAAATGGCTTTTCTGGTTTTGAAAATGTTGTGTGATGCTTTAATTTAGCTTCCCAGAAATGCAGATTGAAGACCTTTTATTAACTTAAAATATCTTAATTTCCAATGAAGATCAAACCCTCCTAAATTACCTGTAACGTAAATGGCATATTTATCATTGCTTTCTCAGTACCAGTGGATAACTTCTCCATCGGTGAAGGAACCATGCAAAGCTGCTAGACAGAAAAAGAGAACTATAATTTTGGGAAGTGGTCGAAAAGGAAAAGCTACTATTAGAATTGGTAACTCTTTCTAATTTTTAATGCTACTAGAACTTATACCCCTTATATATCCGGTGTGCTAAAATTAAAACAGCCTTAATGGTTATTCCTTAATGGTTAATTATTTCCTTAACGGTTAGCTGTCAATATTACTTGTGTTTCTTATGGAACGCACCTAGGATGTTCCTGACAAATAGTGTTTAATATGTATTAGATATTAATTTTAATCTGATAAAGCTCTTGAAGTGACAAAATCCATATCCAGATATGAGGTCACCTTTTCTCCCTTTCATGTGGGGTCCAGGCCTTAGGAAAGAGAGGGATGCATGTGATGTGTCTAATGACAGCCCCAGAATAAAATAAATTAGGCAGAGCCCTTGGCGCTTTACAGATATGAATACATTTTATTGTCATCACAACCCTGTGGGCAGACAGTGTTTTACAGCAGCACAGACAGGTTAGGGTCAGGTGCAGCGGGGAAGTGGGATCAGGCAGAAAAAGAACATGGGGAGAGTCAGGGGGAGGCCGGTTCCAGAGCCTTTACTAAGGAAACAACAAAAATCACAGATGATAATGACTGCTTTTTCCAAATGCAGGAATCAGTGAAAAAACTAGATATGATCATGTTCAGAATTGTGATCAGTTATGTCTAAATATGTAAAAGTCAGTTACTTTCCCATTGTCCAGAAATAACACTAAAAAACAAGGAAAGATCCCATTCGCGATAGTCACAAAAATTAGTAAATATCTAGAAGTCAGTTCAGTGTTCACCTGAAAAAGTTAGTGCAAAAGGATAGATGAATCATTTTAAACATATATGTTAACATTAATAAAATATAATGTTAACATATGATCTATTAACATATAAAGCCACTGACAGAGGGAAAGACGGATTGGTGGAAAAGTCCAGAAACTGGTCCCTGTTTACTTGAGAATTGTATTTTAACTTAGACAATTTTACAGTCTAACTTGACTTTTTGTCTAATTGACTGATTGAAGCATTGATAATTCACTTAAACAGAAATTAGATATTTGCATCACAGCATACACAAATTCTAGTCAGTCGAAAAGGTGTAAATGCAACTAAATGCAAGAAGCAAATATAAAATACAGGAGAGAATTTCGGTGTAAGTGTAGGGAGTACAGAAGCCTTCCTAAGTAAGCCATAAAACTCAGAAGCCATAAAGTAAAAGATATTTAATTACATGAAAATTTAAAACTTTTCTACAGTTCAAGACGTAAACAAAACATAATGACAGACACAAAAGTTTGGTAGTGTATTAACATAGAAAGGTTACTGTTGATATAGAGAAGAACCCACAAATAAATGAAAAAGGATAACCAAATTTTAAAAAGGCAGAAGGTGGTTTCTACCTGTATGAGCAAACAACTCAGAAGAAGCACAGCTGGCTACTAGACAAATGAAGAGAGACCAACTTCTTTAGGAAATGCAGATTAAAACCATGGGATTTTCTTCCCCTCTGATGGGCAGAAATTCTAAAGACTGATAACATCTGGTGTAGACGAGGGAACAAGCACACTTTGCCTATGTTAAGTATAATAAAAGTGTTCAATTTTGGAGCGAGGTTTGCAGCGTCCATCAAAGTTCAAAACTCTCTTGCTCTTTGTCCAAAGACTTTTACTTCTAGGCACCTGCCCTCTGCCAGTACTCTGCCTTGCACAGAAGTGTGCATAAAATCAGGCACCCGCAAGTCCAATGAGGGATACTTATGTAATGGGGAAAATCTAGAGACAACCCGGATGTCCTTCAGGAGGGGTCTGATGAAGGAAATTAGGATCCATCGGTGGTATGGAGTAACGTGTGTGTGGAGAACAGGGAAGGTCTGTGAGCAAACTGGGAATATGACCTGATATATCATCTGGTTAAAAGGAAAAAGAGCAGGTGTAGAAAAAGACATGTCTATTATTCCAGTTAGAAACCCACAGTGTTTGTATTTGTAAATATTATATATGTATATATGTACATATGGAAACACGCATATATACACGTATACACATTTGTGTATCTGATCCTGAAAATGCACAAAAGGCTGTTAAGGGCAACCACCTCTATGGAAGGGAATAGATCTTTATATTTTTACTCTAGTTTTCCTAATCGTGTGCAAATTTAATTTTTTATTTAAAAGTTAGGCAGTCAGGAGAGGCCTAGAGACTCTTTTGTGGGCTTCTCTCACCACAGGATGCACTCTTCGCGCCCTTCCTGTTTCTGGTTTGTCTTTTGGAGCAGACACCACTGAAACGAGCGTCTTGTCATCCATCGCTTGCCAACTGCCTGCGGTTTTCTTGCGCCCTCCTAACCCTCACCACCTTTGTGAGATGCTGTTTCGCGCTGAGGTGGTGCCTTTCCCCTCACACACACCCCTCTGGTACCTTGGGGAGTCCCGGGGTTTCTCAGTGGGCATTCTAGAATACTCATCCCAGAGATGCAGTGGGTTTTTAAGCCACAAGCATTTGGGGAAAACTCTGTTCCTGTATGAATTATCGTCTTGGGAGTTCACGATTCACCGGAGCTCTTGAGACGCTCTAGGAAGTTGAGTCAAGAAACCCGTGTAGCCCTGTTAGTTCAGGATTTCCTAAATTTCTAGGACTGACTGTGGCACTGCTTTTCCAGTCACAACCATCCTTATCAGCTTCCCTGATAGACTCCCTGGGGAGCGCTGCTCAGACTCTGGCCTGGAAGCTTTGTAGTCCCAGGATTACCTGCTGCTTCCACACCCACCCGGCCCCCTGCCAGCGCTCTGTCAGCCTGGCACCTTCTCCCTGCCCCCCAACTCATTCAGGCCACAGGCGCTGCCCTTGCTCTGGGATTTAGTGATAACGCCTGGGAGCAGTGGCCCAGCACAGCCCACGGCAGTGCCCGGCGTGGCTCACAGGTTTTAAAACACACAATTTAAGCCCTTACTGGAACATGGGAAGATGATTTAAATCCAGATGTCTTATTTCATAATCCCCGTGTCTCTGAAAGTGGGAGAAACAGACTGGGAGGGCCGTGTGTTTCAAGGAAAAGGGAGACTGTTTCTCTGTGGAAGTAAAGAACGGGCCCTCACAGTTAACAGGTAACGTAGGGAGTTTGTGCTGAGTCTGTCATGTTGGGCCTGTTATACTCATTTATATTACCGTTGGGTCCCTAATGGCATTTGCATTTACTGCCCAAGCTTGAAACTCCCCAGTGTCCCTGTCTTGGTCACGAACCCTAATTCTGTTGACCTAGAAAGTTCTTTGTGGGAGCTTTCTAGCAGGCCTCTCCCCCAGTGTCCCCACCCTCCAGCCCCTGTGTCCTAGTGCTTTTTCTAAAACGCACAACTCCTTGTTGTGCAGACCTGATTGCTCCTTGTTGCTCCAGGATCCAATCGATCCAGTTTCCAGGAGAGCGTGTCCGCAGGGCCCTCTGCGGTCTGCAGTCCTGCCCCCAGCCAGGCACCCAGCACCCCAGGTGCTGCAGAGAACTTGCTGGTGTCCCCGGTGCCTTGGCAGAGACAGCTCTCTGCCAGATGCCATTCCTTTGTCTCCCCCTGTCCTGACCCCTCCCACCTCCCTTCCTTTGAAACCATCAATCTTCCCTCAGGCAGAGGTACTTGCTCAGCTCTGTGCTTCCACAGCGCTTGTCCTGTGGAATTTGAATTCCCTCCACAGCCATCTTGCTAGGTTGGGAGCAGCTGATTCCCCTTCATCTTTTTCTTCCTTCCCTCAGCCCCACAGCAGGGACACTCTCGGGCACCGTGCAAATTTAATCTTCAATTTCTAGTTGTTATGACACTGTTGCTGTGATGATACGATCTACGTTCACAGTAGGATGGGTAAATGTGCGGGGGGATGCCTGTAAATACAGATTCTTTGTAAATTCAGGTTCCTAATTCTTCCCCCTTTTAATATTTTTTCCCCTTAAATCATGTGTCCTTTTTGCTGCTCCAGCTCTATGATTGGACTATCACCCGGGGAGCCTGAGGCAGCACAAAATCAAAGAGGTTAGACACTAAATTTTTAATGTAAATGTCAACCAGGATACCTACTAGCTGTGAAAAGGGGGCCCCAGGATTCAGCCTCAAAGCCTATTACCAGATACTTGGTTTCCCTGCTTGCGTCTCTTCTGTCTGTCGATGTGCACTTGACTCCTATTAACTTTAACAGGAATTATATGTGTGCCCTGAGGGGCGAGCATAGCTTTTAATGGGGGCTTCCTCACACTGCTTTTTTTGCTGATTACTTTTAATGAATCCCACCCAGTAGAAGTGGAATAATAAGACAGGATGTGCTTGAGAAAATGGAGAGAGTTATTACATATTTTCCTTGTAATCCAGAATAGCATGTCAGATCTTCTTCTGTTAGTCTCCTTTGGTTGTCAGTGGAAGATAATTTTGGCTTGCTCACTTTCCAAATCAGAAACTGAAGTCAAATACTAACGTATCCTAGATGAAACATGACCCATTCATTTTTGAGAGTCTGTATGAGCCCTGTGCAAGTTGCGGAGAATGAAAAGACAAATTTATTGACTTCAGTAGATATTTACATAGCATTGAATGTGTTCCAGACGCTGTTCTGAATTCTATCAGTTATCTACTTTTGCATCATAGAACACTTCAAGACAGTGACTTAAAACCACAGCCATTTCTTTGGCTCAGGATTCTTTTCAGTCAACAGGTGGGGCTGGGCTCAGTGGGAGTGGTTCCTTCTGTTGGTCTCATCTGAGATCACTTATTCAACCAAAGTCATCTGGTGATCCACCTAGAGTCTAAATGGCCCCCCTCATCTGGCAGCTGGCAGCTGTTGCTGGCTAGCTGTTGGCTGGGCCTGTTATTTCCAGCAGGCTAGCTCGGGATTGCTTACATGGCAGTGATGTTTTAAGAGTGCAGGTATAGAAGCCACATGCCCCTTGAGGACTCAGCTTGAAAGTTGCACAGCGTCACTCCTGTTGCAGTCTCTTGGTCAAAGCAAGTCCACAAGGCCAGCCCAGATTCAAAAGGTGTGGAGTACAAGACCCCACCCCTTGCTGGGAGGGCTGCAGAGAATTTGTGGCCATTTAGTCCTCACATCAGAGAGGCACAACAGAGAGATTTAGTAACTTGTTCAAGGTCACACAGCTTGGGACAATACAGTGTTTTAAGTGCTTTGAAAGCTGCTGCTCATTATTTTTAAATCTTACCACCACTATTTGGACCAACTTATTTTTTTTCTCTGCAGTCTTGTAGAGAAAGGATCATTCACATTGCTGTGTGGCTGCCATGGGTTGGAAGCTTCATATATGTTATACCACTAACTGTCATAACTAGTATGAAATGGAGATATTATTATTATTCCTAATATTCAGATGAGGAAACTGAGGCTCTTGGAAATTAAGTCTGAGTTGTATAAGGGAATGTTAAGTCACTGTTCCATATGCAAGAGTGGTGTCCCTAAGTAAATTATAAATGTCCTGTCACAGATCTTTTTTTTAATCTCTTGTTTGCATCTGGAAAATGGTTTTTAAAACTTTTCTGTTGCTGTGTTAATGGCAGTTGCACATTGCAGAAAAATAGCTGGAAGAAGAAACATGTTTTTCAGATGCCCAGTGGAGCCCCAGAATAGAAGCAAGATGAATATTCCATTCCACACTGGCAACACCAAAGGAGATGATGCTTTAGAAAAAAAATTTCTCGACAAAGCTCTTGAACTCAATATGATCTCCCTGAAAGGGCATAGGTGAGTACATGTCCCATCCAAAAGCTTGTCAGAGAATTGGTTTAGTTTTCAGACGCTGAAGGAGACACATCTAGGAGCCTGCCCATCCTGGAGTAGCAGTTATTGTAACTAGTTGGGAAAGTCCGTTTGTTACAGGGGTGCTCCTGCTGCTGCTTACAGGCCCCTTAGCGTGATTCCATGGCCGGGAGCATGGGGGGGGGCACACCTTCTAGGAGCTTTGGTCAAAATTTCCTTTGAAAATCTCTGCTCTGACAGCACAAAGGGTGCCATCCCATCTCTGGTGCAGCTGGCACAGCCTGTTCAGTGTAAGAACAGACACTGCTGCTCCCCCGAACGTCAGAGACAGTAGTTAAATCTGTCAGCTCCATGAAAAATGTATGTTCTCACGCATGAGAATAGCTGCCCGCTCCCTGCTCCTCGCACGGCAGGCTCATCGAAGAGTTGAGCTAACCTAGGTTACCTGTGAGCGTGACGGTCCTTCACTGCGTTGGAAAGGAATTTTCTAATGACTGAGATGTGTGACACTCCTGGCCACCTGCGGGGGCTTTCAGGTGGGAGGTTGGACACGATGGCCTCAGGTGCCGTGACTCTCGCAGGAGGTGGTGACGGGAAGGAGGGTTGTCCTGATGATCAGCCAGATGTTCCTGTTCTTAACGGCTGCATCGGTGGTTCTTCTGGGTCCGTGGGAGGGATTCGGGCCTCTCTGCATAAGGCTGTCACCATCGAAGATGTCAGAAGCTGGCAGCCTTCATGAAGCATTTTTTGGAGATGCACCAGCTATGAGCACATCCTAACCAATATACACTCTGCCCTTGAAGGTGTACAAAATTGAAAGTCACTTGGGCATGTCTAAAAAAAACTAAACAAACACAGTATTTTTCTCGAATGAACATACTTGTGATAGATTCTTTTCTTTTTCCAGAGAACAGCAAAACATCCACAGCTATCCCAAGCTGTTGAAACTTAACCTTAATTCTGACTTGAACTGGAAGCTTTTAAAAAGTCTTCTGTTGCTTTTCTACCAAATTCTAGCTACTGTTCTCTTTGCTACTACTTTTTCTGCCTAGATCTCATATTCAAAGCTGCCTGTGGGTTTAAGTATATGCAAATTGCAAGTTGTTGTTTTTAGAGACAAACAGACACACAGCATGGAGGGTGGGTGGGGCCCTATAGGTGCTGAATTTTGATCCTTTGCAAGATGACAGCAGTGGGGTCTTCTGGACTTTCTTTATACGGTTATTCTCATAAAGCGATAAAAGTGACTTACTATATGTTTATATAGCAAGGTCTGTTTTTAATACCAAATAGTTTATATCTCTATGCATTTATATCTCTGTGCCTTTATATTTCTAATAATACGGTTCTTGTTGGTATATGTTGAGACTTTGAGAATTTGTTAGGATCCCTGACCTTGTGCATTAGAGTGTTACGTTCTCAACAGTTGTGTGCCTCCCATTCCCCCTCCCCTCTCCCTTTTTAAGCTGCTTCACAAGAGTTAGAAGCTCCCTGATTCACTTTTACTTTCCTTTCAGTGGGTAGAAGAACGGCTGGTTGGTTGGTTGGTTGGTTGGTTGGTTTTGTTTTTCAGTTATGCTGTTAAACTAAAAATCTGTGTTAAATTCCCTTACTGTTTCTTCACGTGACTGTTCTCTTTCTGGTGTTTGACCAGTGATGCCGTGAGCTTGGGAAGATCTTTGCTGAAGAGTCTTTTCCCCTACTGTTCATCCATTGTCAGTGTTTTATGTTGACCGTGTGAAGGACATTAAAGTCCTAAAACATGTAAACCTTTGTCAATGAATTTCTTTACATGCTTTTTAGACAGATTGTTCTTTTAAAACTTTATGCTGGGAAAACTTTAGTCTAAAACTAGCATCCGTGAAGGGTATTTTGTTCAGAAAGGTGTAAGACTTGAGTTCTGCACATCCATGTTTTTAATGATTCAGCATACTGGTACCTTTCCGTTGGCTTTTGGAATGGACATTATCAACAAACCACCTTACAACACAGCTCACGGTATAAAGTTGTATGAACTTTGTCCCACTTAGGCTGGAAACATGCCACTAGGACAGTTTTGAGCTATCTTCGTGTTTCGTTGGATTGTGTAATGAGGACTATACTGATCTTTCGTCCCAGCTCTGCACCAATTAGTTGGGTTAGTTGGGTTTCCTGCTTAGGGCTAAACCTTGCCAGTCTTGGTTCTCTCATCTGTAAAAAGGAGGATTGAAATAACTCCCCCACTTACCTCAGGGATGTTTGAAGAGCTTAAAACAAGGGCTCAGTGCAGGATGTGACTGTTTAAACACAGTAAATGTTTCAACTGGCAAAAGCCGGAGTCCATGGACGCCATCCGAGTGTTCACATATAATAGTGCTCAGAGTCTATTTTGCCTCCTTCCTCATCCATTCATATGATGGTTACAAGTCCCTGCGGTTTGTACCGGCCCCAGATCTCTTCAGTCTCCACTTATTTCCATTCCCATTGCCACAGCCAGCTCTGTCATCCCTCAGCGGATCATTTCAGCAGCCTCCTCTGCCCCCACCTGCCCCTACCAGCACAGCCAGTTGAACCATCACTTCCCCTTCATGCTCCTCCTTGGTTCATAAAAATCCCAGACTTCTGAGCCCAACGGTCACAGCTTTGTGGTGTCTGGTCTGGCTTCGTCTTTCTTGTGTTTCTGGTTCTTGGAATCTGGCAAGCATATATGCCCATGCTACGTCGGGTAAGCCTGGAGTTTCTGCCCCCACTCAGCAAGACTGAAGTTCCTTCAAGACACCTGCCAACCTCCTGACCTTGTTTGTGTCTCCTGCATTGGAAGGATGCACTTTTCCTTTGTTCTTATAAGCGTGACCCTTTTATCCCATCACAGCACCTCCATTCTGTGTTTTCCTGTGCCGAGGGTGTCTGCTTACGTGCCTTCCCCATCAGAGCAAGGAACATTCCCTGTTTCTCCACCTCCATCACCTGGCATCCTGCCTTGCCCTTAGGAGGTGCTCAACGACTATCTGTTTCATGAATGGCAAGGCAGGATGAATATCGCAAACAGCCTACAGTAAAGGCAGAGGTACAATCTCACATACGTGGTTGTTTTAATTTTTCAAAAGCTTACTATATAATTTCATTTTTAACTGAAATTTAAAATCTTGGAGGGCTCCCAAACTCTTCTTTAAATATGTGTGAAAGTGTTTGGAAAACGGTGAGCAACTGCATTCATACCAGGACAAAGGGTAGTCACTGTTGTCTGGAGCACAGATCGTTGGAAGATACTCACTGAGCGCAAACCTTGACCTTTGAATGTCTCGAGTGAACGGATGTCAGTCTGCTGACCACGTGGAGAGAGGGGAAGGGCAGATAAGGATGCAGGCCTCGGGTCTACAGGCTGCAGGAGCCACAACTGGCCAGTCTTTAAGTTTAAAAGCAAAGTGGACAGACAGGTGTCTTTCAGGCCTTGGGAAATCTGTGTAAGCTTTGGTGGCCTCATGTTCCTTCAGATCCTCCGGAGTGTCCTCCTTCTTCTCCCAAACTGTTTTTGTTTATTTTTCTCTTTCAAAATTTGACAACACATAATCATGTTAATACCACCTAAGTGAGAAAAAACAGATTTGTTCCCTCGTTGCTTATGTTTACCTGCACACACTGCTTCATCCCCATCACTGTGGCTCTGTTCTTTGCCTGCACAAGAAACAAAATTGTTCTGTTCTGCGCTAGTCTATGTTTATCTAAACATCTTATGCTGTCTCGTCACAACTTAGCAGATGCTGGAAGGTTTGGCAAGCCCTTAGGTGAAGTATGTGATGTAACAAATAATTAGTCCCTTTTTTCCCCTTTAGAGTTTAAGGAGCCACTAAGACCCTGTAAAATGGCCAAGACCCATTGATAGTTGTCCAGCTCTGCCTAAGGCCCTTGCAGCTCTGGCCTTGTATCACTCTGGGATTAATGTTTCTTTTACCGTTTTCTTTGGAAGGAAAATAAAATGAGGAAGAATTTTCTTACATTTGATCGAAATGAACATAATTAAAAAGTGAAATGCTACTGCATCTGCAAAGAAATAATCACTTTACTTGCAAAGAAGATTCCCTGCCTCTGTTAGTAATTGGGCTCTTGGTAATTTAGAATCAGAATCCATGACAGCTTGTGATGAATTGGCTCCTTTTGGGCTAAAGAAGGTAAGAAGTTCTAATTACCCCTGGAGTATTCCAGAGTGGCTGGAAAAGCTTGATCAAAGAGATATTGGGAGAGATCTCGAAAAGCTAGCAGTGAGCAAAGATTCATTGAATTTCTTTTTAAGAATCTAAAGAATAAAATATTTCATTTGTTGTGACAAAAACAAGAGCCGGTGATATTTGAAATCCCAGGGCAAATTGGATTTTCTAAGAAAATAGGGAACTGGGCCTATGAGAAAAGTTTTACGTACCCAGAAGTCCTATAGTTAGGTTATAGAAATTGGCCTTCCTTACTTGTTAGCACACGAGAATACTGACAGCCTTGCGCCTCACTTGGGGAAAAGTATGGAATTCATACTTTGAGCGTTTAAATGTATAAGTAATTGGCACTAAGTTTAAGGCAGTCCAAAATGTTTTATTCAAATGAAAGCATAATTTAAGTTAGTAGAAATGTACTCAGGGTCCTAATGAATGAATCTACTGACCCAATCCCTTTTGGTATGCTAGCCTTTGTTTCTCTTCAGATTGCCAACAATTCCTGAAGAATAGGCTGGATTTTAGGTTGATGCATTTTATTTTAAATGTTGTGTGTTGATTTTATACATCTATATAGATGTAGATATATAGTTATAGATACAACTTCAAACTGAAAGAAAAATTGCAAGATTAGTACAAAGAACTCTTGTATGTGCTTTACCTCGATTCACCAATTATTAATGTTTAGCTTTATTTGCTTTGGCATTCACTGTCTCTCCATATATACATGTTTTTTTCTCCTGAACCCCTTAAGGGTAAAGAGACATGTGCCCTTTTCCCTGGAAATAGTGATTACTTCCTAAGTGAAACAACATTTTCTTACCAAACCACAGCACAGTGGTCTAAGTCAGAAATTTAACATTGATACTGTTGACTGATCTACCATCTATATTCAAATTTTGCCACTTATTCCAGTAACATCCTTAATGGCTAATTTTTTCAGGCCAGGAACCAGTGTACAATCATGCATTGCGCTTAGTTCTCATGTCATTTTGGTCTAAGTATGAAATAATTCTTCAGCCTCTTTGTTCTTCATATTATTGAGAGTTTGTGACGAGTATAGGCTGTTGTTGTGTAGAATGATCCTCATTCTGGGTTTGTCCTCTGTTTCCTCATGTTTGTTTCATGTTATGTGCTTTGGATGGGGTTCCACAGAGGTGATGGTGAGTCTCTCTGTGCATCCTTACCGGAGCCCCCTGATGGTCATCTGTCTCATTAGCATCTTGGTTAAGGTGGTGCCCACGAACTTTCTCCACTGTCAAGTTATTATTTGTCTCTTTTAGCTAATAAGTAATTTATGGGGAGATATTTTGAGACTCAAAGTATTCTGTTCTTCATCACACTTTTGAATTACATACTGGTCCATAGAACAAGCAATTCAGGTGGTTTTATTTGATGAAGAAGGTGAAGTGATTCTTAATGCTTACTTTCCACTAGTAGTTTTACAAGCCACTCTTCTCTCTCCCAAAGGAAAAAAAATTGCTAAAATATAAGCAGCGGAGGTGTGCAGAACAGTTCACTGACAAAAGGCAACCGTTGGAGGATATATATTCCAGGAGCTCTGAGAGTAACAAACATGTTTTGAGAATGTAATAGTAGTATGGGCAAGTGTGCTTTTTGGTGAATCAGGGAAGGAGGAAAAGAATCCCCTGATCAGGATATAGGGACCAACTTGCACACTTTTCCTTCCCTGTCTAGTCAAGGTTGTTTATTTCTCAATTGTTGTAGAAGTACAGCCCTTTGGCCACACAGACCTTTAATCTAATAACCAGATCATGAACCACATAGCCTGATTATGCTTTAAAAGATGTGATATATATAACAACCTGAAGTTAAAGTTGTTTCTAATGACTCTAGCCCAGCAGAATAGCCCCGAAGAGAAAAGTAAAATCTTGGCTTCGATCTAGCCAGGTGAAAAGCTGTAGGCATCCCGAGAAATGAAAATTGCTGTTGAAATGTAAGAAATGTAGGAAGTTACAGGTCATTCTGGGGGGAAAAATAATAATTTTATCCAGCAGAGTAAAAAGCAGCTAGAGGCTGAATCATTCTTTCTTGTTCCCTTTCCCCAGTTTAAAACCATAGTTTCTTTAGGTTGAAAGTCCAGGGGTTGAAGCAGAAATCTTTAGGAGTTCTTAGAAAATGACAGGTGAGCAGGTTAATAACCTCAGGTAGGAACAATTCTGCTGTAAAACACACTGGGGAAAATACTCCTGAATTTCTGATGAATTTAAATCGAGGGCAGTCTAACATATTTTCTAAAGAACTATGTTCAAATTAAGGCTCCGGCTGATGTTACCCAGTCGCCTCCCCCATTAAGCCATCTCCAGTTCTCCCAATGGCATATTGTTCAAGATATGGTGTCTTCTATGAGCAAGGTTCTTGTGTTTTCGGGGGCAAGATATATCAGTTAGGATTTTGTTGGTCACAATACATAGAAACCTTGGTCCCAACTGGCTAAAGTAAAAAAAAAAAAAATTATTACTTAATGTAACTGAACAGTCCAAAGACAAGCTCCAGCCAAGATCTGGTTTACTCCAGAAGCCCATGTTGTGTATTCTTTGGAGCCAGCTTTCTGGGACTCTGCGACTTTGTCCTCCTTCGTGTCATGCTTCATGACAACCACATTGGGGATATTGCCTCTTCAGAATAGGTCTGTAGCTCTGCTTTCCTCGCCAGAGTGTCCAGCCTCACTCTGCTTGGGCTGCCTTAGGTCAGGTTCTCGTTCCTATGCCAATGAGTAAGACCTGGAGGAAGGGACATGCTAACTGGCTGGAATACAACAGGACCCATCCTTGGAGCTGGGTAGGTGGCCAATCCCACGTAAACCATATAGAAGCCTGTGCAGTTTGCCAAATCAGTTCTGATTTTTGTTTCCCTTATGGAGCTTACAGCTTCATCAGGGAGGCAGACAAACAAATAAGCAAATGGATACAAGATATGAAGTGAAGGAACAGAGCTGTGAGAGTAAATGTCAGGGAGACACAGTCCAGATGGCGAAATGGGAAGTGACATTTGAGTAGAGATCTGAATGGTTGAGCAGGAGTTAATCAAGAAAAGATGTTAGGGAGAGACAAAAGCCACGTGAGCATTTGGGAGAACATTTATCACTTTACTTTCTCTTAGGAGCGTTGGTGTGTGATGCTCAAAATATTGAGCAACCAGTATGGTACCCTAAAGAGGGCAAAATTACAAGTGGCCAAATGAGGATGACTAGAGGAAAGCACCACCTTGCCGT
The DNA here is from genome assembly GCF_964374135.1 of Grampus griseus. Taxonomy (NCBI): domain Eukaryota; kingdom Metazoa; phylum Chordata; class Mammalia; order Artiodactyla; family Delphinidae; genus Grampus; species Grampus griseus. The sequence continues at coordinate 45,624,722 of NC_139012.1, forward strand.
AGGTGGCCACAGATGAGTGGCCCACTGCTGGGTTCTGAGGCCCACAGGGCTAGGGCTGGGGCAGAGACTGTTAACCAACTAGGATGGAAGTAGTAGATAAGTATATAAATAACTGGTATGGTAGCAGAGGCGTGTACCTGCTGGATTTCAAGCCTGAGTGTACCCCCTTTTTTTCTGGGCCTCTCTCCACTGTTTACTGACCACCAAACCTTACCTATGCGATATTCAATAAATGTTGACTAAACATATAGATGACTATATTGATAGCATGGGAAAATTATCTACATTCATGCCTGATTGATATTGATAGAAGATTTCGCCCCAGAGCAAATTAGCAAATGGTTCCGTAGATTCCGCAGAGCATGTCAGACGTTGATTTTCAACTAGAGCCTTCTGGGATTTGAATCAGCATCTCCCTGAGGTTTGCAAGTTGAGGGGAATCTCAGCCTGGAGACCCATGTTGATTCCACGGTACAGTGTTGGAAGCCCACACGGAGTAATAAACTTATAGTTGTGTTCTTTTTCAACCATTTAATACTTATTGACTTAATGGGCACGTTAAAAAAAAATCATGAGATGAAGCCTTAACATCTTGGTTCCTGTCTTTTCTCGAAGGGGGAGAAAATTTGGGCCTGCATTTCAGCGTGGAGGTTTGTCTGAAGCCAGTAGAGGCTGCCTCTTTAGATGGTGTGCTCTAATTTGCCTTTCTTCCACCTTTCTCACTTTTCTCATATTTGTTACGTACTTGCCCTTGGGTACCGGGTCTGAAAATAGCTAGATTTAAGCTTTTTATTAGGAAACCATCGCAAGGTAAGAAGAGTATGATGATCCTTGGCATCACCCTTCTGGCCTTTTCCACTGTTTTAACCCCAGCAGCAGGAGCATAAACTTTCCAGCTGTGTGAAGGACTCAGAACTGAGCCAGAGCAATCCCCAAACCAGCTGAAGTTAGTGTGTTAGCTTTGTGCAGGCTGAAAGCTTTAAATAATCATTTCCAGTCATACCTTCTGGTCATTTCCCTTTAATGTACAGTTTCCACCTCCAAGTTCTTCTCTTACACCCTGAGAGGCTGGCCCAGAACTAACCTAGGAGCCTCCACTTGGGTGAGTAATTGTCATTAGCCTCCCTTTCGTCTCTTAAGCATCTCTCCTGTTTAGGGCTGAAGTCTAGTTCTATACGATTTCAAGTAAAACTCCCATCCGCAAGTCACTGATCCATTCATCCAACCTTACCTAGTTAGTTAGCAAAATGGGGAATTGTATTGACAAGATCATTATCCTTAAGCGATTTGGAGGCTAGTTGGGAAATTAAAATGTCTACATGCAATTGTCATACTCTGGGACAAGTGCCTGTCAGGTATAGGGCTGCAGATAAAATACAGGACACGCGGTTAAACTTGCATGGTTTATTTCTTAAATCTGATAACCCTACCACCGGGGAAAGTGTTGGATGCAAGGGAACACAGGTGAGGAGGACCAGGAAAGTCTTCCTAGCAGCATTGCCATTGAGGCCAACACGAGAGGGGTTAATTCAGAAGAGGTGCAGGATAGGGGAGGGCTATGTGAAGACAGAGAATAGCATGTGTGAAGGCCCTGACTTGAGAGGTGCCCCAGGAAATTCAGGGGCCTGAGGTTCAGGGTGTGGGAATGTGGAGGGTGGAGGAGTATGTCAGGGGAGGGGAGACTGGAGACGCGATGAAGTCCTGCCATGGAATGTGGACTGGATCCTAAGCACAACGGGCCACCCATTGTAAGGCTTGAAGCGGCAGAGTAACGTAAGATACGCGTTTGAGAAAAACCTTCTGGCTGGAGTGTAGTGACTGGTTAGAAGAGGGAGTCTGGAGACAGGAGAAGGCAGAGCGGTGCTTGTTGCAGTAAGGATAGTGAGTGATGGCGGTGACTTTGAGGAAGAGAGAGGAATGGATGAGCTACTTAGAGGATGGATGGGTAGATGTGGGAGATGAGGGAAGAGAAAGGTCACGCATGAAGATGGTTCCACTCAGTGGGACAGGGGAGGTAGGGAGAAGTGGATACTGTGCTGCCATTTGCCTGTTTGCCTCAGACCGGCTCCCTGCCTTTCCACTGCTCTGCTCCGTGTCACAGGGCTGATCCTGCAAACCCCATCGCCCAGATCTCCTCGCCAACTCTTCCAGGTACGTTCAGCCAATGGAAAACATTGGCCAGAGGTTGGAGGGCAGGGGGAAGGGAGAAGCCAACGTATTTTTCCCTCGCCCTCCTCTCTCTGTTCGGGCAGCTGCAGCAGGACTGGTGGCCGCTTTGCTCTGAGTGGCGGCCCCACCAGGAAGCCACTCCCTCTGTGCCTCCAGCTCCTGCCTGGCAGCTGTGGCAACACAACTTCCTTCTTTGCCCCCCAGCCCAGCAGTGGGGTGGGTGTGTTTTCTACTGCTGTGACTCTCTGGGATGTCTCACCATCCCATTTGACCTTTTAGCTGTTTCATCACAATATGAAATTTGTCGTATTGAACTACCTGTAACGGGGTGTTTTTCTGAGTGGACATTCAGTAATATGGACGTGTTGGATTTGAGGTGCCTTATGAGACATTTAAATGGAGATGTTTTACAGGAAGTCATATGTTGATTGAAAGGTGCAGAGAGTGGTCTTAGATGGAGAGAGACTTAGCTGGTAATTGAAACTAAGGGAGAGGATGAGGTCCTTCAGGGAGATGGCATAGAGGATGAAGAGCAGAGAGCCTAATACAGAGCCCCAGGAATTACCCCAAGGAAGATCAGCTCAGCAAGACACTGGGAGGGTTCCGAGAGACAGAAAACTGTCAGGAGGATTGGGTGGCGCAGAAGACAAGGGACGAGATTTTCAAGACAGAGACGTTGTTTAAGATCTAGCTCGGCTTGGCGGTCACATAGATAAGGATTGAGAAGTAGTCCCCTGGACTTGTCAACGGAGAAATCATCGGGGGCTTCAGGAGATCAGTTTCATGAGAGTAGTGGGACAGAAACCAGATCGCAGTGTAGAAGAGAAGGGAGCAATGGGGGCAAGTCAAGAAATTGATGGCAAAGGGAAAGAAGGGAGGGGTGGATGAATGACAGGAGAATAGAATGGAGGAGGGCATTTCCTTGTGGCTCTTTAATCTGGCTGGGAGGGGCCAACAGAGAAGGAGAGCATGAAGATGTAGGAAGAGAGGATGGCATCCCGAGCCCAAGGAGGACTGGCCCCTGTCTTCAGCTCCCACCAGCTGGATGTTCCCTTCCTGTAGCTTTCCACGGAGGCTGTGGAAGTTGCCCCTTGCCTCCTTGTATCAGCTGTCCTTGATTCGTTCGTCCTTTTCTTATTTCTCAGCACATCTGGGTCATATGTTATGTGAAGACAAACAAATCACCACTGCTGGTTAATTTTCTTGAAAAATCCCCCAGGCAGGTACCATTTTGGAGAGCTACATATTGTGCCTCAAAAAGCCAAAGTAGCCCATTTTTCCTCTCTCATTGGGAGAGATTGCTGTTTCTTGGAGAACCCGACAAAGAGGGTGACTCGCACTTAGGAATAACGTTGCTTGAAAAGTGCAAAAGGGGAGGTAGTTTGGCTATGAGGGGCCTCTGAAGCTTGAGACTTCCTGAGAGATGGCAGACTCAGAGCTCCCATTTCCCTCTGAACCTGGACTATGAGTTCATCAAATGAGATGGTAAATAAAGTCACTGACATGGTTTAAAGGATAATTTTTTTCTCTCTTTTTCATTCAGAGCAAATTTAATGGAATTTGTATACAACATATGGATGAAATATCCATACGATGGGGCTTGACCATATCCTCATGATTCCCCTTCCCTTTTCTACATCTGGCCCCTTTAGCTCTGCAGACTTAACCCGACACCATCAATCCACCCAGTCAGAATGCTGAGCGTGTCTTCCTACTTTGCATCTGGTGGTTGTCGTCACCTTGTTCTCCACTACTGCCTCCTGCAGTAGCTGTTAGGTCCACGGAGGTTGGTTCACTGTGAGCAAGTAACTGTCAACTCCATGGACAGGTGGAAGTGACTTGGCAGCCGGGATGTGCCCACCCTGAGTTAATTATACCAATGAGGGTCAAGGAGAATGGGGAAGCAGCTGGTCTGCAGAGCCCCGGCAGTTCTGAGACACATGCTCCTGGATCCACACGTTGCTCCATATCCAGCCTTGCCTTTCTTTGTTCTGTCTCTTGACTCCATCCAGGTTTCTGCTGTCCTTGTCCCTTTGGGGGAGGGAGGCCAGTACCAGCCCAGGTGTAGTCCCCAAATGCTTCCTACTTCCAAGGCCTACGCAGGCTTGTATATCCACTTGCTTGGGTTCCCCTGGTATTCGTGATAACAAGTTGAGTGGTTTCTGCCCTAGGCTTTCTTCTCTGGCATCCTTCCTTGCTGAAATGTCAGAGGAGGCCATTGAGAGGGCATAACCCCCTCCCCTGACCATGGAATATACATTCTGCCCACCGTTCCCACAGCGGGAACCATTTTCAAAAACTCAGCCTTGAGAGAGTAATGTGTTCTTGAGACCATGTGGACAGTATACGTGACTGAACCCTGTTAAGGTCGCTGTGTAAACTCAAGATTCTGGCGGGTGGGTGCTGATATCTATTCGTCTTTCAGCTGACAAAGGCAAGCCTTGTAAGCAGGTTCCCTTGCTTGTTAAAACTGCCACTGACTAGTCTGGGGCAGGCTGCCTCTTTCTTCAGTCTCTCGTTGCCCTCTGTGTATAGGGGCCAGTTTTCACACCAGCAGATGATCTTAATGCTTTGTTTTCTTCCAAGTATGTACAAATCAATAATTCTTTTGTGATGAAAATTATACAGCATTATGCAGAGAACTAAACATATACTTTCCATTACATGTTTTGATGTACTAGTTGGTGTTAAATAGACATATTTCTTCACCCGTGTTCTTTGGACTGTTTTCTTCATTCATGTCTGTTTTTCTTCAGATGATTTTCTAGTAATTTATACAAATACGTGAATCTGGATAAACTAATATATTTTACTCTCTATTTCAGGTTGCATCCTTTGCTCTCCAACAATCATTGCAGTGCTGTTTTCAATATGTCCACGCAGGGATTCAAAATAACAAAAATGCTTTTGAAAAATAATGTCGTAGGTTGACAGAGTGGTTTATAAATTATAGAATACACTTATGCTCTTAATTCTTCACCACAACCCTGCTTATCATGGCTGGAATTGCTGCTACACCTGTAGGGGGCTGGCTGTAGCTGGACTGGGGGCTTGACTGGGCCACATACCTCCTATGCCCCAGCTAGTAACTGGGGCTTGTGCTCTTGGGGGTACCAGGGCTCCGAGAGGGAAAGTAGAAGCATCGTGGGACCTAGCTCTGAACTGGCACACCATTGTTCCTGCTGCCTTCTATTGGCAATGGCAAGTCACCTAACTTCAAGGGTGGGGAAATCAACTCTGCCTCTTGATGAGAGAAGTTGGAATGTCAAATTGCAAAGAGTGAGGACACAAGGAGTCAACCTGGAGCCATTTTTGCAATTTGGGATGTGGCTTGGTGCCTTCCTCGAGGAGGTCGTCCAAAACAATTTTTCAAACATCCCAGGTTCCTATAAATCTCCACCTCTGGTTGGGCAGCCCCTAAAAATTCCCAGTCAGTTTTGCTGAGAGGACACTTGGTGACAGTGTTGTCTTTCGAAACAAGTAGTTCTGTTTTGGACATTACATTTCTCCCCATACATTATTTATAAGGTTTCCCTGTTTGTATGTGCAAAATATTTCTGTGCGTATTTTGAGAAATAAATTGTACAGGCCTCTTTTTTTTTCTTTCACACACCCTAGAGATATTATAGAGGCAGTCAAAGTGTCCAAATTTTTGAGAAATTGGAACAATCATGACTTACCTGTATGGAATGCTGTTAACGATGTCAATTCCCGCTACAGTACCTTTCATCTGAGACACTTAGGGTTTGTTAACAGATTAAAAGTAGTAAAAGATATGGGTCGAGAGAATTTTCATTATCCTGCACTCTGTAAACTTGGATTGTCATTGGTTTGAATGATCCTGAAAATGCATTTGTATTACTAGGTGCATAGAAACCTCTAGCGGTATTCTAAATAAGCAAGGTGAGTTATAAGCAATCTGAGTTATAAGCAATCATCTGATGGAGGGTAAATGTACCATACTCCATTTTAAGAAAAATACAATATAAAAGTCTTACCATGGAAGAAAATCTTTACATGATCTTTAAAAAAAAAAACTTCAAGAAAAATAAAGACATGACACCATATTCAGTTTAAAGTCAGTGACTTGTAAACAAGGCAAAGCAAAGACAGTCTGATTAAGGCTGTTCCATTGTTCTGGCATTTTTTAAGTCTCACCCATTTCTGTGGCCTTTTTAGAACCTAAGTTTCTAGGGCACAGAGAACTTCATCTTGACTTAGGACTGAGCAAATGCATGAAGCGTTTCTCAATAAATAGGCATTAAATTCTAAGTCCAGAAGGGGCCTTGAGATGCCCTCTCTTTACTCCTTGGTAGAACTGTTTTAACCAACCCCAAAAAACAGATGTTTTCCTTTAAATCTCAAAATTCAGAGATTCCACAATCAGAACTTACTTCTCATATTCCCTTGTGGTCTGCTGTGGGCATCTGTCGAATGGTGGAAACTCTGCGTGGGAAGCCTGGCCTACCCTCCAGGCCCACCGTTTGGGCTGCTGTGGTGCCATGCTGTGCTCAGGGGCCTTCTTTTTGGAGGTCTGGGCTTCAGTGAGCCTTGGTCTTGTTCTTTTATGGACCCTTGGGCGCTTGACCACTCTGTCCCTCAGTCTCATTTGCAGGTTCTGGGGAGGATTAAATGAGCTCATGTGATATCCAAGTGACTGAGGCAGAGTAGGCTCGGGATGAATCTTTGCTTCGTTTTCATTAGCTGCGGAGAAGAGGATGACCCTAGGGATGAGCAACGTGGACTCCAGCTTGGTGCCTCTCCAACGTTAATGTGGGTATGCCTCTCTTGTGGATCTTGTTAAATGCAGGCTGGTATTCAGTAGTTCTGGGTGGGGCCTGGATTCTGTGCTTCTAATGAGCTCCTAGGTGACGGTGACCCTGAGAGCAATGGTCCAGCTCCTGCCTTTCTCCCTTCTTTCTGGAAGAGCAGGACGTCTGCCCCCCCAACCCGCCACCTCTGGGAGGAGAAAACATCCGCAAGGTGACTACTAGGAACCAGCTTCCCTCACAGACAAGGGACCTGTACCACGGCTCCCAACCATTTTGTCTGAGGCGCAGCAAGCCAAAACACTGACGTGCTGAGGTTTGCAGCAAAGAGGAGGTTTATTCACAGGGCAGCCAAGCAAGGAAGTGACGTGACAATAGGCCTCAAATCCGCCTCCCCAAAGGCAAGGGGCTTGGGGTATCTGTGGGATAAAGGATAAAGAAGCAGGGCAGTATGAGCCATGGGGAGCATGAGGAAAGGTGATTGGAAAAAGGTGTGCTCATCATTGTTCTGAGCTGGCGTAACTAGGCTACAGGGCTCAGCATATTCTCAGGCTGGAGTGTTCGGCCCTCTGAAGGCAGGAGGTCAAAAGGCACTTGCCCAGGTGGAAGATCGGTGGTCCTCTGCAGTCTTAACCAGCTCAGCCTAACTAGACACAGCTGATGCCAAGTTCCTGGACAATACCCTGGGCAAACATCTTATTTCTTATGCTATATGCTACTTGGAGTATGTGCAAGTGTTCAAGCTACCTTGATGAGTGAAGACAGAATTTGACTAATCCTTACACATGGTTTCACCTCCAGACGAGCAGAAGAGGCCTGTAGGCTGAGTCTGGCTCCTGGCACCTGGAATTGGAGGCAGATGGTTTAAAAACGGGCTCTCCTACCCTCTGTGTGATCTTAGGTAGGTAGACTATTGAACCTTCCTGTGCCTGTTTCTCCACCAGCAGCATGGGGACACTCAGAGTCCCTGTTTTGGGGGCTGTTATGGGGGTTCAGTGAGATATAGATGCATGCACAGGCACATGGGAGACACCCAGTGTGTGTTACCTTCATGCTTATTTTTATTAGGAGACCTGTGTTGTTAGAAGATTTCTGGTTTGGACAACAAATTAGGTAGGTGGTCATTACTATAGTTTATGCAACAGCAATTCACATTACCATTTGCAAAAAAGAAGTTGTTTGTCCAATGGGGATTATAAACAACCATTTACCATGAGCTACTGAACAGTTATTTTACACAGTAACTACTTCAAGTACTGTTTAAGATCAATGCTCTATGTTGTCTTAAGCAGGTGTTAACCCCCAATTTCGTGAATAGTACCAAGTAAGTCACTTGAAAATCATCTAGAGCAATCTATTTCACTTAGCAAGCCTAAAGCTATAGTTCAACAATTTAATTTACTGTTCTATGACAAAAATTACTCTGAACAGCTATCCCCTGGATAAGTAATCAGCTAAAGCTAGTTTGACTGACTAAATCTGATTTACTGGGTTAATAAGCCAATTGATTTAGAAAGGTCTAATGCATGTTTCTCATCCATTCTGCATTAAACTGTTTCCCATGCCTAAAATGTCTTCTTCCCCATTCATACATATCCAAATTCCTACTTCTGTGCTGTAGGGCTTGGCTGAACTACACCTGCCTTTAGTGAAACTTGTCTCCCCTGCACAATTGGAGATAATTTTAGTCTCCTCATGACTCCCACGGGGTTACCTCTGTTGTGACACTTGACGATTTGGTGGCATATTTTATTTTATTTTATTTTATTTTAAATAGGCTTCCTTTACTCTGTGCATATCAAACAGTAAATGCTTTCTCTTAGTAAATGTGCATTACAATTTTCTGAACTCTTCTGCTCTGGGCAAGATTCATAAATACACCAGGCAAACATAGTAAAAGAGGAGACAGTACTTGTGTTGTATTCAATTGGGTCTTGATACCTAAGTGTGACTCTTAACCAAGGAGTATGCAGTAATTAAGGCCACAGGTTAAAGTTGTTTAGAGTGTGTCCTAAAGTCTCAGTGGCAGAATTTAAATCTCTACTCTGGAAATTGTAGACCTGAGACAAAGTACTTCCCTAAATCTCATTTCCTACATCTGAGAAAGATAATAGTATCTACCTTGTAGTAGACTGAATAATACCATTGCCCCCAAATGTCCACCTTCTAATCCCCAGAACCTGTGAATGTCACCTTAAATGGCAGAAGGGACTTTGCCAATGGGATGAAAGTAAGGATTTCGAGATGGGAAGTTTCTTCTGGACTACCTGGATGGACCCAGATGTAACCACTGGTGTTCTCATAAGAGAGAGGCAGAGGGAGTTTTTACTCCAAAGAGAATGTGATGATGAAGTTGGGGTTGGATTGATGTTGCCAGAAGTCAAGGAATGCTCTCAAGGGAACAGATTCTCGCTTAGAGCCTCTAGAAGGAGGATGGATGGCCTTGTCAACTCCTGGTTCAGCCCAGGGAAACTGGTTTTGGAAGTCTGTCTTCCAGAACCATAAGAGAATAAGTGTGTTTTGTTTGAAGCAAGCACATTTGTAGTAATTTTTTACAGCAGCCATAGGGAACTAATGCATACCTCATAGGAACTATTTCTCCAATTAAAATGTGTGACTGGAAACACACTTGGTGGCATGTCTGACACATGGTAGGTATGCTACCATAGGTAGTTCTTGGAAACTGAAGCCTTGGTTTTGAGAGATCATCAAAACCAGTACAATGGTTGCCATGTTTCTCCTTGTTCATCCTGGTGACAAACCTGTAGAGAGAGCTTCATCCTTTCCCACAGGACGCCCACCCCTAGTACATAGAGGGAAGAGGTTATGTCTCACTTATGGCACCTTCTACCTTTTTTTTCATTAATCTTCATCCAACTGGCCTTTCTAAATAAAAAAAAAAAAACAAAACCATTTCTCAATGGATTCAGATACTACCCCAAGTTAATTTTCCAACCAAGTTCTTGTTCTTCCCGGTCTCATCACCAGAAATTTCTGAGCTGAAATCTTCTCTAGTTTCTAGGATCAGTCATTTTCTCATTTCTCCCCTCTCTAGTTCAGAGTCTTGTCAGTTTAGTTCCTTCCCTAACCACAACATCTAATAAGGTGCCACAGCAAAGTGATGAAAGTCTAGACGGTCTGGTTTTCATGCTGGGTTTCTGTGCCCTACTTACTGTGTGGCATTAGACAAGCTATTCAACCCCTCTGGGCCTCAGTTTCCCTCAAAAATGTGAATATTATGAATATTACGTACCTATAGTGTTTCCATTTTGAGGATTAAGTGAGTTAATATTTGCTAAGCACTTAGAATATTACTTTTTATGGTCTAAGCACTACAGTTGTGCTTGTTAATAATAATAAATGCAATTCCAAGCATATAACTTACTCAACTTTCTGTCATAACTTTGAAGTGTTGGTCTATCTGTTGGCCGACGTTGCAGGTAAATGAGTCGAGGCATGGGCTGAGGCATTGCTACCAGTGAGTGGTGTGTTCCGAGAACTAGGAACAGCCGTGTGAAATGGGTAGTGGTTCTACTTGGAGACGGGGCAGACTGGAAAATGACAGCCTGGGAAGGAGGTGTGGTGTCCATATCTTTGGTGTCAGAGCTGCTGCCTGCTGAAGCACCGATACTGGCGTAAGCCGTAAAAGGGGGGCTGGGGAAAACAGGGGCAGAATGGAAAGGGAAAACAGGGGCAAAATGGAAAAAGATAGCCTGGGTGGGGTGTGTGGTGTCCATAGCTTCTGGGTCATACGTGCTGCCTGCTGAAGCACCGATTACCCCTGAAGCCATAAATGGGAGGCTGGGGAAAAGGGAGGCAGAATGGAAAGGGAAACAAGGGGCAGAATGGAAAAAGGTAGCCTGGGAAGGAGGTGTGGTGTCCATAGCTTCGGGATGAGATGTGCTGCCTGCCTGATCTGAGAAAAGAGAGTGAAAGTGGGAGAACTTCTCCCTAGCTTCTAACTGTTCTCTAGGTCTAGCACGCACTGGACACTGGACAGCTCAGCCTGGGTCTCGAAATTCCATCGTACGTGTCACAGAGCAAGGGCGGGTGGGTAATGGGGTGGGCTGGGGGCACCACAGAAGCCCAGCCCCTGGAGAAACCCGGCCCAAGGGCAAAGAGCCCGAGCCCTTCTGGACTTTCTAGCGGCTGGGACTTCTCGCTGTGGGTGGCAGGTGTTTGGCACCGGATGGGCCACCACGTGGAGACTGTTGGGGACTGTGGAAGCCTTCTGCTCCAGAGCTCACCCTACCTGGGCACCGGCTCTGCAGGCGCCTCAGCTCTGGGTATGTGTCGGCCAGCCCTTCCCCGCAACGGGGCCCAGAGGCCAGAGCCTGCTCAGAGGTGAGTGCAGAATGCACCCAGAGATTTCCAGGCTGTGGCCTGCCTCCTCCGTGGACCTCCCCAGCTTGTCTGAGAGCCGTGGAGACAGGAGCACCTTCCAAGGACACCTTGGCTGCTGAGCTGCCGGCATCACCATGAGCCAGGCAGTGAAGGTTTCTAAGCAGGGGATGCAGAGCCCTGACCCGAATGGATGCTGCACCCCACGATGTCCCTTCCTGGCAGATAGGTTCTTTCTTCACTTCTTTTTCGAAATTTGGTAAAACAGCATTTAAACCTTTGACTGTTCTTCAGGGTATACAGATGGTAGTGGCTTAGCCAGGATTCGAAGCAAGCCTGTGTGATTCCAGAGCTCGTGCTCTGGACTGTGGTGCCTCCTTATCATATATGCTTCATATATGCTTCTTTTTTTCTTGAAGTCCTTATGATACTTATCCCTATGTGCCATACCTGTAATGAACACATACACTGCCCTGCAGGAGGTGTTCTTTTGTTCAAAGCGTGAATCCACCACACTGGGTTTTAATCTTAAAAGATAGGTCAGGGACCACCAGTTGTCAGCATAGCACCATCCCACATTTCTAATTGAGGCTTGCAGCCTAGGTTTTTCCCTTTGATCTAGTTTGAAGGATCCAGGTATGTAAAGCTTATATTCTAGATAAATCATGGGCTATCCTGAAAGGAATTCATCAATGAATTATTCTGTATGGATTAGAAGCCAGTTTCTCTGGCCTTCCTGGAGTATATCCAGTAAGGCATCTCATTCTGTCTAGAAAGCAAGTATATCATTTATTGCAACTTCAGCATGGAGCGATGTATTGGTTTAAAATAAAGTACGATCAACAGAATTTGGTCATTGTGAGTATGCCAGCTGGGTCCACTCTTTACTACACATATGTAACTCTAGAGTTTCTTATGCCCCGGAGACACACTCTTGTGTGTCTAGGACAAGGGAAACTTGTGTTGTTATTCAGGAGCTGGAAGCTACAGAATGACAGGAAAGAATTGAAAAATCCTGGTCTTGGTCTACACATCACTTTACCTTGTTCGAATCTTGTTACTTTGGCTTGCTTCATTGGAGTGTTTTCTCTCTCCTTTGACTGACATTGTGTGTTATATATCAGGCATGTAACATGTAGAAGTTTCAGAACCCAGAATCATATAGATCAGTAAAAATTTATATATTTTAGTTTAAAATCTATTTAGAATAACACTGGGCATAAGTCATATATTCCAAAAGTAGTTTGACCCTCTCCTCATGAGATTCTTTTTATGGTATGTCAAAGCAAATTTGGACTTCCATCCCCAATAAACTTTGAGGTTGGAGGACACAAAAACTTTTGCTCAGACCTAAATTCTGTCTGAATAAAAAGGGTAAATATTATAAGCCCTTTCTAACCTCTCCAAGAGCAGAAATGATTTACAGCTATGGCATTGAACCATAATTTCTTGATCTCATTTGGGAAGAGTTCAGTAAGAAACAGTGTCTTGATTTTTGTTTGTTTGTTCCCTGTTTTCTTGTCTTGCTTACCAACAATCCACTGTAATACATGAGTGAGTATGGCAGCAGGCTGACTGTTCCCTGGAGCTCATTAAATGAACTGTTTTTCCTAAAATGACTTTTGTCTCCTTGTTTTCAGCCCCTCTTCTTTCATCTGCCCTTTAGTATAAACAGAGCTCAGCAAAAGCTGACTGGCTTTGTGCAGACCCTACTTAGGGTAATCTTTTCTTCATTATTTTATTCATGGCCCCTCCATTTCATTGTTTGCCTTCTCGAAATGTGTTGAAATCTTTCTGTGGTTGATGACTTCCACAATGTCTTGGCTTTTATTGGTTGATTACTTTTCGTATTTCTACAGTTTTATTTAAATATGGTTTCAGGAGGACCAGAAAGTAAATATATTTCCTAGTCTGCCATCTTGAGCTGAAAATCCCTGGTGATTTTAGCATCCAATGTTCCCATGGGAAAACACCCAACCTTGGCATTAATAGAGGTAACACTCAAGATTTCAGCTTTTCTTGAGCAATCACTAAGCATTTAACATGTGGTCATTTCTAATGGGAAAATAATAACTATCTCATGGCATTGATTTGAGGATTAAATTAGATAATGAACATGAAAATGCTTTGTAAGGTTTAAAAATCTATAAAAATGTTTTTGTTATTATTTGATTTGTTGCTATTTCAGCTTTAGCTGACAGTTGTTTATGACCTTGCCTATGTGAGAAAATGCCCTCTGGTTTATTGTTTTGAAAGCCAGAATATATTTTTCAGTAGCTCAATGGAAATGGCATCATTTGTGAAGGTTAAGGGTGAAGGCATAAATGTTTCTTGACACCTATCACTTTACAGTGTTTTCAGGAACTAACTGACTCATGTATTCCTCTTCCAAATTTTGCTGAGGACCTCCTACCAGCCAGATGCCTTCCATCAGGTGTTGGAAAGCATTTTCTGGATTTTAGATATCTTAGGCTCTGTGGGACACATACACTTTCTGTAACTTCTCCTCCTCTTTCTTCTTCAACAAACTTTCTGAATGTGAGAACCATTATTAGCTCTCAGTCACACAGTTCCAGGCTGAGCACCTGATTTGATTTGTGGCCAGTATTTGCTGATCCCTGCTCTGCATCCTCACTGAGGACGAGGCGCATGTTTGAGTAAATCACTTCTTTGAATCAACTATTGGTCTTCTGGGGCTTGTCCTTATTCTCCTGCAGTCTCTAATCATCATGGCATCCAGAGAGATCCTGTTAAAACATAAGTCAGATCATGTCACTCTAGTCTCGTCAATGGCTTCTTCACAGGAAAAGCAAAGTCCTCAAAGTGCCTCCACAGCCCTAGAAATCTGGGCCTCTTGACTGTTTCCTTCTCCTCTCCACTTTGCTCCCTCTGTTTTCCACACACTGACATCCTTTCTGCTCCTTGGATACTCCAAACCCACTCTTGCCTCATTGCCTTTTCATCTGACTGTTCCCTCTGCCTGTACTATTCACTTCCCAGATATGCACCTTGCTCCCTCTCACAACCTTAGGTTCCCTCTTAAATTTTATCTTCCCCAGGAAGCCCTCAGTGATCACTGAGTTTCAGATCACAGCCTCCTCCTACCAGCTAACAATCTCCATCTCCCTTCCCTGCTTGCTGTTTTTCTCCAGCACTTACCTGATATACTAGTTATTCTACCATTTATTCAATTTTTATTTATGTATTTATACTTATGATTTTATATTTGCTTCTTTACTTTTGTCTCTCCCCTCAGCTCGAGAGAGGCTATATTCATCTGTGTTAATCACTGCTGTGTTTCCTGAACATACCTATAAAATATACTGAAGAAGGGTGCCTGAAATTTGGTAAGGGATCAATCAATTTTCTTGGCTGAATGAAGAAATATGTTCATAAATTAATGAACAAATCTCTTGGGTTTCTGAATTAAGGACTAATGGGAAGAGGAAGGCAAATGGTTGGAACAGCGTACTGCAAGAAGTAGTATTTGGAGTACTCTGATAGCTATCCTAATAGATAACATTTTGTTCATATAAATAGTTTTAATGAGAGAGCTGGGAACTAGGGACACACAGCATCAAGGTTTTTATAATGCATTCTGTAGAGTTCTTTTTAAGTGTGTACAAATATCATTGAAAATATATGCATGCATATAAACCTCTGTTACTTTATTCAGTGCTTTACAAGAGCCCCTCAAGGAAGGGGTAGTAACAACTATCAGTGTCCTTCCTTTATGATGAGCTTAATTTATTCAAAGTTACATCGTAATTTATTTGTAACTCTGAAACCAGACTTAGTTATTTAGTAGACCCTCCCTAGAAACCTATGACATTAATAAAACCAACAGAAATGTGTTCAGTTTCCAATGATACACACACTACAGACTCAGTTATGTGTCACCCATTTTAATGAAGGGAAGAAGTGATTTAACAAATACAGAGCAAACAGAATATGAAGTTTTGTCCTCCATTAATATTAGTAATGGATAAAGTGGGCTCCAACACCTTCAAGGTAGCTTGAGACCATCATCTCTGTGTCATGGGCAGGGGGATCCTCTGCCACGATATCTTTCTCTGTCACTGAGAAAAATTTCCATAATATATAATGATACTTACTGAAACAGATATGGGGCATTTGGGTAATTAGGAATCCGTTAGCATATTTTTCCAGAAGCCTTGACTACAAAATGAAGACAGTAGATTTGGACACTTTCAGCTATGAGGAAGTTGTCTGGGTATTCATCTTTATGCCGAATGAAGTAAGCTTATTTCATCTCTGCAGCTTCCCATATACCATTTTCCCACCTCTGTTTTGTGTTTGGAAAGACATTTAGAAATTAAAACAAGTTAAAATGTGAGTGACGTGCTTCCCTGGTGGCCCAGTGGTTGACAGTCCGCCTGCCGATGCAGGGGACATGGGTTCGAGCCCCGGTCCGGGAAGATCCCACATGCCACGGAGCGGCTAGGCCCGTGAGGTATGGCCGCTGAGCCTGTGCGTCCAGAGCCTGTGCTCCGCAATGGGAGAGGCCCCAACAGTGAGAGGCCCGCGTACCGCAAAAAAAAAAAGAAAAAAAAGTGAGTGACAACTTAAATGATATATGGAATATTTTGCTGACCTACAAGTGCATGCAGAATTAAATATGACCCAGTTGAAATGTTAATTTTATTTTAATGTGTATATTGGGGTGGAGTCTTAAAGGTGCCAGAAAACAAGCATTCACCCATCCTGTTTGGAACTGCAGCACAGAGACACCTTCAGTTACCAGTTCTGTTCATTCCACAGAATCATCTTGGGAAAACATAACTGTTTGTTATGTACCTGGTATATATCTTAATTAGTTTGAAGAATTTCCCAAATATCTGTTAATATGTAGTTCTCCAATTCCAATCTTGTCACGTCCTGTACCGGTGACACAGCACATAGGAGTTTTATTTCTCTTTCTTTCTCTGGGTTGTTCAGAACCCAACGAAAGAACAATGGAATGGCATCAAAGAGATCAGGGTTCTTGACTGAGATTTACCATAAAATAGTAGTGTCCTCTTGGGAAAATTATAGTTATTCTAGGCTCCTTTCCTTTTCTTTACTTTGACAGAGCTGCACTAGATGACCTCAAGTAACATTGCACTCTTTGCAGTAGTAGCTTAGATGTTATTGGTTTTCTGAAACAAATGAAGACAATGACACAGGAAACTGTGCAACATCTCTGCAACTATGTTTTCTTAGAGTTGCCTCCATTTTGCAGATGATAAGATGGCTGAGCACAGAAGTAGATGTTTTGACCAGAGGTTCCAGAGTAGATGGAACTGAACCACAACTTTCCTTCTTTCCTGAAGCTCGCTTAGCCAAAACATAGTCTTCTGAATATTAAGCTGCAAAGCATATTATCAGTATGCTTTAAAAGAAGCGGTTCTTCTAGGATTTCTAATTAATAGCAGGAGGTTTTGAAATTCTTAAAAGATCATCTAATATTGTGAGATTTACAGCTCTATTTTCCTGTCAAGCAAGTTGTATTAGTACCAGACAATCATCTGAGCTTCTGGATGCTTCTCTGAACCTCTTGACTTTTTCTTCTTGCTATCTGAAATTCACGCCAGATAAGCCTTTTTGTAGAGAGTATGTACAGACTTGTCCATTTTCATATAAGAAAGCGATGCAGTAAGTCAGGTCGGGGGTTAAGTCCTCATTCTCAGAGTGGTATTGAGCTCCTGGTGAAATATAATCATCATTTCCTCAGAATAGAAAAGCAGTTATCTCAAGTTTTTAATGCCATTAACTATTTATACATTTACGTATAATACATATATTTATTGTACCTACAAGGTGTGTTCTCTTTGGGAAGTACAAAGCTATTTGAGACATAGGTTGTTCATTTTATTGTTTTCCCACAAATACTGTACAGCCCTTTGAGCAGGAAGGTCTATATTTTACTAACATCTAGAACAAGCAGCTAACACCGTGTCTAAGATGTAGTCAATAAATATGAAATAGATAAATGAACACATTTTTAAGGAAGGGCCAGGACATGAACAAATAGAAAATTTTCATTTTCAGTCACAAAGCCACAACAGATATAAAAATGATACAGACAACAAGTGCTACGGTCATTCAGAGAAGGCATAGAATTGATACAACAAGGATCTCCTCTATGGCACAGGGAACTATACTCAATATTTTGTAATAACTTATAAGGGAAAAGAATCTGAAAACGGAATCACTGTGCTATACACCTGAAACTGACACGACATTGTAAATCAACTATACTTCAATTAAAAAACAAACAAACAGACAACAACAACAACAAAAACCCAAAGAGGTCATAGAAGTTCTTACGGGATTCCAGAAGAAAAGAGAAGCCAAATGAGGACGGGAGAGAAGGCTTTTGAATCAGTTCGGAGGAAAAGTCACAGAGGAACTAGTGTTTGATCTGAATTTGAGATTAAGATTAAGATGAATTAATCTTAATTAATTAAGATTGCAACACAGGGATATTACAGATGAACGTAATCACATAAACTTACTATACTGAAACTTGCAGAGGTTATGAGTGTTGTTCAAGATCCCAAAGCAAGTGCATTGTGGAATCAGAATTTTAAGTGAGGCCTAATGAACTAAAAACAAATGAACACAGAAACAAGCCATTCCTGTGATACCACGTTGCCCTTGAAGTCGTTTTTCTGGTGGGTTGGTAGAAACTGATTCCAGTGTTTCTTGCAGGAATGACTAGTTCTGTCCCCCCGCGGCCCCCGAGCCCCGAGTTGATCCTCAAAGTTTCCTTTAGAATGGACTTGCTAAAATGCAGACATGCAAGTATTCATGACGCCTGTGTCCAATCATTTCTCCTGCCATTGCCTACTTCACTTCTGGATTATATGAACAATTCACTATCTTCATTTATATTTTTCTCTCCTCCAAGAATTCCTTTCTCCCTATGAGGCACCTGGGAAACCCACTTCATTTTTCAAAACTCAATTTACATATTATGTCTTTTGTGCAGTCTTCTTTTTAGTGTTGTGATCACACGCTCCTTTTTGCTACCCTTGCACTTCTGCATGCCTGATTGTTGCACTCGCTACACTGTATTGTGATTGTATTTTTTACATATCTCTGTGTTCTCCTGGGCAACATTCCTTGGGGCCAGGGACTACCTTTTTGCATCTATTGATGTTGCCTTAGCATGTTACTTGTTGTGAAGTAGTTGGTTATAAAAATGAGATTTGAATAAATTAAAAATTGTTATGTACATATTACTTATCACTTTACAGATATAACAGGAAAAAGTATTAATGTTGGTGCTGAAAGTTCACTTCTAGTAAATGGTGGTGGTACTTGACTCTACTTATAATACTTTTCCCACTATTTTATATCTTTCTACCTGATAGCTCTTCTTTATTTCCATCTATGTTTCCTTATTACTAAACCAAGAAAAACAGGTATGAGGGTAGGGCTAGGCCATACGTGGCTGGAATAGTAAAGAAATTGTGTGGGGTTTTCATCAGAAAATCCTGAAGCATACAGGTCTGCATGTTCCCTTTGAGGCATGTGGAGGGGTCTGTTTCTGATTTCTTTTACATTGTCAATGTGGATGATCATTTTTTACTGCTTGGGTGGTTGTGGTGGGGAGTGACAGAATGTTCCTTTCCTGCTCCTGATGTTTCAGTCCTGTCAAGAGAGCTCTTAGGGTCATTTCAGCCCTGCTTCTTTACTGACTCTGCCCCAGGGTGATCAAGTGACTTATATAGAAAGCTTGAAAAGAATTAAGTGAGCATGCTTGCCTTGACTAATTCTGTCCTCTTCCTTGTGAGTGTGAGTGAGTGTCTTCTGTTTCTCTCATTCTGTGTATTACTAGTTAGTAAATCTGCCCAATTCTGGGGTTCCGTTATGTGATCATCTTATTGAAACTGGATTCTCAAGCCAGGGCTATCAACAGTAACTGGAATATTCGGCCCTCCATCTTTCCGCTTTAATCTTATTTCCTAATTTATTCCAAACCAAATGGAATTAAGGCATTGTACTTCCTGGAAGGTAATTAAAAGACCCTAACACTTGGTGCATTACCTGGGAACACTGAGAAATAAAGAGAAAGGAGCAGACATTTTAGAGAGCAAAATGTCCATGTGGAAGATATTTTGTTACTGCCAAGGAAGGTAGTCTAGTGCCTTGGTTTTTAATGTATGGTGGGATGTTGAGACCTTTGACTGTGTGAAAATATTTAGGTTTGTGCAGTAAACTGCTGAAGCCTAGAAAAGGTTTAAGGCATGCTGTATAAGTGTCCCGTGCTTGCTGGGAGACTAATAAACTTGGAGGCTTAACACAATAGAAATGTACTATCTCACAGTTGTAGAGGCCAGAAGTGTGATATCAAGGTGTCAGCAAGGCTGCCCTCCCTACAGATGCTCTAGGAGATTCTATCCCTTGCCTCTTTCTGGTTCTGGTGGTTGCCATCTTCCTTGGCTTGAAGCCACATCACTCAGTTTTTGTCTCTGTCTTCACATCACCCCCTTTCTGTGTCTGTATCTTCTCTTTTGTCTGTCTCAAATGTCCCTCTGCCCTTCTTTTATAATAAGGACAATTGTCATTATATTTAGGACCCATCCAGATAATATAGGATGGAAATCCCATCTCAAGATCCTTAATGACATTTGCAAAACTTTTTTTTTTTTTCAAATGCGGTAACAGTCAAGGATTAGGACATGGATATATCCTTTTGGGGGCCACCATCCAACCCACTATACCAGCCGTAAGAAACTTTGATTTTGGCTGATGGCTGCAGCTTATGGTGTGGGAGAGTGGCTGTTTCTTTCGAGCCACTTAAGTAAAGGTCTGACATAAAGAAAAGGGGCGTTAGGGAGTTGCAGGTGACTGAGCAATACCTGGAGCAGAATGAATAAGGCACCTGGAGGGTCTTTAGTATACAGAGACCTTTACCTGGCACTTGACTTGAGAGTGTGCAGGAGTTTACAGGGCAGGAAAGTCTCAGGCAGCCGTCCACCTTGCCTTACTCTTCCGGTACAGTTTTTCCCAAGCAGGCTTGACTGAGACAAAGACTCAATTGTAAGGAAAACATGTTTTGTAGAACTTGTCGGCATTGACACATAGGGTCTACCATAGGCTGAAGTGACTCCCTTTACATGTGGACCCAAGCTGACACTGGATTTGTCAATTATGTTGGAGAAAGAAATGTTCTCTTAAAGGCAGCCACCTTTGGTCTATACAGTTCCATAGCAGGAGGCAGTGAAAATGGCCATGGCTGCCTAGGACTGTCAAATCTATGCATCAGAACTGGAGGTGTAATGTCACTTCACAGAACCCGTAATCAGTTCAGTACTGCAGTGTGAACCACAAGGTCATCAAAGAGGAAGGATAACTCAAGAGTCCACGTGTGACAGATGCTCAGGGCTGTGCATTTCACGTGGCAAATTCATAGTGACAAATCAACGTCAGGCTTCAAAGATTCCTCCTGGTTCCAAGTTCATAGGTCAGAAATTTCAGTGAAATGGCATAGACTAATGGACATCCTAGTGAGGCTAAAACGAAAGAGACTTTATCTTTCTCTCAAATGCCATTGAGTTTCTGCTTTGTTCTTTGGTCAAATTCTGTACTGGATTCTGGGAGTGGGGGATTGATTGGCTTGCTTTTGAGATTGTTTTTAAATTTGGGGGATAGTGCTGTAAAATCAAATTGTATCTTAGTAACTCTTTGGACTCTTTAAAAGCATGGTTCATGAGAGACTTGATAAACTGATAAAACAGCCAAGGCCCTGAGAGACACACACCCGTGTCAGTGACAGAAGTCCAAGCTACAGATACTGAAGGAGGCCTCAGTCCCATTCAGGCAATGAAAGCCCTGTCACTGAGAATGAACCAAATGTACATTTGGGAGGATGGTTTATGGACATTTAGGACTTTGGATTTTTAACCCACAGTAACAAGGAAACTTGATTTCAAAATTGGACTTTAATACTTTGGGACCTTAATTCATAAGAGCGTTTAATGTGTGCCCTTTTAATTTCTCTGTGAAGAATCTGATACAGGTGTACTTTCACATTTGCAACATTTCTATGATTTCTGAATTGCATTACTGGATACTTTCATGTATTTAATCTTAGTTTGTCATTTAACCTCATCAACTTTCTATGGTTGGCTGTGCTGTGGATGGCTGGTAGAACAAAAAGTTGTTTCTGATCATTGAATATGAGTAGCCCTGGAGTTAATTTAAATTAAGGCAATTTCTCACCCATATCAGAGACATCTGCGATGAAACTCTAAGTTGTCCACCAGCAGTTCCCAGAGGCCACTCAAATGAGTAGCCCCATAACAGTGTGAGCAGGACTGTCCTGATAAAGGTCTTTTCTTTTTCCTGAAGGGAGAGCCACATTCCATTAATTACAGGCTTAAAGACATAGTTGAGTGGGTTAAGAGATTGAAAAAAACAGGGAAGCATTAGTGACAATTTCCCTTCTCATTCCTAATGGTACCAGCATGTGAAGGGAATTTGAGTAGTATAACTTTTAACCTCCCTGCTCTTATATTCACTGACACTGGCTAGGTGAGGTGACCTACTTGACTGGCAAAGTTGGGAAGAATAACTGGCCATGCTTTGCTAAGCTCTTCTTTCCTTCATCTTGGGAGTGAGTCTGGTGATAGAGAGACAAAAGTTCTCTGCTCCACTGTGGACATGCCCCTTTCACATGGGTTTGCCTGGAACCAACTTGCTGCAATAAAGTGGGTAAGTCTGGATAATTCTAGAATTCAGTTGACAGACTCACTTGGCTGTCTCATGAAGCCCCATTTTCCAACATGGGCTCTAACAGTAAAAAGTGACATAATGTGTGGGCTCCAGTGCAAAATGAAAATATAGTGCCTCTTGTTCAAACTGCAAAGAAAAGGTGTTGTTGAAAGTATTTGCACCGGGGTGCATAGGGTCCTCCCCAAATTCATGTTCACCTGGAACCTGTGAATGTGCCCAAGTAAATTCTTTTTTCAGATAGAATCGAGATAAGATGACATCATACTAGATTAGGGTGAGCCCTAAATGGGTTCTATGGGTTGTTCTCTCTTCTGTTTTTCATATATGTCATCTTTTTCAGCAGAAGTGTTTGGCTAATATTGGGAAGTAACACGAGTAAGAAAGGATATGATAAGATTCCTTGGACGTTCTTCTTTCTTAAAAAACAAACTGCTTTCTTTCTGTGTTAGAAGTAAGTTCAGATTCAAATGGAAAGCATGGCCTCCCAGAGCTCTTAACACCTTCACTTAGTCTTGGATGTGACCAGTAACACAGAATTCTGGTGGAACTCAGTAAGACTCCAAATGGGTACCAAATAAGCATGTCATGGAAAGCACACCATAAGCAGGGTGAAAACTAGATGTGAATGGGGCAGCAGGAATGGTGGCAGACACACATATTGCACATGCCTCCTCTGCTCATTCATATATTTTATTGTCCCATAAAGTTTACTTACAAACGTAAGTTCAAAGATAAAATCATTAAGAATTTCAAGACAGCAATAGCAGAGCATGAAACCAAGCAAGCGTGGGGCCCTTCTGAGCATGGTTCATGCGGGACTTGATCAACTGGTAAAAGAGCCAAGGCTCTGAGATACCCACACCATGTCAGTGACAGAAGTCCAAGCTACAGATATTGAAGCAGCCCTCAATGCCACTCAGGCACTGAAAGGCCTGTCACTGAAAATGAACCAAAATGTAAATTTAGGAGGATAATTTATGGACTTTTAGGACTTTGGATTTTTAACCCACAATAACAAGAAAACTTCATTTCAAAAGAAAGTGTGAGGTCTTCAAGTTTGCTTTGGTTGTTAAGGGTCCTTTGTGGTTACATATCAATTTTGAAGTCGTTTCTTCTATTTCTGCCAAAATAGGGGATTTTGATAGGCATTGCATTAAATCTGTAGGTAGCTTTGTGTAATATGGACATTTTAACAATAGTTCATGAACGTGGGATGTCTTTCCATTTATTTATGTTTTCCTTAATTTCTTTCAATAATGCTGTAGTTTTCAGTGTACAAGTCTTTCATGTCTTTAGTTAAGCTTATTCCTAAGTATTTTATTCTTTTTGATGCTATTGTAAATGGAATTGTTCTCCTAATTTCTTTTTTGGATTGTTCATTGTTAATGTGCAGAAATGCAAGTGATGCGTATATGTTGATTTCATATTCTGCAAACAAACTTTGCTAAGTTGTTTTATTAGTTCTAATAATTTTTTTGTGAAATATTTAGCATTTTCTACATCTTTTTCAATAGTTTCCCTTTCAGCCTCAGTGTATCCTTAAATCTAGGGGACATTTTGACCTCCATCTTAGGCTTTCATCTTAATTCTCAACTTCTTCAGAGTCTTAGCTGGTTAGTGTTCTCCTTATTGTTTGCCACTTTGGAGAATCCAATAAAATGTTGTACTCAAGGTGAGACCTCTTTTCTCTTCCACCTCTGAACCTGAATATCACTTATTACTTACTTCATTCTCTTAGAACTTAGCATTCGAAGTTTAAATGGTGATCTTTCTTAAAGGAGGTCAATATGCTCACCGAATTCAAGACCTCTGGTGAGTTGTGTCAAGTGTGTAGGAATCATATTAACTTTTTGGCTGTTAGCCCCCCGGAAACATTTCTAAAGTGGTGTTTGAGCTTGATATTCAGGTTTATTGGACACCACGTTAAAGAGTTTAACAGAGTAAGAGTAGGCTGGTCGTTCCTAAAGCTGACTTTATCCAAGGGTGACCTTGTAGCCACCTGCATCAGGCTCATCCTCTTTGAGTCATTGAGTGCCCTCAACCCCCCTAAACTGTAAACTCCTTATAGACAAGAATTATTTTTTATAGCTCTTGTTCCCCTTCCCTATACCTAAACATGCCTGGAATAGAAGGTGCCTCTACGAACAGATGTTGCTTTATTTTAAACTACATTTAGTACATGTATATGTTCATTTCCCTCTGGGAAAGGAGGCTACATTCCACAGGATTCAAATATTAAGCTGTAAACTTTCTTGAACCCACAAATATATAAATAGTTGCATAACTATCCTGTCTCTATACAACTCTAAGATGATTATATCAAAGTATGGTCATTAATTGTTTTTGTTTTTTTTTTGTCTTTTTGTTTTTGCAGTATGCGGGCCTCTCACTGTTGTGGCCTCTCCTGTTGCGGAGCACAGTCTCCGGACGTGCAGGCTCAGAGGCCATGGCTCACGGGCCCAGCCGCTCCACAGCATGTGGGATCTTCCCAGACCAGGGCACGAACCCGTGTCCCCTGCATCCGCAGGTGGACTCTCAACCACTGCGCCACCATGGAAGTCCCCATTAATTGTTTTTAATTGAAAACAGATAATAAGCAAAGTGAAAGGAACTTTTTCCACCAAAGTAAAGGCCAAAGTTCAAAAAGTCAAATTAATATGGGATTTGTTGCTATTCTAAATAGTAAAGAACACTGACAAGAAATATCACAGTGCTGGTTGCTATTATCATCTTCTCATTTTCCATTACAGTTGTCTATATTATCTTCATGGGATATCACTGAAGTTATCAAGGTTTCTTAATTGTCAAATTAAAAATCAAAATCCCTTGAAATACCAATACAAAGAAAACTGAGTCAGAACATGAAAAAATGTTTTAGACAAGTTGACAACATATATTCGTTGCTTATTTCTCTTTTTGAGAGAAGTTCCATCTTATTCACACCCACATGTACAATAGACTAAATAAAATACAACCCCATCACTCAATGGTGATAAAAAAAGGAAAGACAAGCTGGTTCCAGAAAATTCCCCTATTTGTTCCTAGTATCTTGTTGCATCCGGCAAAAAAGAGCATTTTGAAATATTCTCTAAATTTTTGTATTTTATTTTATAATAATTTGCTTATTTATCTCAATGTAAATGTTAAAAACGCATGAGAAATATTTTAACATTTGACATTTGACTATTCCTATCTATTTCCTTAATGTTTCCTTTGTGTCCTATGATGATCTTTTGGGATAGACAGTACATACCACTCTCATACTCCCCAGAGTCTACAGCCCCATACACATGCAAAATAGCTTGTGAGGATGTGTTAACATACACTTGGTTGAGGCAGGAAGGCTGTAGAGTACATAGTTTTTACACCTCAATATTTTAAGTGTTTTTGGAAAGTAACCCTAGTTTGAGTGCAAGTTCCATCGACTTATCAAATGCATTTCATGTATACCTAGGTATGTCCAGTAAAATGGTAAGGCTATATTACTGGGAGACTATTTACATGAGCAAGTGAAAAGACATCGTGAAAGAATATATTATAACCAAGAGTCAGATATAATACGTCAATCAAATAGAATGTAGATCCCAGAAACATATCCACACATATAAGGACAATTGATTATTCAACAGAGTTGCAAAGCCAATTTCGAGGAGAAAGGATAGTCTTCTTGACAAATGGTGCCGGAAGCATATAGCACACAGATACCGTGCATAGATAGCCATATGCAAAAGTATGACCTTTGATCCCTACTTCACACCATATAAAGATTTAACTAAATGTAGATCAAAACATAAATCTCTAAAACGTGGATGAAATCATTTTGACCTTGGGTTAAGCAAAGATTTCCTAGAGATGACACCAAAAGCAAGATCCATAAAAGAAAAAAAGTGATAAATTGGGTTTCATCTTTGGAAGCCATTATTAATAAAAGAAAAGCCACAGCTTGGAAGAAAATATTTACAAATTATATACCTGAAAAGACTTGTGTCTCTAACATGTATGGAACTCTCAAAACTCAGTAATTAGAAAAATTTTTTAAATTAAGAATATGGGTAAAAATATTTTAAAAGAGATCCTGCCAAGGAGGTGTACGGATGCAAATAAGCACATGAAGTTGCTCAATGTAATCAATTATTAGCTAAATGAAAATGAAAGCCCCAGGAGATATCACTACACATGTATTGAATGGCTAAAATTAGAAAAGTCCAACCACACCAAGTATTGGTGAGGCAGTGTAGGAACTGAAAGACTTTTACAATGCTAGTGGGAAGGAAAATGGTGCAGTCACTTCAGTCAACAGTTTGGCTGTTTCTTTATAAGTTGAACATACACCTACCGTATGATCCAGCATTTCTGCACCTAGATATTTATGCAAGAAAAATGAAAGCATATGTTCATACAAAGACTTGTACATGGATCATCACAGCATCTTTATTTTTAATAGACAGAATTGTACAACCTCGAGCACCCATCAACAGGCGAATGAATAAACCTACTGTGGTATACTCATACAGTGAAACACTACTCAGCAAAGCAAAGTGATAAACTATTGATACCCACAAAAATATGAATTACACTCAAAATAATTACATTGTGTGAAAGAAGCCAGATAAAAGAGTCCTCACTGTGTGAATCCATTTATATAAATTTCTAGAAAAATGCAAACACATCTCTAATGATACAAAGCATATCAGTGGTCACCTGGGTATGTGGAGGGGTGGAATGTGAGGGGAAAAATGGGGCTTTATGAAATGAGGCATAAAAACACTTGCAAGTGATGGATATGTTCCTTTCCTTGATTGTGTTGGCAGGTCCATGGGTATATGCATATTTCAGAACTTAAATTGTGTTCTTTAAGGATGTGCAATGTACTGTGTGTCCGTTCTATTTAACAGAGCCATTAAAATCAGGCTAAGAACAGACGTTTGTCTCAACAAATAAATGTAGCAAAGAACAGAAAAGTCAAGTACAGTATGATCTCTGTCAGTTGAATTTTCCTAGTTTATTTCCCTCAAAAAAATATATCCGAGTCCTTAAAAGAGATGGGACTCTTAATAAAAGGTAAAAAAAAACCCGGCAAAGCCATCAGCAGGGTGAGCTCCAGCTACTTTTCAATTGTGGGACACTAGGTGCATGGTGCAGACATGCTAGGATGTTTGTTCTTCCTGCCCAATATTTTAGAGAGGATATTAAACACCCCCATTAAATGCCTGCAAGTGATAGCCAGAGTGGAGTTTGGAGAATGATGTCTGTGATCTTTAGTATGGTTGTGCCTTTGTAAAGAATCTCACTCAGAATTTCCAGGGTAATTTTGGAGTCAACTTTTTTTTTGTTTTTTGGATGATATATATGTCTAACTCACCTCAAGAATATATCCACGTAGACTTGAAGTTAGGGACCAGCTGGTGTAAATTTGTGTGGTTATCTCCTGACCTAACCTTTTAGCTTCTTTTTGTTCCTTGATTGTAGTTAAGCTTCATCTTGCCTCAGGGCCTTTGTATTTGCTGTTCCCATGTTTTGGAAATATTATTTTCAGGAAAATTGTCCATAAATTATTCCTTTTTATTCTTTGGCACTCATCTCTTAAAGATATTTTTTTTTCCTTGATTGTCCTACCAGCCTAACTTAGTCCCAATTTATCAGATTACCTTACTTCTTTCACACAATAATAATAAAAACAAATATTATCTTTGGTGTCTCTTTGTATTTAGATGAACTTCTTCCCAAAGAACTCAAGCTCCACAGTGACAGTTTGTTACCTTTCTTATCCCTTATTCTGGGTCTTAGAACTGTGTCCAGCATGTAGTAATCACTCGAGGTCTGTTGACTGTGTAAAGAATATGTGAGTAGATGAACAGATTTGGAGTTATTTGAGGTCGCTGTTAATGATGGCTGGTGTTGGTGATTAAATTAAAATTGTAGGTTTTAGAGTTGGAGGTGATCTTGCTGAGTCTCACAACTACAGCAAAACTCTCCCTACTGTAGCATCCCTGACAGATGATCAAGTCTGAGCTTGAAAAACTGTGTATGAAAGACCCTAACCAGGGCAACCTCGTAGCTTTCTTCAAGCAGATCACAACCTTCCATGGGAGTTTGCTGCCTATTATTCAGCTGTAATTAGGAGAAAACGGTTTGATTTACCCAGAAGCATCTTCTCTCAGTCTCCTTGTTCTAGTTCCTAGAGAATAGACAGGACAGAGTTTCCTCTAAATTACATCCTTTTGGGTTTGCATGCATGCTTGTAACAAAATAAGCACCATGCTATGGCAAAATTCCACTTGATTGTCTGCCACTTGTTGCTACATTCCTTGTTAGTGTTTAGAAATAATTTATCTTAATGTTCCACATTATAATTGATGGAGTACAGAAATAAAAGAGATCTCGGGGTTATGTCACAAGCAATCAGACAGATATTTTAACTTACCCTTTTAATGTTTTTAATGCTGACACTGTGAGGAATTGAGCAGTATAATCACCGCGTTATTGCCATTGCTGAAGAAATGTATTTCTGGTGAAATTTATGGTCACTTTGAAAGCATTAGCTGATGGGGGATTTGTCAGCTACATCTTAGAGCTCTGAGCATTTCTCAAAAAGTTGTGATATGAAACAGCTCTGCCTTTTCTTGTATTTCTGTTATGTTCAACTACTTCACAAAAAGCATTCTTCATATTCCTGAAATAATGATGGGCTTAGTTGAGGTTCTTTTGGGTCCTAAGGGACCAATATGTGTGCATAATAGTGTCGAGTTACACAGAGCCTGGATGTTTGGCTCCAGACTGAAAGCCCCATGGAGTCGTTTTCTCACATCTGTTCACCAATGTGTATGAATGGAGAAAACAAAAGTTCTTGTTTGTTCAATCAAGGGGAGCCACACTCCTTTTACTTATGCTGAGACAAACAAGTAAAGAGGTGTAAAATATCTGAAAAGAGCCTCTGAAGGCTTGGTAGAACGCTTAAGTAAGATGTAGAGAATATACAACAAAAAGAAAAGCAAGTGAATTCTGCTGGCAAACTTTTTCAAGGACAGCTAACAAAATAATAATAGTAGTAACAACAATAGTAAGATTGATTTTAAAAGACTTAAGAGTGGCATGGATTCCTAACCCCTCTACATGTATTAACTCCACGCCACAGCTCTGTAAAATGGGTGAGGTTATTAAGCCCTTGTTTTTCAAAGAGGAAGTGAAACACAAAGAAGTACCACTCCTGAAATCCCACCACTAATAAGTAGTGGAGCTGGGGAAAAAAGATCCAGGCAAATTAATTTCACAGTTAGTGCTCTTAACCAATAGGTTATGTCCCACAGGTAATATTTGCACATTTTGAAATCACTTTACAAATACTATTTTTACCCTTAAAGTACACAGAGAATACCCAGGGAAATCGGCATTATAATTATTTTTATATCTTTGCCAATACTCTGTTAACTTTTGGCAGTTCAGTATCCTTCCCCAACTTCTTAAAAATTCAGCTTACAATCCAAAAAATAAGGGCTAGTGAAAATAAATGTCTTGTAAATCCAGTTCAAGAGAGCAACTAAACTAAGGCCCCCAAGGATGTAAAAGAGAAAGCAAAAGAAAAGAAGAGACAAGAAGCCCAAACCCTATGATTAAGCTCCACGTTGTTAGGTAAAGGAGCATTTAATTAATGCTTCTTTAATACCTTGTGCACAGAGGCGTGGCTCTACAGAAGCCAAGGAGTCTCCCTTTCATCACTGATTCACGGTATGCTTCTGGCAGGGTCACTTCCTTCTTTGAGTCTCAAAGCTTTTCATCAGTACAGTGAGGGAAATGGAACAAGGTCAACTCTCACAAGCCAGCCCTCATGTTCTCTCATGTTACCTGTGAGCCTAGGTAAGTGCCGAATGTCTTTAACATGACAGATTATATTTTTTCTTAACCACTTCTCTTCTCCTGATTTTTACATAATTTCTAATACATAGTAGAATAGTAGAAAAGGAAAAATACCACACTGAAAAGTAACTGATACACTAACTTTCCATTCTCATTTCACTGCCAATTCAGCCAAACGCCTTCTGTAGAATTCTGATGCAGGCCATGAAAACACACTGTAAGTGTTCCAAAGTCTTTTCCATATTTGGTAGTCCTGTGATTTCCTTTGGCAGAACTATCTTGGACTGTCATCTGAAAATCTATCAAAAAGAAATTAAGTAATAGGATTTCGTATGAATGGTATTGGAGAAAAAAATCCTTGAACTTATCTTACTGAGGGAACCTTCATCCATGTACAAAATCAACAAGGAGCTTTAAACTTTAAAGGCAACATATTCCCATGAATAGAAGGGAGAACATAACACAACTTATATACAATGCTAACATTATGTACATACACATATATACAAGTGATCTTAAAATATATTCCAAGATATTAATTGGATTAAAGTTTGGGGCATTTAAGCATTTTTTCTCATAGAGAACATTATTCTTTAAGGCACATACAGACACACATATCTGCCCCGCTGGCCTCTCACAGTTTCAGTTGATTCCAGTCATGCCCCCAGTTCATTTCCCCATATATTTATTCTCAGATTAGTGATTTTTGAACAGGTGTTCCTCTCTTTAGAAATACCTGTGCCATGACCGCAGAGTAATCAGATTTCTTTTTGGCATTTGGTGGCATATGATGGGGAAAGTGATGAGTTGTATGACAGGAGAGGTACAAGGTGAACCTTAGAGTAACTAAGACTTTATGCATAGTTCTTAATCCCAAAAGGAACAGAGAAAGATAGCAGCAAAAGTCATTGGAATAAAGGACCTCTGAGATGAATCAGCATTAGGATAATTCATTGGTTACTGACTGTCCAGTCGGTTTAGGTTATAAAGTATTCCTGAGTGACTGCATCACTTTATGAAAAGATCTACCTAACTATAGATTTCTTTTGCTGGAATTAGTTTATATGGCAATAATACACATAGAGAATGGCAATTGTGAATTCATGTCTTCCCCAAATTGAAGACATTCGTTAAGGTACAAGTTTCCCCAAGACTGCAAATGATTTATCCATACTATACTAACTGAGACTGTGTTTTAGCATTCTTGTTTGTTAAAGGAGATAACAAGGCTAACTTTGAGTAGATTAATAGCAGGATACTTAGAAAATACTTTCAGGTTAAGTTTTGTAAACAAAGTTCACTGTTTACCCACCAAGAGCAAATCAGCTCATTTAGTATTGCAGGAAATGCCTTCATACTTTTTCACTGCCACTAAAGGAATTTAAAACACCTGTTGGATATATTCCCTCCTAGAATGCCATTTGTACACTTATTCCTAATAGGGCCTGTTATTTTAAATTCAAACTCATAAGGCTCAGAATTGATACTCAGTATTTTTAGTGATCACATGGTTTAGGGTTCTCAGATTTGGGCTCAGACTTGCATTTCAAGCATTGCAATCTGGGCTTGTTAAATGATCTCCTTACAACCAGGAAAAATTGTTTATCTGAATCTAAAGTCCAGTTAAAGAAATGTGATAGTGGTGATAGTGGTTGATGAAGCCGACTAGCATAGCAGCTAGGGCAATTATAGACAAGTTACATTTAACCTCTCTGTGCCTCAGTGTCTTCCTCTGAAACTGAGTTTCTTCATCAATGGGGTTAAATACTGGTACCAATCTGACAGAGTTATTGTAAGAAATGAAGGAGTTCACAAATTTCCTAAAGGCTTAATGTTTGGCTTGTCATTACTAAATGCTGGTAATTATTAGTAAAACAATATCCCTCTATTATTTATTATATCAAAATAATAATGGTAAGAGCCTGTTATTTTAGTAGTTCTATTTTTTGGTCATATAGTTTAGACTAACTCATATTGTTTAAATGTGAAACCAAGAAGAAAAACAGTTTTGTTTTGTTTTTTTTAATCTGGTCAAGGAACCCAAATCACCTAATTCAGAAATGTTTCTAACTTGGCATCTGCTTTGAATCTGTCACAGCCGGAGAAAGTTTATTGTCTCAGAAAGTGACAGCCTTGTATTTGTGTAGCATAAAAAAAGAAGATACATGCTAGATAAGATACATACCCCTTATCATAGTCATGCCACATATAGTGTAGCACTATTCCTGCTGGGTTCAAACATTGTGATCCAGAGCCTGCCATTGCCTATTATCAGGAGCAGGAAAGCATAAGAACCATATGTGTTTGCCCTTAAGTTGGTCTACAACACAGAGACTGTCAATCAGCCTCTGATTGTACCCTCCCCGTGGACAACCTTCTGTGCTTTTTTTTTTTTTTTTTTGCAGTACGCAGGCCTCTCACTGTTGTGGCCTCTCCCGTTGCAGAGCACAGGCTCCGGACTCGCAGGCTCAGCGGCCATGGCTCACGGGCCCAGGCGCTCCGCAGCATGTGGGATCTTCCCAGACCGGGGCACGAACCCGTGTCCCCTGCATCGACAGGCGGACTCTCAACCACGACACCACCAGGGAAGCCCTTCTGTGCTCTTTTGAGTATGCTTAGATGGAGTCTACCATCTGTGTGGTGGGACTTCACTTCGCTTCAAGTTTGTCCAAGTAGAAGGGTGAAATTAACAAATACTAAACAAATTTGTGGCTGTCCAAACTAGGAAAATAGTTAAAGAATCAGGACATGAAGAATCAGGCAAATACTCATTTGGCATCAACCCAATAAAAAAGCTTCTTGGCGAGAAAAAAGTTGCCAAAGATGAAAGCCCAGAATAGTGCTACTTTAGCCTAACCACAGTGTCAAAGCAAATAACACACATACATGCAAACGCAAAAGGAAGCCCTCTTCACACTAATGCCCCAAAGTCCTTTATTGGTCTTCAGATTTAGCAGATTAGGTAGGTTGATGGTTGTCCTTTACAGACTGGATCCACCTAACAAGACTGGTTACTAACAGAATATCTCTGTTTTGTCATTTAATAGACATCCCAAACTTAATATACCTTGCAATCAAATACACACATAGTCACTCATGCTTTTTCTGTAGACTTTCCAAAACAGAAAAGCGCAGCTCCATTCTTCCTGGTGCTCAGTTACAAAATGTGATTCATCTTTGACGTTTTTCTTTCTCTCTCCTGTCACATCCAATACACAAGCAAAATGTGTCAGCCCTATCTTTGAGATAGAACCAGAATTTGACAGTTTCTCGATTTTTCCACTGTTACCACTCAGGATTAAGATTTCGTTGTCTGTCATCTTAATTATTATCCCTCTGAACTGTGTCCTTAACACAGTGGCCAGAGAACCCTTTGAGAATCTAAGTCAGAAGAATTATGTGACTTCAGGGTCTTCCCCTTCATCATAGTTGAAGCTGAAGTTCTTAAAATGCTGGAAATTTGCTACATGATTACCCTCCACATTATATATTTGATCTCATCTCCTCCACCTCTACTCCTTGCTCACTCTTTTCCAAACACCTTATACTTTTTAGTCCTTGATGTTCAACAAGTATAGTAGGTAGACATTTTCAATTGCTGTTCCCTTTACCTGAATTGCTGTTCTCTTTACTATACAGTACTCATCCACTCACTCTTTACTATCTACAGTACTCATCCACTCACTGTTTTCTCAAATATCACCGTCTCCATTATGAGGCTTTGCTTGGATTCCCTGTAATAACCTGCAGCCCCACTAATACACCCTACCTCCTTAGAAGCCTCCCTTCTGCTGTAGAATCTGTTGAATGAATGAATGGAGTGAGCTATGTCTAATTTCCAAAAAAATAAACATCAACCGTAAACACTTGTTGAGAGACGGGTTCAGGGTATAAAGAATAAAAGAAGTGTAAATTCAGGCCTTATCATTCACCATCCATTCCCTCAGGCTTCTGCTATGGTGTATCTTTGAATAAAAAGCACAATTTGAGGGCTTCCCTGGTGGTGCAGTGGTTGGGAGTCCGCCTGCTGATGCAGGGGACATGGGCTCGTGCCCCGGTCCGGGAAGATCCCACATGCCATGGAGCGGCTGGGCCCGTGAGCCATGGCCGCTGAGCCTGCACGTCCAGAGTCTGTGCTCCGCAATGGAAGAGTTCACAACAGTGAGAGGCCTGCATATCACAAAAAAAAAAAAAAAAAAAAAGCACAATTTGATAAGACTAATTAATTGCTTAAATTAGTTAGAATCCCAAACACTTTATAGTAGAAATGTGAGAAAAATTGTGTCAGAGATTCTCAACAAAATGTTAGCAAATTGAAGCCAAAAAAGTATAAAAACAATTGTATACCATGACCAAACGGGATTTGTGTCAGGTATGTAAGGCTGGTTCAACACTTCAAAATTAATTAATACAATCCAACCAAGACAAAAAAAGGAAAAAAAAAAACATATAAATACATGCGGAAGAAGCATTTGACAAAATCCAGCATGCACTCATGAGAAAAACTCTCACTAAACTAGGAATAGAGAGGGACTTTCTTAATTTGATAAATATGATCTACAAAAAAAACCAATAGCTAACATCATACTTACTTGAGAGAAACTCAATGCTTTCCCACTAAGATTAAGCACAAGGCAAGGATGTCGTCCTTTATTATAACTTTTCAATATTTTGCTGCAAGTCCTTGCTAATGCAATAAGGCAAGAAAAGAAAATAAAAGGTGTACAGATTGAGAAGAAAGACATAAAGCTGTCTTTGTTCACAGGTGACATGATCATCTATGTAGAAAATCTTAGAGTTAACCCAAAACTCCTGTAACTAATAAGTGATTATAGCAAGGTTGCAGTATCCAAGGTTAATATACAAAAGGCAGTTGCTTTCCTATATACCAATAATGAACAAGTTGAATAGGTTAAAACAAAACCCACACTATTTACATTAGCATTGCCACAAATGTAATACTTCAGCATAAATCTAATAAAATATGTACAACCTCTATAGGAGGAAAACTACAAAACCGTGATGAATGAAGCCAAAGAATAACTAAATAAATGGAGAGATATTGCATGTTCATGAACAGGAAGACTCTGTATTATCAAAATATCAGTTCTTTCCGACTTAATCTATAGAAATCCAGTGCAATCCCAATCAAAATCCCAGCAAGTTATTTTATGGATATTGGCAAACTGATTCTAAAGTCCATATGAAGAGGCAAGAGACCCAGAATAGCTATCACCTCATTGAAGGACAAAGTTGAAGGAATGACACTACCCAGCTTGAAGACTTATTATGAAGGTTCAGTAATCAAGTCAGGGTGGTATTGGTGAAAGAACAAATAGATCAATGTAACAGAATAAAGAGCCCCAAAATAGACCCACATAAATACAATCAACTGATCTTTGGCAGAAGAACAAAGACGATACAATGGAGCAAAGATAGTCTTTTCATCAAATAGTGCTGAAACAACTGGATGTCCATAGTAAAAATAAAAATCTAGACCCAGACTTTATATCCTTCATAAAAATTAACTCAAAATGAACCACAGACCTAAATGTAAAACACAAAACTGTAAAACTCCCAGAAGATAACATAGGAGAAAACCTAGATGACCTTGGGTATGGCAATGACTTTTAAAATATAACACCAAAGACACACTCCATGAAAGAAAGAATTGATAAGCTAGACTTCATTAAAATAGAAAATTTCTGCTCTGTGAAAATCACTATCAAGATAATGAAAAGACAAGCCACAGAGTGGGAGAAAACATTTGTAAAAGACGCATCTTGTTAAGGTAAAGTGGCAACTTGCAAGCTTCTTACATGTGCAACTGGTGTCATTTATTTTGGTATGTAGTGTGAGGTACAGACTTTAGTTTTAAATGGGTGTGTAGTTTTTTAGGCATCAATTTTAAAGATTATACCTTGACTTTGTCACAATCAAACTTCCCAGACATACTTAGAACTATTTGTGGATATTCTTTCCTATTTAATTTGTATATGTATTCATTCATGTAGTAATGCTACAATGTATGAATTGTAGTGGCTTTATAGTTGTTATATAGCTGCCTGCTAATTAACAGATACTCAACTTCTAATAAAATTTAGGACTTGTACCTGAATGCCTCCAGATTATGTTCTTCATTCAGACTCTTTACTATTCACTCAATATAAATTCAGAGCTGATATACATTAAAAACTGAACTAAAGTGGCTAACATTTTTTAGTTTTCATCTATATTCCTAGATTTAAAAATGAGAAAGTAGAAAATGCAACATTTTTTAAAACCTCTAATGACTCACATTTTCTATCTCTAATTAAAACAGAATACCCTGTGGAATATCTTTGCATTATTTACCCGGTTTCATTAATTCTGGCTGCTGAAGTTAATTTAAATTCACTCTGGTAAAATGAGAGCTCAGTATAAGGTTTTAGCATACTCAGTGAGACTTACAAATAGTCATCTGCTAGGTGGTAAACAGTAAACAGTCTTGTTTATTGCAAATAATCTTAGCCAATAAAAGTTATTTATGCTCCATTTAAGAATAAAGATGTTAATCTGAGATCACAAAACGATCTTTTTGTTAAAGCTAAAAGCAATTCTGCTTTGATTATTTGCAAATGCAAATATTACCCAACTTCTTTCTCCTTCTTTGATAGTTGTATAGAAATAAAACTAAATATAAGAATGTAAGTCAAACCCACTACAAATGAAACTGCACTACAGACCCACTATCTTCAGTGATTTCTGGATGATTTCTCTGCTCAAACCTTCATTCTATCCTCTCTTCCTAAACATAATTGTTTTGTTTTGTTTTTTGGTTTTGAGTAACTTTTATTACACAAGAGATTCATATTCTTTATAGAGAAATCATGTAATCAAATAATCCAAAAATAGATTAAAAAGCAGCCATAATTCCACCTCTCAGATATATTATCACTGTATCTATTTTATAGTATAGCTTTCTTATATATTTTTTTAACATCTTTATTTCAGTATAATTGCTTCACAGTGTTGTGTTAGTCTCTGCTGTATAACAGTGCATCAGCTATACGTATATATATATCCCCATATCCCCTCCTTTTTGCGTCTCCCTCCCACCCTCCCTATCCCACCCCTCTAGGTGGTCACAAAGCCCCGAGCTGATCTCCCTGTGCTATTTGGCTGCTTCCCACTAGCTATCTATTTTACGTTTGGTAGTGTATATATGTCCATGCCACTCTCTTACTTCGTCCCAGATTACCCTTCCCCCTCCCCATATCCCTAAACAGAATTTTAAGAAGTTAGCCAAGATAAAATGAGAAACTGATTCAGACTTAGGTCCCAAATTTACAGCTTCAATGATTTAGGAAAATCCCTTGACAGCTATACTGAGCCTCAGTTTTCACATTTGTAAAAGGGTGAGGATTAAAAAAACTGATACTTCTGGAAATGCCTGTCATTCTGATTGGATATTTTTAAAATGTTAACTGAAATTTAAATGTATAAATTATAAAAAGAAGATGACAGAAAGGTCTATTATCATTTTATTACCCAGATAAACCCTGGTGGTCCACTGATAAGAAAATTGGCTTCTCTAAGTAGTTTTCTTCATCCTGATTTCTGGACACTCCCTTCTTTAATCTGCTTTTGGAGGCAGCGGGTGACATTTTGGCAAGTTTTATTCAATTTCTTTATGCCTTGATTTTAGGAAAGAAGAATAGTAGCTGTGCTGAGCTCTGCCAGGTCAGATAGAATTTTGGAGTATTCTCTTTCTCTCTCTTGTAGACAGCCACTGTCATTTGGTAAGCCATAAGCCTTTCTTTGTTTTGACTGTGGTTAGTGTGTTTGCTGGATTTCTAAAATATGTTTTTAGTGTTTACTTGTTTAGATTGAAAAGATTGGGCTATATTTTTTAAAGTTTATCCCTCCATTTTGGAAGGCCTTTTAAGTTGTGATATTGCATGCAAGAGAGCTAACGTAATTCTGGACTCCATATTTTCGTGTTTATCTTTTTTTTTTTTCCTCAGACTTTGAACCAACAATGGCTAATAATGAAAGAAACTCAGACCCTAATATTTTTTCCTTTGTCAAGCACAGAGAATATGGGAAAAAATGAAATTGGGAAATTGTTTTGCCGTCTGCTTTCCTCCTTTTTGGTCAGTTACCTTAGTCGTCCACCTCACTTTGTATTTCTAGCCTGGCTTCAGAAAGACCTGAATTTGATGAACTACACACTGTTGGAGTAGCAGATTGCTAGAAGGAACCAAGATCCAGACAACCTTAAATGGTGGCTTCATGGAATCATATTCAAGAAGGATGGTCCAGGGAAACCTTGAAGATGGCGGAAGAGTAAGACGCGGACATCACCTTCCTCCCCACAGATACATCTACACGTGGAACAACTCCTACAGAACACCTACTGAACGCTGGCAGAAGACCTCAGACCTCCCAAAAGGCAAGAAACTCCCCACATACCTGGGTAGGGCAAAAGAAAAAAAGAAAAAACAGAGACAAAAGAATAGGGACGGCACCTGCACCAATGGAAGGGAGCTGTGAAGGAGGAAAAGTTTCCACACACTAGGAAGCCCCTTCGTGGGCGGAGACTGCGGGAGGCGGAGCGGGGAGCTACGGAGCCGCGGAGGAGTGCACAGCAACAGGGGTGCGGAGGGCAAAGCGGAGAGGTTCTCGCACAGAGGATTGGTGCCGACCGGCACTCACCAGCCCGAGAGGCTTGTCTGCTCACCCGCCGGGGCGGGCTGGGCTGCGAGCTGAGGCTCGGGTTTCGGTCGGAGCGCAGGGAGAGGACTGGGGATGGCGGATTGAACATAGCCTGAAGGGGTTAGTGCACCACGGCTAGCCGGGAGGGAGTCCGGGGAAAAGTCTACACCTGCCGAAGAGGCAAGAGACTTTTTCTTCCCTCTTCGTTTCCTGGTGCGCGAGGAGAGGGGTTTAAGAGCGCTGCTTAAAGGAACTCCAGAGATGGGCGCGAGCTGCGGCTAAAAGCGCGGACCCCAGGGACGGGCAGGAGAGGCTAAGGCTGCTGCTGCCGCCACCAAGGGGCCTGTGTGTGAGCACAGGTCACTATCCACACCCCTCTTCCGCGGAGCCTGTGCAGCCCACCACTGCCAGGTTCCAGGGATCCAGGGACAACTTCCCCGGGAGAACGCACGGCGGCCTCAGGCTGGTGCAACGTCACGCCGGCTTCTGCCGCGCAGGCCCGCCCCGCACGCAGTGCCCCTCCCTCCCCCCCGGCCTGAGTGCGCCAGAGCCCCCGAATCAGCTGCTCCTTTAACCCCGTCCTGTCTGAGCAAAAAACAGACGCCCTCCAGCGACCTACATGCAGAGGCAGGGCCAAATCCAAAGCTGAGCCCCTGTGAGCTGTGAGAACAAAGAAGAGAAAGGGAAATCTCTCCCAGCAGCCTCAGAAACAATGGATTAAACCTCCACAATCAACTTGATGTACCCTGCATCTGTGGAATACATGAAAAGACAACAATTCATCCCAAATTGAGGAGGTGGGCTTAGAGAGCAAGGTCTATGCTTTTTTCCCCTTTTCCTCTTTTTGTGAATGTGTATGTGTATGCTTCTGTGTGAGATCTTGTCTGTATAGTTTTGCTTCCACCATTTGTCCTAGGGTTCTATCCGTTCATGGTTTTTTTTTTTAAATTTTTTTCCTTAATAATTAATTTTAATTTTAATACCTTTATTATACTTTACCTTCTTTCTTTCTTTCTTTCTTTTTTTCTTTCTTTCTTTCTTTCTTTCCTTCCTTCCTTCCCTCCTTTAGACAACGAATCATCCCAAATTGAGGAGGTGGTCTCTGAGAGAAAGATTTATGATTTTTTTCCCCTTTACCTCTTTTTGTGAGGGTATATGTGTATACTTCTGTGTAAGAGTTTGTCTGTATAGCTTTGCTTCCAACATTTGTCCTAAGGTTCTATCCGTCCCTTTTTTTTTTCTAAATAATTATTTTTTAATTCAATAACTTTATTATACTTTATTTTATTTTACTGTATCTTCTTTCTTTCTGTCTTTTTTCCTTCCTTCCCTCCTTCCTTCCTTCGTCCCTCCCTCCCTCCCTCCTTCCTTTCCTTCTTGCCTTCTTTCCTTCTTTGCTTCTTTCTTTCTTTCTTCCTTCCTTCCTCTTTCCTTCCCTCCTTTCTTTCTTTCTTTCTTCCTACTTCTACTAATTCTCTCTGCTTTTTCTCCCTTTTATTCTGAGCCGTGTGGATGAAAGGCTCTTGGTGCTCCAGCCAGGAGTCAGAGCTGTGCCTCTGAGGTGGGAGAACCAACTTCAGGACACTGGTCAACAAAAGACCTCCCAGCTCCACATAATATCAAATGGTGAAAATCTCCCAGAGACCTCCATCTTAACACCAGCACCCAGCTTCACTCAACGACCAGCAAGCTACAGTGCTGGACACCCTATGCCAAACAACTAGCAAAACAGGAACACAACTCCACCCATTAGCAGAGAGGCTGCTTAAAATCATAATAAGGCCACAGACACCCCAAAACACACCACCAGACGTGAACCTGCCCACTAGAGAGCCAAGATCCATCCTCATCCACCACAACACAGGCACTAGTCCCCTCCACCAGGAAGCCTACACAACCCACTGAACCAAACTTAGCCACTGGAGACAGACATCAAAAACAGCGGGAACTACAAACCTACAGTCTGCAAAAAGGAGACCCCAAACACAGTAAGATAAGCAAAATGAGAAGACAGAGAAACACACAGCAGATAAAGGAGCAAGATAAAAATGCACCAGACCTAACAAATGAAGAGGAAATAGGCAGTCTACCTGAAAAAGAATTCAGAATAATGATAGTAAGGATGATCCAAAATCTTGGAAATAGAATGGACAAAATGCAAGAAACAGTTAACAAGGACCTAGAAGAACTAAAGATGAAACAAGCAACAATGAACAACACAATAAATGAAATTAAAAGTACTCTAGATGGGATCAATAGCAGAATAACTGAGGCAGAAGAACGGATAAGTGACCTGGAAGATAAAATAGTGGAATTAACTACTACAGAGCAGAATAAAGAAAAAAGAATGGAAAGAACTGAGGAAAGTCTCAGAGACCTCTGGGACAACATTAAATGCACCAACATTCGAATTATAGGGGTTCCAGAAGAAGAAGAGAAAAAGAAAGGGACTGAGAAAATATTTGAAGAGATTATAGTTGAAAACTTCCCTAATATGGGAAAGGAAATAGTTAATCAAGTCCAGGAAGCACAGAGAGTCCCATAAAGGATAAATCCAAGGAGAAATACACCAAGACACATATTAATCAAACTGTCAAAAATTAAATACAAAGAAAGCATATTAAAAGCAGCAAGGGAAAAACAACAAATAACACACAAGGGAATCCCCATAAGGTTAACAGCTGATCTCTCAGCAGAAACCCTACAAGCCAGAAGGGAGTGGCAGGACATACTGAAAGTGAGGAAGGAGAAAAACCTGCAACAAAGACTACTCTACCCAGCAAGGATCTCATTCAGATTTGATGGAGAAATTAAAACCTTTATAGACAAGCAAAAGCTGAGGGAGTTCAGCACCACCAAACCGGCTTTACAACAAATGCTAAAGGGACTTCTCTAGACAAGAAACACAAGAGAAGGAAAAGACCTATAATAACGAACCCAAAACAATTTAGAAAATGGGAATGGGAACATACATATCGATAATTACCTTAAATGTAAATGGACTAAATGCTCCCACCAAAAGACACACGTTGGCTGAATGGATACAAAAACAAGACCCTTATATATGCTGTCTACAAGAGACCCACTTCAGACCTAGAGACACATACAGACTGAAAGTAAGGGGATGGAAAAAGATATTCCATGAAAATGGAAACCAAAAGAAAGCTGGAGTAGCAATTCTCATATCAGACAAAATAGACTTTAAAATAAGGACTATTAAAAGAGACAAAGAAGGACACTACATAATGATCAAGGGATCGATCCAAGAAGAAGATATAACAATTATAAATATTTATGCACCCAACATAGGAGCACCTCAATACATAAGGCAAATACTAACAGCCATTAAAGGGGAAATCGACAGTAACACATTCATAGTAGGGGACTTTAACACCCCACTTTCACCCATGGACAGATCATCCAAAATGAAAATAAATAAGGAAACACAAGGTTTAAATGATACATTAAACAAGATGGACTTAATTGGTATTTATAGGACATTCCATCCAAAAACAACAGAATACACATTTTTCTTAAGTACTCATGGAACATTCTCCAAGATAGATCATATCTTGGGTCACAAATCAAGCCTTGGGAAATTTAAGAAAATTGAAATTGTATCAAGTATCTTTTCTGACCACAATGCCATGAGACTAGATATCAATTACAGGAAAAGATCTGTAAAAAATACAAACACATGGAGGCTAAACAATATACTACTTAATAATGAAGTGATCACTGAAGAAGTCAAAGAGGAAATAAAAAAATACCTAGAAACAGATGACAATGGAGACACGACGACTCAAAATCTATGGGATGCAGCAAAAGCAGTTCTAAGGGAGAAGTTTATAGCAATACAAGCCCACCTTAAGAAGCAGGAAACATCTCGAATAAACAACCTAACCTTGCACCTCAAGCAATTAGAGAAAGAAGAACAAAAAACCCTCAAAGCTAGCAGAAGGAAAGAAATCATGAAAATCAGATCAGAAATAAATGAAAAAGAAATGAAGGAAACAATAGCAAAGATCAATAAAACTAAAAGCTGGTTCTTTGAGAAGATAAACAAAATAGATAAACCACTAGCCAGACTCATCAAGAAAAAAAGAGAGAAGACTCAAATCAATAGAATTAGAAATGAAGAAGGAGAAGTAACAACTGACACTGCAGAAATACAAAAGATCATGAGAGATTACTACAAGCAACTCTATGCCAATAAAATGGACAACCTGGAAGAAATGGACAAATTCTTAGAAATGCACAACCTGCCAAGACCGAATCAGGAAGAAATAGAAAATATGAACAGACCAATCACAAGCACTGAAATTGAAACTGTGATTAAAAATCTTCCAACAAAGAAAAGCCCAGGACCAGATGGCTTCACAGGCGAATTCTATCAAACATTTAGAGAAGAGCTAACACCTATCCTTCTCAAACTCTTCCAAAATATAGCAGAGGGAGGAACACTCCCAAATTCCTTCTACGAGGCCACCATCACCTTGATACCAAAAACAGACAAGGATGCACAAAGAAAGAAAACTACAGGCCAATATCACTGATGAACATAGATGCAAAAATCCTCAACAAAATACTAGCAAACAGAATCCAACAGCACATTAAAAGGATCATACACCATGATCAAGTGGGGTTTATTCCAGGAATGCAAGGATTCTTCAATATATGCAAATCTATCAGTGTGATAAACCATATTAAAAAATTGAAGGAGAAAAACCATATGATCATCTCAATAGATGCAGAAAAAGCTTTTAACAAAATTCAACACCCATTTATGATAAAAACCCTGCAGAAAGTAGGCATAGAGGGAACTTTCCTCAACATAATAAAGGCCATATATGACAAGCCCCAGCCAATATCATCCTCAATGGTGAAAAACTGAAAGCATTTCTACTAAGTACAGGAACAAGACAAGGTTGCCCACTCTCACTACTCTTATTCAACATAGTTTTGGACGTTTTAGCCACAGCAATCAGAGAAGAAAAGGAAATAAAAGAATCCAAATCGGAAAAGAAGAAGTAAAGCTGTCACTGTTTGCAGATGACATGATCCTATACATAGAGAATCCTAAAGATGCTACCAGAAAACTACTAGAGCTAATCAATGAATTTGGTAAAGTAGCAGGATACAAAATTAATGCACAGAAATCTCTGGCATTCCTATATACTAATGATGAAAAATCTGAAAATGAAATCAAGAAAACACTCCCATTTACCATTGCAACAAAAAGAATAAAATATCTAGGAATAAACCTACCTAAGGAGACAAAAGACCTGTATGCAGAAAATTATAAAACACTGATGAAAGAAATTAAAGACGATACAAATAGATGGAGAGATATACCATGTTCTTGGATTGCAAGAGTCAACATTGTGAAAATGACTCTACTACCCAAGGCAATCTGCAGATTCAATGTAATCCCTATCAAACTACCACTGGCATTTTTCACAGAACTAGAGCAAAAAATTTCACAATTTGTATGGAAACACAAAAGACACCGAATAACCAAAGCAATCTTGAGAACGAAGAAAGGAGCTGGAGGAATCAGGCTCCCTGACTTCAGACAATACTACAAAGCTACAGTAATCAAGACAGTATGGTACTGGCACAAAAACAGAAAGATAGATCAATGGAACAGGATAGAAAGCCCAGAGATAAACCCACGCACATATGGACACCTTATCTTTGATAAAGGTGGCAGGAATGTACAGTG
Source organism: Grampus griseus (assembly GCF_964374135.1). Taxonomy (NCBI): domain Eukaryota; kingdom Metazoa; phylum Chordata; class Mammalia; order Artiodactyla; family Delphinidae; genus Grampus; species Grampus griseus. The sequence goes on from NC_139012.1 coordinate 45,669,023, forward strand.
GAGAAAGGACAGCCTCTTCAATAAGTGGTGCTGGGAAAACTGGACAGATACATGTAGAAGTATGAGAGTAGATCACTCCCTAACACCATACACAAAAATAAGCTCAAAATGGATTAAAGACCTAAATGTAAAGCCAGAAACTATCAAACTCTTAGAGGAAAACATAGGCAGAATACTCTATGACATAAATCACAGCAAGATCCTTTCTGACCCACCTCCTAGAGCAATGGAAATAAAAACAAAAATAAACAAATGGGACCTAATGAAACTTAAAAGCTTTTGCACAGCAAAGGAAACCATAAACAAGACCAAAAGACAACGCTCAGAATGGGAGAAAATATTTGCAAATGAAGCAACTGACAAAGGATTAATCTCCAAAATTTACAAGCAGCTCATGCAGCTCAATAACAAAAAAACAAACAACCCAATCCAAAAATGGGCAGAAGATCTAAATAGACATTTCTCCAAAGAAGATATACAGACTGCCAACAAACACATGAAAGAATGCTCAACATCATTAATCATTAGAGAAATGCAAATCAAAACTACAATGAGATATCATCTCACACCAGTCAGAATGGCCATCATCAAAAAATCTAGAAACAATAAATGCTGGAAAGGGTGTGGAGAAAAGGGAACACTCTTGCACTGCTAGTGGGAATGTGAATTGGTTCAGCCACTATGGAGGTTCCTTAAAAATCTACAAATAGACCTACCAGATGACCCAGCAATCCCACTACTGGGCATATACACTGAAAAAAACAAAATTCAAAAAGAGTCATGTACCAAAATGTTCATTGCAGCTCTATTTACAATAGCCCAGAGATGGAAACAATCTAAGTGCCCATCATCGGATGAATGGATAAAGAAGATGTGGCACATATATACAATGGAATATTATGCAGCCACGAAAAGAAACGAAACTGAGCTATTTGTAATGAGGTGGATAGACCTAGAGTCTGTCATACAGAGTGAAGTAAGTCAGAAAGAAAAAGACAAATACCGTATGCTAACACATATATATGGAATTTAAGAGAAAAAAAAATGTCATGAAGAACCTAGGGATAAGACAGGAATAAAGACACAGACCTACTGGAGAACGGACTTGAGGATATGGGGAGGGGGAAGGGTGAGCTGTGACAGGGCGAGAGGGAGTCATGGACATATACACACTAACAAACGTAAGGTAGATAGCTAATGGGAAGCAGCCGCATGGCACAGGGATATCGGCTCGGTGCTTTGTGACCGCCTGGAGGGGTGGGATAGAGAGGGTGGGAGGGAGGGAGATGCAAGAGGGAAGAGATATGGGAACATATGTATATGTATAACTGATTCACTTTGTTATAAAGCAGAAACTAACACACCATTGTAAAGCAATTATACCCCAATAAAGATGTTAAAAAAAAAAAAAAGATGGTCAAGCCAAATTCCTCACTACCATTGTGAAAGGAGTTCCCTATTCCTAAGAAAATGGAACTATGTCCGACTGACACAGAAGATGGAGATTTATCCTAGTGCATTTGTATATGTATATATATTAAAATTATGTGTGTGTGTGTATATATATATATATATATATATAATGCCTAATGGAAATATCTCAGATGTTCTATTTTGTGTTTTTTCTTTAATTTTACTTATAAAATTGTGACCATTTTTTATCTCAAAAGAGGAGAACCTTAAAAATTAATTAAAAACACATTCTCAGTAGTCTAAGGTTCAGAGTGACTTGGCAGAGAAAATTGCTGAATGGTTAGATAACAGTGCTGGTATGCTTGGCTATTGTAACACTTTACATTTGAGTTTCTCTTCCTTGAAATTACAAGAACTATATGACTCAAGAGAAATATTGATAATTAGGAATTTTCTGCTTGCTTTTTATATAGCCCATTGAAGAACATTTTGATTATTTGGAGGACATAGGAAGGTACCTTCATGATCTAACTTTTGAACAAGTAGTGTTGCAACACAAAGCTATGACTTAAAATTAAAAAGGAAATTTGAAATGACCTATTTCTTTCGGCATCTCAAGCCAGATATCTGTCAGTAAAGTGAGTCACTTTTCAGTCAAATGGGTTGTCAGCAATATAATTTTTTATTGGGAAGCTGAAAGACACCATTGCCAAACAGAGCATCTGCAGTGTTCACATCTATATTTGAGCATCTGTCGTTTTCCCAAGGGGTGCAGATGAGAAGAAGGAAGGCAGAGAAATGCACTTGCATAAAGCTTTTCAAGATGGATAGAACAGAGAGCATTCCCAGAGGCAGGTCAAGTTCAACCCAATAACAACTCTCTCAGTGCTTTCACAACTAGTTAAAATACAAGACCAGTAGTAACTCAGCTCTCAAATCAGTGCTGAAATCAAGCAGAAGGTTGTTAATATTGATACGGTTAACATACATCAAATAGGACTACTGAATTTTCTGAATCTAAATGTTCTCCACAGTGTTGACATTTCCTTACTGAACTCCCAGGATTGTTTGGTTCCAAAGGCTGTTGGGCTCAAGACGCATTTGGTTTTAAATAATCCTTCATATAAAGTTCAGCTTTCAGTCTAATATGATTGAAACCCAGCTTGAGTGTGTTTTATAATGCACTGAACTGGAAAGACTATGGGCATTGAATTATTCAAAACATGGTAGGCGAAGGAGTGATATGTAGGGAGGAGGTGATCAATGAAATCAGTGAGACTTGATATGTCTTGTTATCTCATTTTATTTACCTTTTAGAACTCTTCCAAATATTAGAGGAAAGAAATCAATTTTCACCTGTCACGTTCCACACTTCAATTATTAATGAATGTCAAATTTGACCACAGTTTTCTGTACTACCTGCTCTGCAATAATATTTCTGAGCCTTTATTAAAAATGTAAAATTGTCATTGAATTTCCAAATATGATTCTCCAGTGGCTAATTCAGCTTGTTTTATTAATAAGCAAGTTCTGATGAGTAATACTAATTTAATACACCAGCATGTAAGGTTAAAGTGTAAATTATTCCTGCCGAAGGTAATGAGATATGACTGCGATATGGTGGTAGGGCACTCACCTCCCTGAACGAACCATGCGAGCACACAGTTCTTGGGAGAAAGCAGTACTTCATATAGTAGCAAATCTGATATTATTTTTCATGTCTCCTGTAGCAGTGGAATGCGCACACACACACACACACACACACACACACACACACACACACACATATCATGGGTGAAAACACACACGCGCACCTTAGTTGCTTACATTAATTTCTGAATATAGTTCTCCAGAAAGAAAAAGCTTTACTGATGATTTGTATTTTTATAGTTTATTATTTTATCCATACTAAAACACTTCATGAAATCACTTCCTATTTTGTTGTCCATGGAATGCTTTCAATTTTGAGATGCTCAATATAAATCGAAATAATGATTATAGTCCTTGGCCATGAAAGACTAAGTTACAGAGAACCCGGTGACTGGAGGTCAGAGCTGCGACAGAATTATTCTCTGCTCCACAGACCATTAGAATATCACTGTGTACCCACTTAAGGATAGAATGCTACTATTGAGAAACTAGCTCTTTTATTTTTACTGAAAGGAGAGAACAGTAGGGGACCTTGGCTGCGTGAGTGTATGAGACTTTCTCTGTTTTGTACAATAAGCCAAAAACAATACATGAAATAGCCTCGGGTCTTTTGTCTTTTGTACCCAGCTCCTTCCTGTGTTGCTCCTGATCAATTACACTTAAATCAACAAGAGTTGCTTGAACATTTTGACAGTTAAGTTCCCCATACCCTGAAGCATTTTTAAAGGGTTACTGAGATAAAGTTCTTTCAAAAAATACTCCCTCCACATTTTTTCACGGTGGCATCGATGAAAGTAACTTAGAGGAAAAAAACTCCACCTTGAGTTCCTGGCCTACCACTCTAAGGCCAGGCAAGCATAAACCTTCATAGCAAAACCTAAGTTTGCTCCCAGTTGAGAATTTGGTTTCCATGGTCTTATATAAAAAGTATATGGAGACTTTAATTCCCTATAAGCTCTTTCCAAAGAGTGAATACAGTTCATCAATCGTAAGAGATGATGAAAATTACAATTTTGTTGAATAGGTGGAATATATATTGCATATAATATATATATTTATTTTTAATATATATATAAAATATATAAAGTTACTATTCAGAGTCCTAAAACATGGATTTTTCTTACTTACCAAGAATGAACAGTAACTTGATCTCTAAACAATAAAGCACCTGGTCATAACAGAATCATAACAAATATTTGATATCAGAATGAATTCACTGTTCAGGTGTAAAGAGGGAATAGCTTCAGTTTTCCTCTTTTGTACACCCCATTATTGCATCCTGGACAGAGGGGATTTTCTTGACTTTAAACTAAAGGAGAAATGTTCACTTTTGTTGAGATGGAAATTGACAACCTCAGTAGGCAGAGGCACTGTTTTTATTTGGCTGAATTCATGTTTCTAGTGATAATTCAAGATGTAATAGGGTTTTCTCAGCCACTCCAAAATCCGAAAATGATAAGCATCTCACCAGAGTTTCAGGATGGCCCATTACCTATTCTGTGGAAAGGATATTCAAAATACCATGCTTCATCAATGTCTTCTTTGACTTATTAAGGAATGGACAACTACTGTGTTAAGACAGTGTCTTATCCTTGCCTCAAAACAATAAAAACAAAAAAAAAACCCACAAACACAAAAAAACTGTTAACGATGAAAACTTATTATGCCAGGCCTTAGTATGGCCTGACTTGGAAATTTAGTTTCAGAGGCTTTTGTGAATATACCAAGGAAAGAGGACCTAGGTGTATCTTATTCCCACAGGCCGTCAATAAATATTCACAGAGAAAAAATTAATATATAGTAGAGGAGAGAACCTGACAGATGCTTAACATTATTGAGTGATAGCAATGCCCAAACTCATCCGTGATCAAACACTATGAAAGTATCCTCCTAAGGATAAACTTATTACAAATAAGTGAAAATTCCATTATGGAGATACTTTCCGTTTCAGCTTTGATATGCAAAAAGCTTGGAAGTTGTCACTGTATCTTGTCCTTACAAGATAATGCTGTACAAAATGAAAATCAATGACTTTTCTCAGACATGATTAATAAAACATGTAACTATGAAAGAATTTTAAAACTGTAATTATGTAAGTGTATATATGTGTCTCTGAAAAATCTATGTCAAAGAAAACTGAGGCTATCAGTATAAACTCATTTAACTTCTATCTCTTCTTACCTTTATTTCCTCCTAAACTTACCAGTATCCATCCAACTCAAAGGATACAAGTGATATTTATATACTGTGCAAGGTTTTTTTCTTATTCATATGTCCATGTTTCCCCAATTCTCTAAATTATTATCTACATCTTCAGGATCTCCTTTATCGGTTCCTTCATTTCAACATATAAAATATAAGTCCTTCTCATTCTAAAAAATTCTTTTTTGCTAATTATTTTCTCTTTTCATCCAAACTCCTTGAGAGTAGCCTATTCCCACTGTCTTCACTAGCCCCGCCTGGCCCCCACAGGCAGCCCTACACCCTCAATTTATTGCCATCTGGCTTTTTGTCCACCACTTCACTGAACTGCTCTAAGGTCACTGGGGACCTAACTGCCCAAATCCAATGGACACTCACATTCTCTGAAGGATGACACTGTCATCTATTTCCTCCTTCTTGAAACTCTATCACCTCTCTCCTTCCCAGAATTCTTTCTCTGCTTATTACTTAAACGTTGTCAGTACTCACAATTCTCTGAAATCTCATCCATTTTCATGATTTTAATGACTGCTGATATGTGCTGATGACATTCAAATTTTTATCTTTCCATGTCTTCACGTGCATGCCCAGTTATCTACCAGTTTGTCTCCTGAATTCTACAGGTGCTTTAAAATTCTACATGTCCAGAACTAAAGTCTTTTCCCCAATTCAGTTCTTTATCCCCTATTTCCAAACTCAATGATACCACTACCCAACCTTAGTCACACAGATGGGGGTTCAGCCTCCACCTCCTACTTCTTCCTTATTTCCCAAGATCAAGTTTTGCTTGTAATTTCCTAAATACAATTAGAACTTATTTCCTCCCTTCATCTGTACCTTATTTCAGACCCCTTTCTTCTTGCTATTACCTGGTCTAGAGGTTACCAAATTGCTGTTTGGTGGAACCAGTTGTTAGACACTTTTGTTAAAAAAGGACTCTAGAGTCAAATAGCTTTGAGGATGGCTGTGTACCATACTCCTGCTGTGACAATCCAGAATGAACACTAGCCTACAGCAGCCCCGAGGAGCTGTACAGTAAAGAAACCTGATTAACTTTACTTAAGCCAGATTCTCCCTTCTGCCGGCCTATAAACCTTTCAGTAGGGACAGGAGAGGAGGTGGCAGCGTGAAAGTCCCACTTGAAAATAAAAAAACACTGCTCCTCAGAAGAGTGGGGCATAATTGTCTCCAGGCTTCTTCAAATTCCTCATCCATACTGACGTCAGTGGCCTAAAATGCCACCTGAACTTGTCCTTTCCATTCTTAGCTGTTTTCTGAGGAAACCAGCTCCACGCACATGGGTGGTTAATTAAGACCCGCTCTCCTCCTCCTTGCTGCCTCCGTTCGGGGCACTTGCCACTGCCTGGGGACACTGCACTGATCCTCCAGAGCCTATGCCTGTGGCTCCGTAACACACCCCTCGCACACTCATGGCTCTGGACTTCTGCTGTCCTCTCTGCCTTGAGTGTCCTTGCCCTTCACCGGCTGACTCACCAGTTTTTCACGAGTCCTTTAAGACTTAGCTTAGGGACTGCCTCTTTCGATGATTTTTCTTTGCCTCACAGCTCCCCCTCTTCTTCCACAAACACTGACCAAACGCCCTGAATATGCCCGTCACAGCATGTCACGTGCAGGATGAGACATCTGCTGTGCGTCTTCCCCTCTCACCCCACTGCTAAAGGGCCAACGCTACATCTTGCTCATTGTTTTACTCCCCAAACACTCAATCCATGACTAATGAACTAACTAGTACTGTAGCAGCCCTCTTAGTAAAAATCAGGTAGGACCTTCTAAAAGAAATCTGACACTCCAGCTTTTCTCTGATCTCACCTTTCACTCTGATCGAACTAAAGACTTATCTGTACATGTTTTACCAGGGAGACATAATTTAATCCAGAGATGTGTCATCACATACTCTTACATACTCTGCCGTTTAAAAATTCGGCTCACGATGGGGGAAGGAGACAGGTGTGCTTTCTGACAGCCCCACTGTTTTGCACTTCCAGTGCTCACTGCCTTCTCTCTCGGTGCCTTCCTTAAACCCTTCTTCTCTTAACAAGGATACAGGATAACAAAGTAATTAAGAGCCTGGGTTCTGCCTATCTGTGAACAGAAACATAACCAAGGACATAGAGAATAGACTGGTGGTTGCAAAGGGGGAGGGGGTGGGAGAGGGTTGGATTGGGAGTTTGGGATTAGCAGATGCAAAGTGGTGTATATACAGGATGGATAAACAAAAAGGTCCTACATGGGACTTCCCTGGTGGCGCAGTGGTTAAGAATATGCCTGCCGGGGGTTCCCTGGTGGTGCAGCGGTTGAGAGTCCGCCTGCCGATGCAGGGGACACGGGTTCGTGCCCCGGTCCGGGAAGATCCCACATGCCGCGGAGCAGCTGGGCCCGTGAGCCATGGCCGCTGAGCCTGCGCGTCTGGAGCCTGTGCTCCGCAACGGGAGAGGCCACAGCAGTGAGAGGCCCGCAGACCGCAAAAAAAAAAAAAAAAAAGAATATGCCTGCCAATGCAGGGGACACAGGTTCAAGCTCTGGTCTAGGAAGATCCCACATGCCAGAGAGCAACTAAGCCCGATGCCACAACTACTGAAGTCCAGGCACCTAGAGCCCGTGCTCTGCAACAAGAGAAGCCACCACAATGAGAAGCCCGTGCACCTCAACTAGAGAAAGCCCGCGTGCAGCAACGAAGGCCCAACGCAGCCATAAATAAATAAATTAATTAATACATTTATTTTTTATAAAGTGGATTTATTTTTAAAAAAACAAAAAGGTCCTACTGTAGAGCACAGGGAACTATATTCTATATCCTGTGATAAACCGTAACAGAAAAGAATATGAAAAAGGATGTAAATAAATGTGTAACTGAGTCACTTTCCCATACAGCAGTAATTAACACAACACTGTAATTCAACTGTACATCAATAAAAAATAAAATTTAAAAAAATTGCCAGAAAAATAGTCACATAAGGGGAACTTCTCTCGTGGCCCAGTGGTTAAGACTTTACCTTCCAATGGAGGGGGTGAGGGTTCGATCCCTGGTCAGGGAGCTAATATCCCACATGCCTTGTGGCCAAAAAACCAAAATATAAAACAGAAGCAATACTGTAACAAATGCAATAAACACTTTAAAATGGTCGACATCAGAATAAATCTTTAAAGAAAAAATTCACATAAATCAGAAACAAATGAAACATAATAAAGTCCATACATTTAAAAAAAAAAGAGCATGGGTTCGGGTCAAATCGCAGCTTCCCACTTACTTATAGCTGTGTAATTCTGGGCAACTCACATAATGTCTCCTCATACTCCTCATCTATAAATGGGAATGGTAACAGTTCCCTACCTCAGAGCGTTGCTGTAATCCATAAACACGGTTAAGGGCCTTGGTAAATGTTTGAGGCTCTTTGGTTATTGTGAATTGAAATACATCAATGTCTTCTGGCCATGTGATTTATAATAGTTTGACATTTAACCAAATGGTAACACTATTCCATTTATTATTCCCATCTCTTTTTACCCTTACCCTGCTTTGTTGTTTATGTTTTCTCCCACCACAAAGTGCTAGTTCCAGGAGAGTAAAGGCTTTATTTTGTTCACTGCTGAAAGCAATAGCACCCAGAAAAGTACTGTACATATGAAGCCCTCAGTAAATACTAGCTGAATGAATGGTGCAAAGTGTCATGAGGAAAAGTACACCAAAACTTTCATTATAATAAAAAAGTATAGATAAATCTTTCTCTAATGGCTTCCAGTCAAGTAACTGAAAACACCATATGCTATAATAAAAACATAAGTAATTTATTAAAACTTGAAGGCAAAAACATAATTTTAAAAGATTTAGACCTATGTTAGGCATGATAGAGTATGGATGCTTTCTTGAAATACACAATCAGATCCAAGAGTATCACTTTCAGAATGTTCTAGTAGATTGAGTTTACTTTTAGTTGTCTTTGATGAAACAGTCACTATTCTACTCTCTTTCTTAACAGAAATGTGTGTTTTCGAAGACTCACTTTTAATTGGTTTATTAACCAAAGAACTATTTTGCCCAATTCCTTTGCTTTTCTGCTTTACAGGTGAGTCAGAGCAGGAATGCAGGTCCTTCCCAGGTTGTTTCTTAGCAGAGTATTTTTTGGTATATTCACCTGCTTTGCTCATTTTCTCTGAAGAAGACCTGCTATTTCTAGATAATTCCTCTTCTTTTCTTTGACTTCCAGTTCCAGAAATGATGTCTGCTGAAGGAGAACATGTTCTAACAATGAAATCTTCAAAGACTCCTGCTGCTGCTCTGTGACTGGGACCCCCAGGTTGTCTTTGGAAGTTTCTAAGGCCTCCTGAGTAGACACTGGGCCACGGAAGGAGTCAAGAGGCAAAGGAATCCTAGCATCACCTGTAATTTTCTGAAACTGGAGGGAAAAACAAAAGACAAGACAAAAATTCAGTGATGAACAAAGCCAACCATTAAAAAGTAGAGTTCAAAACTTCAATGTTACTTGATGTTACTACAATGTTACTTGTAATCTTATTATTAACACAGTCAATATTCAGAAGATTTCAGAGCCAGTTTTTTTCTAATTATATCTTGCCAAGTGATTCTCAGCTTAACCTAGCTATATCCAAGGCTATGTCCGCTACATTTTCAGACTTTGGTGACTGGGGTAGTTATTACCCATTTCCTTTCCCTCACTAAAAATAAAACCCTATTCTGTAAGATAATTAATTTCTTTTCTATCCTCCAGGCACATGCAAACAGTATATAGTTTGTGACCAGACTGTGTTCTCAAGCTGTCAGTTCCCAAGACCAGTCTGAAATTGGTTGATGGGGGCTCCAAGTAAGGCTAGAGGAAAAGCTGACAGGTTTTCCCCTCCCATTCCCATAACCAGGTGATTCACTATAATATGTTACCTATTAGCTATGTCTGGATTACTTATTTTAAAAATTATATCAGTATGTGTACCTTCATTAGTGTTCCTTCATTGTAAGCTGACTGCATACAAATAGAAACCTAGATAAAATATGAATAGAATAGACATTTATACAATTTAAAATCTGGAATATTTTCTCTAATGTTTTCTTTCTTCATTAAGGATAGTTCGTTTTAACTCATAAATTTTCTAAAGAACTTCCAGTCTCCTTATTTACAACAATACAGTGTCATGAAATGGGCACACATTTACTAATCTCAGATTTGGAAAGGATTCCAGAGTCTTCTAGCTCCTGAGCATATGAACTATTAGAGACTGATCATTATTGTTTTCTCCCTGACTTGGTCATTTCCTTTTTGCTAATCACTCTTAGAATCATTAAGTGCTGTTCTGTCCACTTACTTGGATGTTTTGCATTTGTCCTGGGGCACCCTGTTTTGATTCTGATTTTTCTTCTTCAAGTGCCTTCTTTTCTTCTTTACGTGGACTACTAACAGTAGAATTCATCTGGGGATGACCTAGTAAATGAAAATCTGACTGATCTATACCAGCCATTGTGGCCAGCTGCCCAAGCCTGGACCAGAAGAGGAAAGGAGAAAAGACAAAGGTTATTATAATCACATAAGAGCAGTTTAGATTTCCCCAGACCTACAATCATGAAATACTTCTAAAATCTTAAAAGCCAACATCCTACTCCAGACTACAAGCCTCTCTCTCCCCTAAATTCTCAGCCCTTCCCAGATTCATCCTCTAGGACACATCCCGGAACAGGGCTCGAAACCGTGTCCCCTGCCTTGGCAGGCAGATTATTAACCACTGCGACACCAGGGAGGTCCAACTATTGTTATTTTGAATTCTTCTCCATTTACAAGTAATACTCTTACATGACTATTTTCTCACTAAATTTGAGGCATTATCTGTTCACTTTCTATTTTACTAAGTAAGGGTTTAGTTCCTTTACACTCTTTCCTATGTCCACACTGCTCAGTAAAGTTATGTCATCATTAGTTATTCCACTGCTGATGATCTCTTTGACTTGTAGTGATACTTAAAAACCTACATTGTTGATCAACTATAAACTCTCTCAACGTCACGCTTTGTAAAATGAGGACATTCATACCATCTTCCCTTTTTTCTACCTCCTGTCTACCTTCCAAACCTAGCTTTTACGTTGTCAAAGTTGAAATTTATATTCTGTTCTGTGTGCAGTTAAGTCTACCGTTACTTGAGAGTCAGTAGGGAGTAAGGTTTAAGAGAACAGGTGGAGAGCCTAAACTCAAAGCCTCGATCCAACCCTAAATTAGGTACAGCCTGGGCAAGTTCCTTCCCTGTCTTAGCTTCCTTTTCTCAAAAGTGGGAATGATATTAGCACCAACCTCATAAGGCTATTGAGAGGATTAAATGAGCTAATATATGCAAAAACACTTAGAGCCTAATATATACTAAATACATACTAGTACGCAATACATTTCAGTACATACCAAGTTAATACTAATACATACTAAGTATAGTTTAGGTTAGTTATTTGTTATTACATGCAAGTTGACAATAAAAGCTGCAAATCAAGATAGTATTGCCATTATTACAATGAAATTAATATTGCCCACTGCAGATGTACTGTGCCTCTGTGTATAGACTACACCTCGATCCATACTGTGCCAGGGTGCAGGGTGTGGAGGGTGCAGGGTGACCACATACCCCAAGCCGCCTTGGGCTGTTCCAGTTTATACCTGTTGTCCTGATGTTACTGCATTAGAGCGCCTCCTTACACTATTGAAGTGTAAGGAGTTTGGACAAGTTCTGGTTTGGACAACAAATTAGATAGGTGGTCATTACCCATATGTGTCGCTGAAAAGGGGAACTTCTATAGTGTCAAGTTTAAGTGGATTATTCTCCTGCTCACCAATGGTAGGTTAAAAATCAACCATAGAGAAGGCGGAAGATGGCGGAAGAGTAAGACGCGGAGATCACCTTCCTCCCCACAGATACACCAGAAATACATCTACACGTGGAACAACTCCTACAGAACACCTACTGAAGGCTGGCAGAAGACCTCAGACCTCCCAAAAGGCAAGAAACTCCCCACGTACCTGGGTAGGGCAAAAGAAAAAACAGAGACAAAAGAATAGGGACGGCACCTGCACCAGTGGGAGGGAGCTGTGAAGGAGGAAAAGTTTCCACACTCTAGGAAGCCCCTTCGCGGGCGGAGACTGCGGGAGGCGGAGGGGGGAGCTTCGAAGCTGCGGAGTGCACAGCAACGGGTGCGGAGGGCAAAGCGGGGAGATTCCCGCACAGAGGATCGGTGCCGACCGGCACTCACCAGCCCGAGAGGCTTGTCTGCTCACCCGCCGGGGCGGGCGGGGCTGAGAGCTGAGGCCGGAGCGCAGGGAGAGGACTGGGGTTGGCGGCTTGAACATAGCCTGAAGGGGTTAGTGCACCACAGCTAGCCGGGAGGGAGTCCGGGGAAAAGCCTGCACCAGCAGAAGAGGCAGGAGACTTTTCCTTCCCTCTTTGTTTCCTGGGGCGTGAGGAGAGGGGTTTAAGAACGCTGCTTAAAGGAACTCCAGAGACGGGTGCGAGCCGCGGCTAAAAGCGCGAACCCCAGAGACGGGCGCGAGCCGCGGCTGAAAGCGCGGACCCCAGAGACGGGCGCGAGCCGCGGCTGAAAGCGCGGAATCCAGAGACGGGCGCGAGCCGCGGCTGAAAGCGCGGAATCCAGAGACGGGCGCGAGCCGCGGCTGAAAGCGCGGAATCCAGAGACGGGCGCAAGCCGCGGCTAAAAGCGCGGACCCCAGAGGCGGGCGGGAGACGTTAAGGCTGCTGCTGCCGCCACCAAGGGGCCTGTGTGCGACCACAGGTCACTCTCCACACCACTCTTCCGCGGAGCCTGTGCAGCCCGCCACTGCCGGGTTCCCGGGATCCAGGGACAACTTCCCCGGGAGAGCGCACAGCGCGCCTCAGGCTGGTGCAAAGTCACGCCGGCCCTTGCCACCGCAGGCCCGCCCCGCACTCTGTGCCCCTCCGTCCCCGCCGGCCTGAGTGCGCCAGAGCCCCCAATCAGCGGCTCTTTTAACCCCATCCTGTCTGAGCAAAAAACAGACGCCCTCCAGCGATCTACACGCAGTGGCAGGGCCAAATCCAAAGCTTAGCCCTGGGAGCTGTGAGAACAAAGAAGAGAAAGGGAAATCCCTCCCAGCAGCCTCAGAAGCAGCGGATTAAAGCTCCACAATCAACTTGATGTACCCTGCATCTGTGGAATACCTGAATAGACAACCAATCATCCCCAATTAAGGAAGTGGACTTTAGGAGCAAGATCTATGATTTTTTCCCCTTTCCTCTTTTTGTGAATGTGTATGTGTATGCTTCTGTGTGAGATCTTGTCTGTATAGTCTTGCTTCCACCATTTGTCCTAGGGTTCTATCCGTCCATGTTTTTCTTTTAAATTCTTTTTCTTAATAATTAATTTTAATAACCTTATTATACTTTACCTTCGTTCTTTCTTTCTTTCTTTCCGTCCTTCCTTCCCTCCTTTAGACAACGAATCATCCCAAATTGAGGAGGTGGTCTCTGACAGCAAGATTTAGGATTTTTCCCCATTTACCTCTTTTAGTGAGGGTGTATGTGTATGCTTCTGTGTAAGATTTTGTCTGTATAGCTTTGCTTCCAACATTTGTCCTAGGTTCTTTCCGTCCCTTTTTTTTTTTTTTTCTAAATAAGAAGCTTTTAATTCAATAACTTTATTATACTGTATTTTATTTTTACTGTATCTTCTTTCTTTCTGTCTTTTTTCCTTCTTTCCCTCCTTCCTTCCTTCCTCCCTCCCTCCCTCCCTCCTTTCTTTCCTTCTTGCCTTCTTTCCTTCTTTGCTTCTTTCTTTCTTTCTTCCTTCCTTCCTACCCTCCTTTCCTTCTTTCTTTCCTCATACTTCTACTAATTCCCTCTACTTTTTCTCCCTTTTATCCTGAGCCTGTGGATGAAAAGCTTTTGGTGCTCCAGCCAGGAGGCAGGGCTCTGCCTCTGAGGTAGGACAGCCAACTTCAGGACACTGATCAACAAGAGACCTCCCAGCTCCACATAATATCAAACGGCGAAAATCTCCCAGAGACCTCCATCTTAACACCAGCACCCAGCTTCACTCAACGACCAGCAAGCCACAGTGCTGGAAAACCTATGCCAAACAACTAGCAAAACAGGAACACAACCCCACCCATTAGCAGAGAGGCTGCCTAAAATCATAATAAGGCCACAGACACCCCCAAACACACCACCAGACGTGAACCTGCCCACTAGAGAGACAAGATCCAGCCTCATCCACCACAACACAGGCACTAGCCCCCTCCACCAGGAAGCCTACACAACCCACTGAACCAACCTTAGCCACTAGAGACAGACATCAAAAACAGGAGGAACCACAAACCTGCAGCCTGCAAAAAGGAGACCCCAAACACAGTAAGATAAGCAAAATGAGAAGACAGAAAAACACACAGCAGATAAAGGAGCAAGATAAAAATGCACCAGACCTAACAAATGAAGAGGAAATAGGCAGCCTACCTGAAAGAGAATTCAGAATAATGATAGTAAGGTTGATCCGAAATCTTGGAGATAGAATGGACAATAGATTGGACAAAATGCAAGAATCAGTTAACAAGGACCTAGAAGAACTAAAGATGAAACAAGCAACGATGAACAACACAATAAATGAAATTAAAAGTACTCTAGATGGGATCAATAGCAGAATAACTGAGGCAGAAGAACGGATAAGTGACCTGGAAGATAAAATAGTGGAAATAACTACTGCAGAGCAGAATAAAGAAAAAAGAATGAAAAGAACTGAGGACAGTCTCAGAGACCTCTGGGACAACATTAAACGCACCAACATTCGAATTATAGGGGTTCCAGAAGAAGAAGAGAAAAAGAAAGGGACTGAGAAAATATTTGAAGAGATTATAGTTGAAAACTTCCCTAATATGGGAAAGGAAATAGTTAATCAAGTCCAGGAAGCACAGAGAGTCCCATACAAGATAAATACAAGGAGAAATACGCCAAGACACATATTAATCAAACTGTCAAAAATTAAATACAAAGAAAGCATATTAAAAGCAGCAAGGGAAAAACAACAAATAACACATAAGGGAATCCCCATAAGGTTAACAGCTGATCTCTCAGCAGAAACCCTACAAGCCAGAAGGGAGTGGCAGGACATACTGAAAGTGATGAAGGAGAAAAACATGCAGCCAAGACTACTCTACCCAGCAAGGATCTCATTCAGATTTGATGGAGAAATTAAAACCTTTACAGACAAGCAAAAGCTGAGAGAGTTCAGCACCACCAAACCAGCTTTACAACAAATGCTAAAGGATCTTCTCTAGGCAAGAAACACAAGAGAAGGAAAAGACCTATAATAACGAACCCAAAACAATTTAGAAAATGGGAATAGGAACATACATATCGATAATTACCTTAAATGTAAATGGACTAAATGCTCCCACCAAAAGACACAGATTGGCTGAATGGATACAAAAACAAGACCCTTATATATGCTGTCTACAAGAGACCCACTTCAGACCTAGAGACACATACAGACTGAAAGTAAGGGGATGGAAAAAGATATTCCATGCAAATGGAAGCCAAAAGAAAGCTGGAGTAGCAATTCTCATATCAGACAAAATAGACTTTAAAATAAGGACTATTAAAAGAGACAAAGAAGGACACTACATAATGATCAAGGGATCGATCCAAGAAGAAGATATAACAATTGTAAATATTTATGCACCCAACATAGGAGCACCTCAATACATAAGGCAAATACTAACAGCCATAAAAGGGGAAATCGACAGTAACACATTCATAGTAGGGGACTTAAACACCCCACTTTCACCCATGGACAGATCATCCAAAATGAAAATAAATAAGGAAACACAAGCTTTAAATGATACATTAAACAAGATGGACTTAATTGATATTTATAGGACACTCCATCCAAAAACAACAGAATACACATTTTTCTCAAGTGCTCATGGAACATTCTCCAGGATAGATCATATCTTAGGTCACAAATCAAGCCTTGGGAAATTTAAGAAAATTGAAATTGTATCAAGTATCTTTTCTGACCACAACGCCATGAGACTAGATATCAATTACAGGAAAAGATCTGTAAAAAATACAAACACACGGAGGCTAAACAATACACTACTTAATAATGAAGAGATCACTGAAGAAATCAAAGAGGAAATCAAAAAATACCTAGAAACAAATGACAATGGAGACACAACGACCCAAAACCTGTGGGATGCAGCAAAAGCAGTTCTAAGGGGGAAGTTTATAGCAATACAAGCCCACCTTAAGAAGCAGGAAACATCTCGAATAAACAACCTAACCTTGCACCTCAAGCAATTAGAGAAAGAAGAACAAAAAAACCCCAAAGCTAGCAGAAGGAAAGAAATCATAAAAATCAGATCAGAAATAAATGAAAAAGAAATGAAGGAAACAATAGCAAAGATCAATAAAACTAAAAGCTGGTTCTTTGAGAAGATAAACAAAATAGATAAACCACTAGCCAGACTCATCAAGAAAAAAAGGGAGAAGACTCAAATCAATAGAATTAGAAATGAAAAAGGAGAGGTAACAACTGACACTGCAGAGATAAAAGAGATCATGAGAGATTACTACAAGCAACTCTATGCCAATAAAATGGACAATCTGGAAGAAATGGACAAATTCTTAGAAATGCACAACCTGCCAAGACTGAATCAGGAAGAAATAGAAAATATGAACAGGCCAATCACAAGCACTGAAATTGAAACTGTGATTAAAAATCTTCCAACAAAGAAAAGCCCAGGACCAGATGGCTTCACAGGCGAATTCTATCAAACATTTAGAGAAGAGCTAACACCTATCCTTCTCAAACTCTTCCAAAATATAGCAGAGGGAGGACCACTCCCTAACTCCTTCTACGAGGCCACCATCACCTTGATACCAAAACCAGACAAGGATGTCACAAAGAAAGAAAACTACAGGCCAATATCACTGATGAACATAGATGCAAAAATCCTCAACAAAATACTAGCAAACAGAATCCAACAGCACATTAAAAGGATCATACACCATGATCAAGTGGGGTTTATTCCAGGAATGCAAGGATTCTTCAATATACGCAAATCTATCAATGTGATAAACCATATTAACAAATTGAAGGAGAAAAACCATATGATCATCTCAATAGATGCAGAGAAAGCTTTTGACAAAATTCAACACCCATTTATGATAAAAACCCTGCAAAAAGTAGGCATAGAGGGAACTTTCCTCAACATAATAAAGGCCATATATGACAAGCCCACAGCAAACATCATCCTCAATGGTGAAAAACTGAAAGCATTTCCACTAAGATCAGGAACAAGACAAGGTTGCCCACTCTCACCACTATTATTCAACATTGTTTTGGAAGTTTTAGCCACAGCAATCAGAGAAGAAAAGGAAATAAAAGGAATCCAAATTGGAAAAGAAGAAGTAAAGCTGTCACTGTTTGCAGATGACATGATCCTATACATAGAGAACCCTAAAGATGCTACCAGAAAACTACTAGAGCTAATCAATGAATTTGGTAAAGTGGCAGGATACAAAATTAATGCACAGAAATCTCTGGCATTCCTATATACTAATGATGAAAAATCTGAAAGTGAAATCAAGAAAACACTCCCATTTACCATTGCAACAAAAAGAATAAAATATCTAGGAATAAACCTACCTAAGGAGACAAAAGACCTGTATGCAGAAAATTATAAGACACTAATGAAAGAAATTAAAGATGATATAAATAGATGGAGAGATATACCATGTTCTTGGATTGGAAGAATCAACATTGTGAAAATGACTCTACTACCCAAAGCAATCTATAGATTCAATGCAATCCCTATCAAACTACCACTGGCATTTTTCACAGAACTAGAACAAAAACTTTCACAATTTGTATGGAAACACAAAAGACCCCGAATAGCCAAAGCAATCTTGAGAACGAAAGAAGGAACTGGAGGAATCAGGCTCCCTGACTTCAGACTATACTACAAAGCTACAGTCATCAAGACAGTATGGTACTGGCACAAAAACAGAAAGATAGATCAATGGAACAGGATAGAAAGCCCAGAGATAAACCCATGCACATATGGACACCTTATCTTTGATAAAGGTGGCAGTAATGTACAATGGAGAAAGGACACCCTCTTCAATAAGTGGTGCTGGGAAAACTGGACAGGTACATGTAAAAGTATGAGATTAGATCACTCCCTAACACCATACACAAAAATAAGCTCAAAATGGATTAAAGACCTAAATGTAAGGCCAGAAACTATCAAACTCTTAGAGGAAAACATAGGCAGAACACTCTATGACATAAATCAAAGCAAGATCCTTTCTGACCCACCTCCTAGAGTAATGGAAATAAAAACAAAAATAAACAAATGGGACCTAATGAAACTTCAAAGCTTTTGCACAGCAAAGGAAACCGTAAACAAGACCAAAAGACAACCCTCAGAATGGGAGAAAATATTTGCAAATGAAGCAACCGACAAAGGATTAATCTCCAAAATTTACAAGCAGCTCATGCAGCTCAATAACAAGAAAACAAACAACCCAATCCAAAAATGGGCAGAAGACCTAAATAGACATTTCTCCAAAGAAGATATACAGACTGCCAACAAACACATGAAAGAATGCTCAACATCGTTAATCATTAGAGAAATGCAAATCAAAACTACAATGAGATATCATCTCACACCAGTCAGAATGGCCATCATCAAAAAATCTAGAAACAATAAATGCTGGAGAGGGTGTGGAGAAAAGGGAACACTCTTGCACTGCTGGTGGGAATGTGAATTGGTTCAGCCACTATGGAGATCAGTATGGAGGTTCCTTAAAAAACTACAAATAGAACTACCATATGACCCAGCAATCCCACTACTGGGCATATACCCTGAGAAAACCAAAATTCAAAAAGAGTCATGTACCAAAATGTTCATTGCAGCTCTATTTACAATAGCCCGGAGATGGAAACAACCTAAGTGCCTGTCATCGGATGAATGGATAAAGAAGATGTGGCACATATATACAATGGAATATTACTCAGCCATAAAAAGAAACGAAATTGAGCTATTTGTAATGAGGTGGATAGACCTAGAGTCTGTCATACAGAGTGAAGTAAGTCAGAAAGAAAAAGACAAATACCGTATGCTAACACATATATATGGAATTTAAGAAAAAAATGTCATGAAGAACCTAGGGGTAAAGCAGGAATAAAGATGCAGACCTCCTAGAGAACGGACTTGAGGTTATGGGGAGGGGGAAGGGTGAGCTATGACAGGGCGAGAGAGAGTCATGGGCATATACACACTAACAAACGCAGTAAGGTAGATAGCTAGTGGGAAGCAGCCGCATGGCACAGGGATATTGGCTCGGTGCTTTGTGACAGCCTGGAGGGGTGGGATGGGGAGGGTGGGAGGGAGGGAGACGCAACAGGGAAGACATATGGGAACATATGTTTATGTATGACTGATTCACTTTGTTATAAAGCAGAAACTAACACACCATTGTAAAGCAATTATACCCCAATAAAGATGTTAAAAAAAAAAAAAAAAAAATCAACCATAGCTTAGTTTGCTTCAGGTTTATGTCAGTACAGCCTTTTCTCCTCTGGAGTTCAAGTTCCTTCTCCTCTTCCTCTCCCTCCTCCCTTCCAACAGTGCCTAATACCTAGTAAGTACAATATGCCTCAAGGTGTTTCTAAGCTCTCAATCACACAATCAATAGAAGCCTCTCCAATCTAGACTAGCTGCTCTCTGCACTGAATCCCCTATTACCTTCCTTCTTGGTTTATTGCCTCATTTTGCTGGATTATTTCTATAAATAGCTTAAGGTGTAGCACAGGAGGTCAATTTTTCAAATTTCTTTGTGTACAAAATATCTTCTTCAGCCTCCACTTATGACTGATAGTTTGGCTGGATACAAACCACTAGGGTGAAAATTATGTGCCTGAAAAACTTTGGAGGTATCTTTCTAATGCCTTCCAGGATCCATGGTGCTGATGACAAGTATGATAAAGTCAGATTTTAACTTTCTTTTTTAGGTGACCAGTACTTTTCTCTCTGGAATGGATGTATCCTGTCAGTATTTTATTCTATGTTAATTTATTTTTTCAGCATTTTAAAGTTTCGTAATGAAGGGTGCCTAGGTATGAGTCTATTCTTGTTCATCTTGCTCAAAACTTGAGTAACTATTTTCAATCTGAGGCCTGATGTCTACTTTCAGCTGTGGGGGATTTTGTTGCCCTTTGACAGCTTCCCTCCATTTTTTTTCTGGGTCTGGAGTTTCTAATAGTAACATGTTGTATCTCCCAGATGCAGTCTCTCTAACATATTGCTATCACATTTTCCATTGTGTCTTTCTTTTTTATATAATGAGAAATTTTTAAAATTCCTACTGAAGTTATTTCAGCAACCATATTTTCATTTCCAAGAGACCTCTCTTGCTTTCTGACCATTCTCTTTTTTTTTTTTGCTGTACGTGGGCCTCTCACTGTTGTGGCCTCTCCCGTTGCAGAGCACAGGCTCCGGACGCGCAGGCCCAGCGGCCATGGCTAACGGGCCCAGCCACTCCGCGGCACGTGGGATCTTCCCGGATGGGGGCACGAACCCGTGTCCCCTGCATCGGCAGGCGGACTCTCAACCACTGCGCCACCAGGGAAGCCCTGACCATTCTCTTTTTAATTAACACCCTAGTCTTATTTTATAGTTGCTAGCTCTTTTTAAACCTCTCTCAGGATACTAATTAGGGTTTTTTCTTAAATTATTTTGTTCCCTAAATTGTCCCCGGTCCTACCAGGATATGTTTTCACACTTTTTCCCCCTCTCTCATGTTGTAAGCTTTACTCAACTATCAGGCAAATGACAGTTATTTTCTATTAAGGAATGAGTGCAGAAAGCTCCCTGAAGTCAACAATTGATTGGTTTCTTATGCAGGAAGAAGCGGGGAGTAACTGTAATAGGATCCCCCCCAAACACAATTTTCTGGGTTATAAAAACTCACACTAGCTGCCCTAGTTCTCGCCAGTTTCACTGTTTTCAAAATGAAAGCATCTCATTTCAGGAGTGTGAGGGCGGGGCTGGGAGTCCACTCCTCCACACACAACCCTTCAATGATTTCCCCTATTTCAGTCATACTTTTAACTAACTCCACCCTCTCTTCTACATGCACATCTGAGCATGGGAATACTTCTGCAGGTGGAGTCAGAATCCTCCTCAGTTGCAGGTGGTCCCTGTGCATACTCTAGGGATGCTTTTCCTCTGTTCTACTGCTTCAGTTTCACACTCTTCCACTTGTCTTCCGTCTTTCAAAACTATGTTGAAATCTCGATTGTTGTGGGCTTATATACTTAAACACATTGATACCATCCTTGTAGTGCCTTGTCAAAACAGAGAAGAGCTGAAAGGGTTCTCAGTGCATTCTGAATCTGCTATTCTGTGGTCCCAGTGTGTAAACTTCTTGGTCTTCCCCAGTGTCTATCATTACTACTAGAAATACAATCTCCTGGTCTACTCGTGAAGGAAATGAATACAGCACATCTAAAATGACAAGGAAGGCGGTTAGATGCTCTAGGGTCTTGTCGTACTCTGCCATTTACTAATAACCCACTTATGTGCTAAAAATTGTAGGTGCTCATTTATAAAATGAAAGAGGGTAACTCTACATGAACTATAGATTTCTCCTACTCTAACATTTCATAATTTTCTAAGTTTTTTTCTTAAAATTTCTCTATATTATCATTAATTTTACTTAAAAAAATAAAAATCTAACTTTTGAAAATCAAAGAGTTAATTGCCATAGTCCTACAATAATGGGATAATTAGTTCTGAAACCGGTCAAGTTTCATGTTTCATACGAAAAGAAAATCATATTAAATAATTTTTAAAAATTAAACATGCACTTTGTAGCACAAAGACAAGGTCCCCCACAAATGGTGTTCCTTTATTTACTAGAAATGTTCAGCTCTTCATTAAAGTTGAAATAAAATAAATATATTATTTTTTAGGTGCAAAAATTTCTTATGAAAATCAATTTTTCTTTTCTGTCCATACAAACAAAAGTATGGAATGACATTAGAGGTCAGGTTTATTTGGTAAAAGAATGTAGCTTCTTGATATTTTTTTATTTTAGGAAAGGAGAATATCAACATGAAAACTTTTTTCAACTTTACTTTTATTTAAAATGAGGCCATATTTTCCTCTTGTAAAAAGAGAGTTCAACTAGAACTGTCAATTTTCTCACCTGTAAAACAAGAGCACTGAATCAGCTGACTACATTCATTCAGAACTCAATTTCTTTATCTTATGATCACTAAGGTTCTCCCTAAATCTAATATACTACGGTTCTAAGGAAAGGAAAATATATTACTAATGACATGTTTTGATTTTTATTTCCTAGAGTTCAAATGTCCACCATTCACCCTGGTCTAAGCTTAAGGAACCATTCAAGGGGATACAATGCAGATGGGAAGAGAAAACAGAACCCTCACACAAGCTTTGCCGTATTGCAATCAGGCTTCCGTTTGAAAAATAATCTTCTCTATAGCTTTCAAGTGATAACTTTGTCCCGGCAATGCTTCTTGTTTCAAACTGATTTTCTCTGGCTCTTCCTGAACACTTTCTGAGGACTCATTGACCTCTTCATTTTCTGAGGAGGAAGGACTCTCTACTGTCACAGTCACAGGAAATTCTGATAGACCTGAGTGTCACAAGAAGAAGATAGGAAACCACAGAGTTGTTAAACTAAAGTGCAAAGAAAGAAAACAAGATTGTATAAAAGACAACACAAGCCAGATACCAAATATCCAAATATTAGAGGACATTTAACAAAAGTGATCTGAGGCATCATTATTTATAAATGTCTCTCACTGCTCCTTAGTCTAAAACAAGCAATGACTAAGTAAAATTACAGGAACTTATTTTCACTATGTTACTGCACAGACCTCTGTTGTACATGGTTAGGATTAGTAATGGGAATTGTCCATATTATTTTATTTTCTTTCACAAAAGCCAAGTGAAGATCCAAGGTAACCATTTTTTCTCAGATCAACTTTAGACTGCAAATGAAAAATTTATTTTTCACTATCAGACAAAAACAGTCTGGAAGAAAATGTAGTTTTTTGGAGGAAAATACACCAGTAAAGGGACTGATAAAGAATCAGAAGAATAATCAGAAAGTCAACATATCTAAGCTGTGTATAATAGATGTTAGAATTTTAAAAAGTAAATCACATACACATACATAACTAAAACTGACCCATCAAAAATTTCATCTTCTCATCACCCTGAAGCCAAAACTAGGGTAACAGTAATACAATTCTATCAAGCTTCACTGCCACTGCAATGTTGTTCAATTGGACATTTCCAAACATTTAAAACCTGACCTGGCCACAACCCCATAAAAGTCTACAGATCATAAAGAAGTGTGCTGGGGTTATGTAACTATGCAGAAGACAAGTCACTAGGACATCATTTTGACAACAAGCAGCAAACCTGCAGCATAGGAAAATCCGAACAGGAGAACAAGGTGCACACCCCTCTCTCTGGGCATGCAAGGGCAGGACTGACACCCAAGATGCTCTTCTCTCAACCTCAGCAGTAGTGCCTTTCACAGAGCAACTATGCAGTCTCCCAGAACCACTGGGAAGGAGAATCTGATACTGACAGTATTAGCTTGCCATGAGGCCATAAGCGAGGGAAAGTTTGTGGCCTTGGTGAGAGAGCAGAAGTGTGGGAAATGTTGCTTTATATTGGCTTTCAGATCAGGAAATTTGTACACATAGCCTGCAAACAACGTTTCTTGCAAACATATGAACGTTCTTGAGTATGAGAGCTCCATGTGAGGGGTCAGAAATGGCAGTCAAGTTCGTTTCACTGGGTAACAGCTGATTTGCAGACTGGAGAACAGGCTTCCTTGTTTACAGACATAACCACAAGGCTGCCAGTTGTGTGCCAAATCCACACAACTACACAGTTGCATTGGGAGAGCGACCAAACATATTTTCCATGGATTTATTTCAGAGAGGGAAATGCTTCTTGTAAGGCTCTGTCCGTTTAAAAAGCAAGGAGAATGCCCATCCACCTTTCCCAATTCAAGTCCTATGTATCATAAATATGATAGCTACACACCAGCAACTGATTACATACATCACGAGCTTTGATGAATGCAAAGCCCCTAAAAAGATATCAACAAAACGAAGTTAGATCTTGATGTAAATACATCACCAGTTAAACCCAGTTAATACAACTATTTAGTATTATGTACAGTATCCATATAGAATTGTGTACAAAAATAAATAAGCTCAAAAGAAGGACGGGGAAGGCTCTGCTACAGAGAAAAGTGAACAGAATTCAACCGACTGGTTTCGTAATGACTCTTTGAACTGCTGAGAGGCCCCTTCCGCTCCTATGTTCAGGATGGTTGAGATTTCAGTCTAACTTCTGTAAATGGTGATATTAATCGTTCTCTAATTTACCACTCTGTGTGACGAGGATGGACCTGAGATTAAGTGTCTCAGGAAGAAGATAGAAAACCACAGAGTTGTTAAACTCAAGTGCAAAGACTGGGGATTCAACACTATACTTTATGCAACAGCAATTCACATCCCCATTTGGTCATATTCTTTCAACAAAACAAAAGCTGCACTCACATGTATTAAAAGACAAAAATTAACTGCCATCTGTATCAATATGTTAATGTGCTTCAATCACACATGTTTTCATGAAAGTTTAAACATAAAATCACCTTTAAGATCTTGACCATGTGATCTGCTCCCTGCCATGTCAGATTATACCCCGTGAAGTTTACTGTCTTAAGAGTGATAGAGTTCTTTATACCTTGACAAATAACTAAAAGGAAAAATAAAAAACCCACACACAATAAGATGAAGAGCCTATACATTTGTCAATCTTGACTTATTTGCTTTTCTTGAGTCAATTGGAGGTTTACAGCCACATTTTTAAAATCATTAACTACAATCTTCCCAAAGAGGTAATTGATGAACTGATGCGTTTTAAAACTTGTCAGTAACAAAGTCTTATTCCAGTTTACAGCAACACTTTAATTCTATTTAGGTCCTAAAACTGAATACACTGAATACTGCAAACTTTATTGCCAACCACTCAGTAAAGTACTACATACTTTTGAGACAAAGGAAAAAGAAGAAAAACCTAAAAATCTTAAGACTCTTCCGATTTTCAGTTCCAATGATACATGCCAATCTTGATGATCAATCAGCGATTTAAATGTCAACTATAAACCCGGTATTTTATTAGCTGCTATGCAGTATACTAGAGCAATAGAAGAGAGAGGATCTCAAACACTCTGTTCCCTCAAATTGAAAGGCAGGCTTCCTGAACCTTCCAGACCACTACTGGACACAAAGAACACACACTAATGTTTCAGGACCCCAAGGAACAGTCACCTGCTTTGTGATTACTTCCATGACACACTCCCACTAACACCACTGAATTTGCTGCTCCTATGGGATGTTACATATATTTCCTATTTTAACACATACCACAGTGCATTATAATTATTATTGCAGATACATGTTCTAACAATTTAAAGATCATGATGACTTTTTTGCTCTTTATATCTTGCTATTTCCCTTCCCATAATATTTCTTGAAGAGAAACCATAAAAATATAAACACACACAAAAAACAGAAAATATAGAAAACACATGGTTTGTGGCTTAACACAAACTTAAGTAAGATTAATTCTGACAATATCCAGTATGATAAACTTGCATGGTACAAATGAGAATGGACCAAGGTTTGAGCAGGTATAGGAGACAATCCACGCATGAACACCACCAAGAAAAGGTAGACAGGAAAAGGTAGACAGACATGGTGTGTAGGAAATCACGAGACCAGTATGATGGGAAGAGACTTAAACAAGACTGAAACTCACTTTCTAAACCTCCATCTCCAAGTGGACAATTCACAAGACACAGGTGCACCAAAGAAGGCAATTATTCAATCCCTTTAATGGGGAGGAACAGTTTAAACTTTTATTGGTTTAGTTTGCCCCAAAAGCAACTATCAAAGGTTGGCAGGACACAATGAAGGCTTACCTTTGTTAACATAGTTAAGTCTCTCTCTCTCAGAACTAGCCCATTTAGCTCCAGGTTCCTTAGCGCACGGATGCACTTACACAGCAATTAAGAGCTTTACACAACTGCAAGGTCACATCTGTATTTCTTATCGCAGGAACACAACTTCTGTAAACTTTATTTCTGCCACAACCTAAAGCAAAATTATTGTAAAATGAGTGATTTAAACCATACATTTTATCATCATTAAAAAGCATCTAAATAAAAAAAACAAGCATCTGCTCTGTGCTAAGGATTAGAAACGACTCCTGCCCTTAAAGCCTTCATTAAGGAGGGAGATGTATAAAATCAAAATTTCAATCACATGAGATAAATAAACATAACTTTTATGCACAGAGGTTCCTATGGAGGCAAAAACTTATGTCTAAGTGACGGCTTCATGATAACCCTGAAGTACAATCTAGAAAGATGAGGCTATGCAGAGTTGGAGTACTAGGTGCATTAACTGCAGAGGGAACATCTGTCAAAATTCACTCAAGCCTGAGTCCTGCTGGGCACTGTAAATACTACAGGTGGGGATGACTATAGCCCAGGGGTCCAAGTGTGAGAACAGACAGAAAGGAAAATAGAGATGCTGGCCGAAGCAAGCCTGGCAGAGAGCATGGCTTCTATCCCACAGGTGATGAGGCCTGGGACTACCACTGGCTGAGTAGGGTGCCTCCGCTGATTAGAAAAAGGCACCCCACTGCTGAAGGACTGATTGGATAAAGGGAGTGATCACAAAAAGCTCCCCTTCCTCAGGGCCAAAGAGCCCCATGAGGCTTGGCCGAACACAGTTCAGACTACACGCCTCTGTGCAGAGCACACGCTGGGAGGCTAGTATGCACTAACTCTGTGTGGGCAAGCCATTAGCAGCATTATTTTAAGCACATCTTTTTATGGTAGAAGATCACTTAACCCGAGTAGGCAGATGAACTTAGAGGAACTGAGTCCAGGGGCCAAGAAACCACCCAGGAGTTTCTGCCATAGTCCGGGCAAAATGTAATATGGATGAAGAAGCAAATTTACGAGGAAGCCAAAATTTACAAGATAGACCCATGGATGCAAGACATAAAGAAAGTTCAGTGAAGGAACTCTGAAGAGAATGGGCTCTACAATAAATTTTTCTTACATTCAATGTAAAATATTAGGCAAAATTAAGTACCGTGGACTTTAAGGTCCCTTCCAGCTATAATTTCTTTTGATTTCTAACTTATTACTCTGCTTAAGTAAAGTCCCTTCAGAGGTACAGAACAGTTCTTACACCTGAATGGGATGCAAAGAATAATCTGACTTCTCTTCACCAGGCGATGAGTTGAACTGTCCTTGCAGAAGAGATAACACATGGTGTGAACCCCAGATCCTACAAAAGGGCCAGGCACACGACAAGCATTCAGCTTTCCGAAAACAAATGAACAATCAATTCCTCTCCTAGATCTTCATACCCCTCCTCTGCTGGCTTTCTCTCAGCTTATAAACATCCTCAAATATACCCACTTAAAAAACTCTCAGACCTATGATTCTTTGGATCTTCTTGTGGATAACCTAAGTCTCTCCCATGCCTTCAAACACCTGTCCTCCCAAAAAGACCAGATCTGTACCTTGGGCCCAGATCTCTCTACCAGGCCCCTCTAAAGCACTGAAGATGAAGTAAGATCCTCTCGCCACACCCAATCCCTTTCTACTGTGCTCTGTTTATCTCACAAAAAGATGCAGCTGTAAACTGTCACCCACGCTTGCTGCCCTCCCTTTTTTAACTGGTCACCAGGCCTCACCCATTCTCTCTCAGATCTGCAAAACCCAGTCCCACCATTTATAACTTAAGTGGGACCCTTAGATTACAATTCACACTGCACCCAATCAAGTGCCTTCCACATGGAGGTCCCAGTGAGCCTCTAAACCAGAATTCCATTTCACTGTTCTTTGGTGTTTCCCACAGCCTTCAGGATAAACATCCAAACTTCTGACAGGACAAACAAGGCCCCTTTCTGTGGGGCCCCACTAGGTTTCCAGTATCAACTTTCATTGCTTTCCCAAACCCTGAGTTCCAGTCCTGTACATTAGTTTTGCCATATTTTCTTATATTTCTCAAACTTTGACACACACTGCTCCCTCCTGCCACCCCAGGAGCTTCTACATATCCTTAGAAAGGATGGCACCTCCTCCAAGGAGCCTACCCTGAACTTTCCCTTCCAAGATTCTGTGCTCTGCAAAGGGGAAAGATGGGGGGGACGGATTAATTAGGAGTTTGGCATTAACATACCCACACGACTATATATAAAATTGGTAATCAACAAGGACCTACTGCATAGCACAGGGAACTCTACTCCATATCCTGTAACAAACTGTACGGGAAAAGAATCTGAAAAGGAATGGATATATGTATAACTGAATCACTTTGCTGTACACCTGAAACTAACACAATATTGTAAATCAACTATACTCCAATATAAAATATAAATTAAATTAAAGAAAAAAGAGATTCTATGCTCTGTAGCACCAAAACTCACTTCTTCCAGATCACTGACTACTGTGCTTGTGTTTACTTGCTGCCCAGTAGAAAGGAAGATTACCTAGGGCAGAAGCATCGTCTCCAGCAGCCCTTGGTTCTGACAACTCATTCAAGTGCCAGGATACTTTACACACATAACCTGCTTAATTAATTCTAAGAACCCACAGAAAGAGTGGTTATTAATGTCATTTTACAAGTGTGGATATTGTAGTGCAAAAGAAACCTGCCCAGGCCACAGAGAGCATAAGCCTGGGAATTCAAACCCTAAGCTGCCTTCACACCGGTGCTCTTTGCACTGTATGATACGACTATTGAAATAAAAATTTTTTTTCCTGAGCCCTGTTTTAATGGATAGGAAATGAAGCTGGGATATATCCATTTCCTAATCGCTTTGGTCTGTACCAGGCAAAGTCATTCAACAGACCAGGTAACATCTGTGCAACCATTAACGATGCTCCAAACTGTGCTAAGTGTTCTACATTGCAGAGTCTACAAGCATTAACAGAGTGAGTCCTTGTAACCGCCACAGAGACTGGATCTTGTTAAGCCCATGCTACAGATGAGAACACTGAGACCTTGAAGCCTTAAGGCACTCGGCCGGGGTCACCGAGCTGGCAGGAGTCCTAGGCCGCATGCCCTGTCTCGTGCACGCATACCCGGGCACTGGGCAACGGTTCTAGTGCCCACCCTCCACCTTGTACCATCTAAAACCCCGCTTCGCAGCGCCCACACGACAGCCCCCGGAAGCGGGAAATACAAACCTGTCTCGCCAAGCCGTGGCTGGAAGAAGCTCTAGATACAGATCAGGGGCAGAGGGTGCTCAGGAGCGGCACCCAGTCTACCCCGCGGAGGCCTTAACTCCAGCAGGGCGTTCCGCAGGGAAGCGCGCACGGCAGGCAGAGGCACCGAGCCCTGCAGCGCGCACAATTCTCAGAGCGCGAGAAGTCGGCCGCACTGTCCCGGCGCAGCTTCACCGAATGATTATGGCCCGAGCGCAGCCTCGGAGACGCTGGCTGAGGACACGATGCTCACACCCTCCTGGGGGCCCCGGCTCGCCTCCCGGCCCCTCGGGCGCCCACCGCCCCGCGGCTGCGGCCCCGCAGTGTACGCAGGACCGGCGTCGCAGCCAGAAGACATCGGGTCACAGGCCTCAGCTAGGCCAGCCCCTCCATGCCGCGCTCTGGAGCCCCCGGTTGGTCTGGTTCTAGCGCCGGCATCAACGTCCTGCACGCCGCGGGGCTGGGGTTTAAGCCACGAGGGCGGGGCCGTAGGGGCGGGGCTCGAGGACGTCAGCACGTTCGCCGTGCGTCCGCTCGCAGCCCCGTCTCCCATGGTGACGCGGCCTGAGGAGTAGGGGCTGGAGCTTTGTGACTGGGGCAGCGCGAAAGGAAGGAGGTGTGGAGAATATGGCGTTTCCAGAAAGCGTTTGCTGACTCATCCAAACAAAAGTGAGACATGGTTATATGAACGCATTTTAAAAGTAAACTCCCGATAAGTCTCTGTGCTCGCCCCTCCAGGAGAGAGCGTGCACTCCGTGAGGGACACAGAAAAGTCTGAGTGGACGTCTGCCTGTGCTCCCTTACCTGGTGCACGGGTGTGTGAATTTCTGCGGAGAGCTCTTTAATTTATGTAGTTTCTGCTGACTTGACACGGTGGTTGGCAAATGGTGACGTGTTCCGTGCATTTAGGACATGATCGTGGTTAGTAATAATCACTCTGTTTTGTACTGACAACTCCACAGAGAATTTACTACTGAATATCCACTTTACAGAAGAAAAACTGAGGCGTAGGAAGTGAAGTGAATGAGTAAGAGGAAGGACTCAGACAATTTGTGTTAGTAAATTAACCCTGCAAGGAGGCCGTTAGCCTGCAGTGGCTCTAGTGATGCGGTTGCCTAGGTAAATCAACAAAAATCTAAGCCTGTCATCGCCTCAGGGTGACGAAAACCTCTGAGGACAACCAGTCACAAACCACCAACTAGGCTTTAAAGCTATAGCAAGTCAGTCATTTCCTTGCTTTGCTTCTTGCCCTTTTAAAAGAAACATCTCTGCAGCTCCTGTGGCTGGAGTGCTCCTCACCTCGTCTGCTTTCGTGGTGCCTGAATTAAATCTATTTTTGCTCACGTAAAGTCTTAAAATTTTAAATATGCCTCAGATTGTCTTTTAACATTGGCTGTAGAAGTTGGATTTGTGTCCAGTTTCTAGAACAGTGGTCGTCCTCTGGTCAGGCCTTAGGCGTTATGCGTACAACGTTCCTCTTCTACCACCACCTGGATGCCTCCACCCACTTACCAGCTCCCGCGCATCAGATCCCCTAGATGTGGTCAGCAATGGCTTTTACATGCAGCGTGCTCACATTATAACATCACAGACACTCCTCTGTCCTCCAGCCAGCGTGTGAAGTGAAACATTACCATTCCTGTTGAAGAGCCTGGTGTGACCACTTTCCCAATCACAGCCACTCCCCAGCTGACCCTGGGTAACCACTCTTCTGAACTTGGTCTCCTGCACTGTCATGGATGTCTTTCTGTTTAGGCTACATTTTTAAGTATTGTTAAACCTCATATAGTATTCTACTATGTTTTCTCTTCTTACTTGCTTTTTTTTTAGTGTTATCTTTGCTAGGTTCATCCATGCTGACACGTAAAGATCTGTCTAGTTCATGTACTTTCCTCACTATGTAGGATTCCCATGTAGGGAAATACAATAATTTATATGTGCATTTTTCTGTTGATGGACATTTAAATTGTTTCCAATTTTCAGTATGATTTCTGTTTTAAAAAAATTTTATATACTTTTTAGAGGTTACTTTACATTTACAGTAATTACAAACTATTGGCTATATTCCGTGTTGTACAATACATCTTTGAGCTATCGTACACCCAGTAGTTTAGATCTCTCACTTCCCCACCCCTGTATTGCCCCCTCCTCCCCCTCCACACTGGCAACCATTAGTTTGTTCTCTGTATCTGTGACTCCCCTTCTTTTTTGTTATATTTGGTAGATTGTTGTATTTTTTAGATTCCATATATAGGTGATATCCTACAGTGTTTGTTTTTGTTTGACTTATTTCACTTACCACAATGCCCTCCAAGTCCATCTATGTTGCTGCAAATAGCAAAATTTCTTTCCTTTTTAAGGCTGAGTAGTATGCCATTTGTTATATGTACCACATCTTCTTTATCCATTCATCTTTTTTTTTACATCTTTATTGGAGTATAATTGCTTTACAATGGTGTGTTAGTTTCTGTTTCATAACAAAGTGAATCAGTTATACATATACATATGTTCCCATATCTCTTCCCTCTTGCGTCTCCCTCCCTCCCACCCTCCCTATCCCACCCCTCCAGGTGGTCACAAAGCACCGAGCTGATCTCCCTGTGCTATGCGGCTGCTTCCCACTAGCTATCTACCTTATGTTTGGTAGTGTATATATGTTCATGCCTCTCTCTCGCTTTGTCACAGCTTCCCCTTCCCCTTCCCCATATCCTCAAGTCCATTCTCTAGTAGGTCTGTGTCTTTATTCTTGTATTACCCCTAGGTTCTTCATAACATTTATTTTATTAAATGCCATATATATGTGTTAGCATATGGTATTTGTCTTTCACTTTCTGACTTACTTCACTATGTATGACAGACTCTAGGTCTATCTACCTCATTACAAATAGCTCAGTTTCGTTTCTTATTATGGCTGAGTAATATTCCATTGTATATATGTGCCACATCTTCTTTAACCATTCATCCAGTGATGGACACTTAGGTTGTTTCCATCTCCGGGCTATTGTAAATAGAGCTGCAATGAACATTTTGGTACATGACTCTTTTTGAATTATGGTCTTCTCAGCGTATATGCCCAGTAGTGGGATTGCTTGGGTCATATGGTAGTTCTATTTGTAGATTTTTAAGGAACCTTCATACTGTTCTCCATAGTGGCTGTACCAATTCACATTCCCACC
This sequence comes from Grampus griseus, assembly GCF_964374135.1. NCBI lineage: Eukaryota > Metazoa > Chordata > Mammalia > Artiodactyla > Delphinidae > Grampus > Grampus griseus. Next base: position 45,701,854 of record NC_139012.1, read on the forward strand.
AGCAGTGCAAGAGTGTTCCCTTTTCTCCACACCCTCTCCAGCATTTATTGTTTCTAGATTTTTTGATGATGGCCATTCTGACTGGTGTGAGATGATATCTCATTGTAGTTTTGATTTGCATTTCTCTAATGATTAATGATGTTGAGCATTCTTTCATGTGTTTGTTGGCAGTCTGTATATCTTCTTTGGAGAAATGTCTATTTAGGTCTTCTGCCCATTTTTGGATTGGGTTGTTTGTTTTTTTAACATTGAGCTGCATGAGCTGCTTGTAAATTTTGGAGATTAATCCTTTGTCGGTTGCTTCATTTGCAAATATTTTCTCCCATTCTGAGGGTTGTCTTTTGGTCTTGCTTATGGTTTCCTTTGCTGTGCAAAAGCTTTGAAGTTTCGTTAGGTCCCACTTGTTTATTTTTATTTCCATTTCTCTAGGAGGTGGGTCAAAAAGGATCTTGCTGTGATTTATGTCATAGAGTGTTCTGTCTATATTTTCCTCTAAGAGTTTGATAGTTTCTGGCCTTACATTTAGGTCTTTAATCCATTTTGAGCTTATTTTTGTGTATGGTGTTAGGGAGTGATCTACTCTCATACTTCTATATGTATCTGTCCAGTTTTCCCAGCACCACTTATTGAAGAGGCTGTCCTTTCTCCACTGTACATTCCTGCCTCCTTTATCAAAGATAAGGTGACCATATGTGCGTGGGTTTATCGCGGGGCTTTCTGTCCTGTTCCATTGATCCATATTTCTGTTTTTGTGCCAGTACCATACTGTCTTGATTACTGTAGCATTGTAGTATAGTCTGAAGTCAGGGAGCCTGTTTCTTCCAGCTCCGTTTTTCGTTCTCAAGATTGCTTTGGCTATTCGGGGTCTTTTGTGTTTCCATACAAATTGTGAAATTTTTTGCTCTAGTTCTGTGAAAAATGCCAGTGGTAGTTTGCTAGGGATTGCATTGAATCTGCAGATTGCTTTGGGTAGTAGAGTCATTTTCACAATGTTGATTCTTCCAATCCAAGAACATGGTATATCTCTCCATCTATTTGTATCATCTTTAATTTCTTTGATCAGTGTTTTATAATTTTCTGCATACAGGTCTTTTGTCTCCTTAGGTAGGTTTATTCCTAGATATTTTATTCTTTTTGTTGCAGTGGTAAATGGGAGTGTTTTCTTGATTTCACTTTCAGATTTTTCATCATTAGTATATAGGAATGCCAGAGATTTCTGTGCATTAATTTTGTATCCTGCTACTTTACCAAATTCATTGATTAACTCTAGTAGTTTTCTGGTAGCATCTTTAGGATTCTCTATGTATAGGATCATGTCATCTGCAAACAGTGACAGCTTTACTTCTGCTTTTCCGATTTGGATTCCTTTTATTTCCTTCTCTTCTCTGATTGCTGTGGCTAAAGCTTCCAAAACTATGTTGAATAAGAGTGGTGAGAGTGGGCAACTTTGTCTTCCTGATCGGAAATGCTTTCACCATTGAGGACGATGTTGGCTGTGGGTTTGTCATATATGGACTTTATTATATTAAGCCAAGTTCCCTCTAAGCCTACTTTCTGCAATGTTTTTATCATAAATGGGTGTTGAATTTTGTCAAATGCTTTCTCTGCATCGATTGAGATGATCATATGGTTTTTCTCCTTCAATTTGTTAATATGGTGTATCACGTTGATTGATTTGCATATATTGAAGAATCCTTGCATTCCTGGAATAAACCCCACTTGATCATGGTGTATGATCCTTTAAATGTGCTGTTGGATTCTGTTTGCTAGTATTTTGTTGAGGATTTTTGCATCTATGTTCATCAGTGATATTGGCCTTTAGTTTTCTTTCTTGTGACATCCTTGTCTGATTTTGGTATCAGGGTGATGGTGGCCTCGTAGAATGAGTTTGGGAGTGTTCCTCCCTCTGCTATATTTTGGAAGAGTTTGAGAAGGATAGGTGTTAGCTCTTCTCTAAATGTTTGGTAGAAATCGCCTGTGAAGCCATCTGGTCCTGGCCATTTTTTTGTTGGAGATTTTTAATCACAGTTTTAATTTCAGTGCTTGTGATTGGTCTGTTCATATTTTCTATTTCTTTCTGATTCAGTCTTGGCAGGCTGTGCATTTCTAAGAATTTGTCCATTTCTTCCAGGCTGTCCATGTTATTGGCATAGAGTTGCTTGTAGTAATCTCTCATGATCTTTTATATTTCTGTAGTATCAGTTGTTACTTCTCCTTTTTCATTTCTAATTCTATTGATTTGTGTCTTCTCCCTCTTTTGCTTGATGGGTCTGGTTAATCAATTTTGTTTATCTTCTCAAAGAACCAGCTTTTAGTTTTATTGATCTTTGCTATCATTTCCTTCATTTATTTTTCATTTATTTCTGATCTGATTTTTATGATTTCTTTCCTTCTAAGTTTGGGGTTTTTTTGTTCTTCTTTCTCTAATTGCTTGAGGTGCAAGGTTAGATTGTTTATTCGAGATGTTTCCTGTTTCTTATGGTAGGATTGTATTGCTATAAACTTCCCTATTAGAACTGTTTTTGCTGCATCCCATAGGTTTTGAGTCGTTGTGTCTCCATTGTCATTTGTTTCTAGGTATTTTTTAACTTCCTCTTTGATTTCTTCAGTGATCACTTCGTTATTAAGTAGTGTATTGTTTAGCCTCCATGTGTTGGTATTTTTTACAGATCTTTTCCTTTAATTGATATCTAGTCTCATAGTGCTGTGGTCAGAAAAGATACTTGATACAATTTCAATTTTCTTAAATTTACCAAGGCTTGATTTGTGACCCAAGATATGATCTATCCTGGAGAATGTTTCATGAGCACTTGAGAAAAATGTGTATTCTGTTGTTTTTGGATAGAATGTCCTATAAATACCAATTAAGTCCATCTTGTTTAATGTATCATTTAAAGCTTGTGTTTCCTTATTTATTTTCATTTTGGATGATCTGTCCATGGGTGAAAGTGGGGTGTTAAAGTCCCCTACTATGAATGTGTTACTGTCGATTTCCCCTTTAATGGCTGTTAGTATTTGCCTTATGTATTGAGGTGCTCCTATGTTGGGTGCATAAATATTTACAATTGTTATATCTTCTTCTTGGATCGATCCCTTGATCATTATGTAGTGTCCTTCTTTGTCTCTTCTAATAGTCTTTATTTTAAAGTCTATTTTGTCTGATATGAGAATTGCTACTCCAGCTTTCTTTTGGTTTCCATTTGCATGGAATATCTTTTTCCAGCCCCTCACTTTCAGTCTGTATGTGTCTCTAGGTCTGAAGTGGGTCTCTTGTAGACAGCATATATATGGGTCTTGTTTTTGTATCCATTCAGCCAATCTGTGTCTTTTGGTGGGAACATTTAGTCCATTTACATTCAAGGTAATTATCAGTATGTATGTTCCTATTCCCATTTTCTTAGTTGTTTTGTGTTCGTTATTGTAGGTCTTTTCCTTCTCTTGTGTTTCTTGCCTAGAGAAATTCCTTTAGCATTTGTTGTAAGCTGGTTTGGTGGTGCTGAACTCTCTCAGCTTTTCCTTGTCTGTAAAGGTTTTAATTTCTCCATCAAATCTGAATGAGATCCTTGCTGGGTAGAGTAATCTTGGTTGTAGGTTTTTCTCCTTCATCACTTTAAATATGTCCTGACAGTCCCTTCTGGCCTTGTTATTTTTCCCTTGCTGCTTTTAATATGTTTTCTTTGTATTTAATTTTTGACAGTTTGATTAATATGTGTCTTGGTGTATTTCTCCTTGGATTTATCCTGTATGGGACTCTCTGTGCTTCCTGGACTTGATTAACTATTTCCTTTTCCATATTAGGGAAGTTTTCAAGTATAATCTCTTCAAATATTTTCTCAGTCCCTTTCTTTTTCTCTTCTTCTTCTGGAACCCCTATAATTCGAATGTTGGTGTGTTTAATGTTGTCCCAGAGGTCTCTGAGACTGTTCTCAGTTCTTTTCATTCTTTATCCTTTATTCTGCTCTGCAGTAGTTATTTCCACTATTTTATCTTCCAGGTCACTTATCCGTTCTTCTGTGTCAGTTATTCTGCTATTGATCCCATCTAGAGTATTTTTAATTTCATTTAATGTGTTGTTCATCGTTGCTTGTTTCATCTTTATTTCTTCTAGGTCCATGTTAAATGTTTCTTGCGTTTTCTCTATTCTATTTCCAAGATTTTGGATCATCTTTCTATCATTATTCTGAATTCTTTTTCAGGTAGACTGCCTATTTCCTCTTCATTTGTTAGGTCTGGTGGGTTTTTATCTTGTTCTTTCATCTGCTGTGTGTTTTTCTGTCTTCTCATTTTGCTTATCTTACTGTGTTTGGGGTCTCCTTTTTGCAGGCTGCAGGCTCATAGTTCCTGTTGTTTTTGGTGTCTGTCCCCAGTGGCTAAGGTTGGTTCAGTGGGTTGTGTAGGCTTCCTGTTGGAGGGGACTAGTGCCTGTGTTCTGGTGGATGAGGTTGGATCTTGTCTTTCTGGTGGGCAGGTCCACGTCTGGTGGTGTCTTTTGGGGTGTCTGTGGACTTATTATGATTTTAGGCAGCCTCTCTGCTAATGGGTGGAGTTGTGTTCCTGTCTTGCTAGTTGTTTGGCATAGGGTGTCCAGCACTGTAGCTTGCTGGTCGTTAAGTGAAGCTGGGTGCTGTGTTGAGATGGAGATCTCTGGGAGCTTTTCACTGTTTGATATTATGTGGAGCTGGGAGGTCTCTTGTGTACCAGTGTCCTGAAGTTGGCTCTCCCACCTCAGAGGCACAGCTCTGACTCCTGGCTGGAGCACCAAGAGCCTTTCATCCACACTGCTCAGTATTAAAGGGAGAAAAAGTAGAAAGAATGAATTAGTAGAAGTAGAAAGAAAGAAGGAAAGAAAGAAGGAAAGAAGGGAGGGAGGGAGGAAGGAAGGAAGGAGGGAAGGAAGGAAAGAAAGAAAGAAGATAAAGTAAAATAAAATAAGATAAAATATAATAAAGTTATTAAAATAAAGAATAATTGTTAAGAAAAAAATTAAAAACAAGAACAAGAAATGGATGGATAGAACCCTAGGACAAATGGTGGAAGCAAAGCTATACAGAGAAAATCTCACACAGAAGCGTACACATACACACTGACAAATAGAGGAAAAGGGGAAAAAATCATAAATCTTGCTCTCGAAGCCCACCTCCTCAATTTGGGATGATTTGTTGTCTATTCAGGTATTCCACAGATGCAGGGTACATCAATTTGATTGTGGAGCTTTAATCCGCTGCTTCTGAGGCTGCTGGGAGAGATTTCCCTTTCTCTTTGTTCTCACAGCTCCCGGGGCTCAGCTTTGGATTTGGCCCCGCCTCTGCGTGTAGGTCACCTAAGGGCGTCTGTTCTTCGCTCAGGCAGGACAGGGTTAAAGGAGCAGCTGATTCGGGGGCTCTGGCTCACTCAGGCTGGGGGGAGGGAGGGGAACAGAGTGCGGGGCGAGTCTACGGCGGCAGAGGCCAGCGTGACGTTGCATCAGCCTGAGGCGTGCTGTGCGTTCTCCCAGGGGAGTTTTCCCTGGATCCCGGGACCCTGGCAGTGGCGGGCTGCACAGGCTCCGCGGAAGAGGGGTGTGGATAGTGACCTGTGCTCGCACACAGCCTTCTTGGTGGCGGCCGCAGCAGCCTTAGCGTCTTATGCCCATCTCTGGGGTCTGCGCTTTTAGCCACGTCTCGCTCCCTTCTCTGGCGCTCCTTTAAGCAACGCTCTTAATCCCCTCTCCTCGCGCACCAGGAAACAAAGAGGGAAGAAAAAGTCTCTTGCCTCTTCGGCAGGTGCAGACTTTTCCCCAGACTCCCTCCCAGCTAGCCGTGGTGCACTAACCCCCTGCAAGCTGTGTTCACGCCGTCAACCCCAGTCCTCTCCCTGCGCTCCGACCGAAGCCCGAGCCTCAGCTCCTAGCCCCGCCCGCCCCGGCGGGTGAGCAAACAAGCCTCTCGGGCTGGTGAGTGCTGGTCGGCACCGATCCTCTGTGTGGGAATCTCTCCGCTTTGCCCTCCGCACCCCTGTTGCTGTGCTCTCCTCCACGGCTCCGAAGCTTTCTCCCTCCGCCACCCGCAGTCTCCGCCCGCAAAGGGGCTTCCTAGTGTGTGGAAACCTTTCCTACTTCCCAGCTCCATCCCACTGGTGCAGGTCCCGTCCCTATCCTTTTGTCTCTGTTTATTCTTTTTTCTTTTGCCCTAGCGAGGTACGTGGGGAGTTTCTTGAGAAACTCAGTCCTTTTGAGAGGTCTGAGGTCTTCTGCTAGCATTCAGTAGGTGTTCTGTAGGAGTTGTTCCACGTGTAGATGTATTTCTGGTGTATCTGTGGGGAGGAAGGTGATCTCCACGTCTTACTCTTCCTCCATCTTCCCCTCGTCCCTCCATTCATCTCTTGATGACACTTAGGTTGCTTCCACATCTTGGTAATTGTAAATACTAATGCTCCGAACATTGGGGTGCATGTATCTTTTCAAATGCATATTTTTGAAAACACGTGTTTTTGTTGTTTTTGGATTTATACCCAGGAGTGGAGTTGCGAGGTCATATGGTAGTTCTATTTTTAGTTTTTGAGAACCCCGCATACCGTTTGCCACAGTGGCTGTACCAGTTTACATTCCTACCAACAGTGTACCAGGGTTCCATTTTCTCTAAAAATTGTAAATTTTCTTCCTAGGGGTAATTGAGATGATAGTTGAATAATAACATAAGATCAGGTGAAGTCTAAAGAAATTTTAGAAAACCTGGATAGAGTAAGAAAACTTCTGTTCACTGGCATCTGAATGTTAGAGAGACACCAAGACATGTGGGCCAAATTCTGGAGAAAAGGGAAACACAGACGCAAGCTTGAGATTTGGTGCAGGTTTTCTCCTTGGGGCATTTGCTGATTCAAATCTTACAGCCTAGGAGCTGAAAAGCCAAAGAGTTCAAAAGACTCTAACGACAGAAGCCAAACGGCAAGAGCCGTTTTACATTGATAAAAAGCATTTTAACCATGTAGAAGCAGACAATGAAAAGAAAGAACTTTGTATTACATTTAATAAAAGTTTAGGGAGATCTTTGTGGTATATTAGTGAACTTATTTGTGGAAATTTAGCCATGTACTTTGTGTTGGAGAGGCACCAAGAGTTCAAGAATTCTCACAATTTGAGTACACAGTTGCCTTACATGTAGGCATGGTGGCAGCCATTTACATAACAATGATTTGGAGGATGTTGTGTTAGTCAGCTCTTGCTGTGATAATGCTTTGGAACAAATCACACCAAACTCAGTTACATAAACAAGAATTTATTTTTCTTGTACCTATGGGCTAGCTGCAGTGGCTCTCTTTTAGACCTCTAGATGGCTGGTTTTGCTCCGTGTTTTGGGTCAGTTTGAGGTCTGTCACACACATCTTCCTCTGGAGCCCAACTGTGAGGCCACAGCTCCTAGGCCCTGTCTTCTCACAAAGTTCACTGAAACATAAGAGGTGAGCCCAGCCGCACAAGCCCATTTAAGGCCTCTTCTGCTCATTTAAGGCCATCATGTCTGCTCATACTTCAGTGGCCAAAACATGTCACAGATCTAAGCTGTATTTAGAATATGTGTATTTGTTTAAAGTTGGGTGCTCTCACAGAAGAATATTGCATTTTGGACAGTTGTTACCTTAGCATTTTCATTGGCATTTGCAAACGTGATAAAAGTCGTGTGCACTTTTTCACCTTTGAAAACTTTTTGAAATTGTGAGACAATTTCTATGGGAAAAGAGGAAGGTACATTTTAGAACTCAACTCTAGTTATGGCATTGTTGGGAGAAGAATTAATGAGATAAGGTCAATATAAATGAAAGATTTGGGATTCACATATTCATAATTAACATTAGCATTCTACAGAACATTCCTGGAGAATTGTGATGCTTGCTTTACGTGATTTCTATCATAAATCATTAAAATCTGACCAAGCCACTTCAATAAAACATACATCATACAGTACATCACATTTTAGTTTTTCCTACCACTGCACAACTTATCATCAATACTGTACCATAACACAGAAACAGAAACTGAGTGAATTCTTTGTTAGCAGACGGGCTTCACAAGCAGTACTAGTGGAAGGTCTTCAAATGATAGCAGACAGTAACTCAAGCCATAAAAACAAAACAAAGAATGCTGACTAGAGCAGTTGTGTAGGGAATTATAAAAGATAATGTAATTTCAAATTTCTTCTCCTTTCTTCTCTTAGCTAATTTAAAAAGTGCATAAGCAATATGACTATATTTGGATTGTTCTGTATATAACATAAAGAAATATCATATATTTGATGATATGGCACAAAGAAGGCAGTGAGAAAAAAAGCTGTGTTAGAATAAAAATAACAGTAGATCATAAGCTGAATCTGCAGGAAGAAAGGAAGAGAACCAGAAATGGTAAATAGATTAACCCAACAAACTCAAAAATATTTATTTGCTCTACGTTCTTCTCTAAGCTTAAGTATGTAACATATATAAATGTAATAAAAACAAAAAAGAGGGGAAGGCATACAGCTCTATAAAAGTGCAGTTTCTGTTTTTCACTGGAATTAAGCTAGTAAAAATATGAAGAGATTCTGAGAAGGTATATTACATAAGCCCTAGTGCAGCCATTACTCAAACAATGTGGTTAAAAATCATTAAAGGAATTACATGTTACAGTAGAAAAGATCTACTTACTATAAAAGGGAAATGGAGGAACAACAACAATAACAAAAAAACAAAAACATGAGACATGTAGAAAACCAAAGGTATAATGATAGACATAAATAAATCTTACCATATCAATAATAAAAACTAAATGTAAATGAATTAAACAATACAATCAAAAGGCAGGTATTGTCGAACTGGGTTTTAAAAAATGTTTTCTCTAGGAGACACTCCTTGGATTCAAAAGTCTAATGTGTACAAAGTAAAAGGATGAAAAAATATACATCATGCAAATAGCAACCATAAGCATGCTGAAGTGGCTATACTAATACCAGAAAAAATAGACTTTAAAACAAACAAAAAAGTTACTAGATATGAAAAGGGACATTTTATGATAAAAAAAAGGGAAGATACAAAAATTTTTAACATATGTGCCCTGAATAAGATAAAACCAAAATACATGAAGAAGAAAATACCGAAATCCATGAAGAATTGAAGGAAGAAATAGCTAATTGCACAACATTAGGTAGAGGCTTCAGTACTCCACGGTCAATAATGGATAGAACAGTTAGGCAGAAGATCAACAACGATATAGAAGACTTGGATAAGACTATGAATTAACGAGACCTAATAAATGTCTACAGAACACTCAACTGAACAGTAAAATACTCATCTTGCTCAACTACATGTGAAACGTTTTCCAGCATAGATGACATGCTAGGCTGTAAGACAAGAGATTGAAACCCACATACATTGCTGGTGGGAACGTAAAATGGTGCGGCCATTTTACAAAACAGCTTGAGAGTTCCTGCAAGTGTTAAACATAGAGTTGCCCTATGACCCAGCAGTTCCACTACTAAATATATACCTAAGAGAAATAAAAACTTATGTCTGCACAAAAGCTTGTACATGAATGTTCATAGAAGCATATTTCTAAAAACAAAAGGTGGAAAAAATTCAAATATCAATTGGATAAATGAATAAACAAAATGTGGAATATCCGTACAATAGAATAGCATTCAGCTCTAAAATGGAATGAAATATTGATCCATGTAACAACATAGATGAACCATGAAAGCATTATGTAAAGTAAAATCAGCCACTCACAAAAGATCACATATTGTTTGGTCCCATTTATATGAAATGACCAGAATAGCAAATCTGTAGAGACAGGAAGTAGATTAGTGGTTGCCTAGGGCTGAGAGGGTTGAGGAGAATGAAAAAACCTCGTTAATGTGTAATGGGTATTTTGTGGGGGGACAGAAATCTAAAATTGGATTGTTGTGATGGTTACACAAGTCTTTTAGTGGTTACACTGAGAACCACTGAATTGTATACATTAAAGTGTTGAAATTATGGTATGTAAATTACATCCCAATAAAGCTGTTAAAATTATGATAATTTTATATTTATAAACTTGAAAATTCATCCAAAATGACAAATTCTTAAAAAATGCAAGCTAACAAGACTAACCCAAGAAAGAAAAAATATCTAAAAAACCTATATCTACTCCAAAAGTTGTTTGTATAATTAAGTAACTTTACAGAAAATGATTTCCAGGGATAAATGGCTTTCCAAGTAAATTCTTCCAAATATTTAGGGGAGAAATATTGGTAATCTTACATAAAAATCTTCCAGGAAACAGAAAACTATATATTGCTCAAAATATTTATAAGGCCAACATAAGCTTTAGATCAAAACTAAAAAGAATATTACAAGAATAGAGTCACAGGCCAGTTTCTCTTTTGAACATGCATGCAAAATGTGTAAACAGAAGCACAAACTGTATCCATGATATGTAAAACAATCATATATCACAATCAAAGTAGCTTTATTCTAGTAATGCAAGGTTGGTTTAATGTTAAAACATGAAACTGATCCCAGGAATGAATAAGAGTGGGAAAAAATGTCATTTAAAACAGAAGTCTTGGGAATTCCCCGGTGGTCCAGTGGTTAGAACTTGGCGCTTTCACTGCTGGGGACCTGGGGTCCAATTACCGGTCAGGGAACAAAGATCCTGCAAGCCATGAGGCAGGGCCCTGAAAAAAAAAAAAAGGAAAAAAAGAAGACTTAACCAGGAGAAGCACAAGATCGAATGAACATAACAGATAACACCTTATGAAAAGTAGGTGAAGATTATTGAATATTCTAAAATTTTAAAACAAAAGGAAACTTTTAAAGATTCAAGAGGATGTGACAAATATTGTACATAGGCAAAAAATAAAATAAAATAAAATATACAGATGATGGGAGCCCAAAAATCCAGATGCCCATGACCTGTCTCTGAAGATTCTCATTCAATCGGTTCTGGATTTCCTCTATGTTTAAAAACCTACAGGTGTTATAAAGCAGAAACTAACCCACTATTGTAAAGCAATTATACTCCAATAAAGATGTTAAAAAAAAACCACAACAAAACAAACCTACAGGTGATTCTGATATGATTCACAGACAACGTAAAGCTTCTGCTTTACAGGAAAGAATACCAGATTATTTTCTCATTTTATAGTTATATTAACAGGCTGTACTATTGACGGATAAGTCTGATGTCAAAATGCACTCCCCACTAGGGATAAAAAAGGAACTAGTAGTCTCTACTGCTACTTGGTGGCAGCATGCATGTATTGCAAGGGCAATTATTGTAGGAACCCAAATTAGTGGAACATTTTAGAATTGGAAGTCTACATACAGATCATCTAGTCAAGCTTCCAACTATTATAGTTGTGAAAACTAAGACCCATATAAATGAAATGATTTATCTCCAAAGAGCGTTAGTGAAAGTATGAAATAAAAAATATCTCTGAACTTTTAATTTAGTGCTGTTTTTATTAATCTCAAGTATTAGCTTATACTTCAGTGTGACAGATTTGGGATTGAATTCTTGCTCACATTTACTGATTGCGTGCCTTTTAGTAAGTTAGTAAAACACTTTTTTAATTGATTGATTTAATTTTGGCTGCGTTGGCTATTCCTTGCTATGTGCGGGCTTTCTCTATTTGTGGTGAGCGGGGCTACTCTTTGTTACAGTGCGCGGGTTTCTCATTGTAGTGGCTTCTCTTTGTTGCTGACCGCGGGGTCTAGGTGTGTGGGCTTCAGTAGTTGTGGTTCACGGGCTCTAGAGTGCAGGCTCAGTAGTTGTGGCGCATGGTCTTAGTTGCTCCGTGGCATGTGGGATCTTCCCGGACCAGGGCTCTAACGCGTGACCCCTGCACTGGCAGGTGGATCCTTAACCACTGCGCCACCAGGGAAGCCCTACTAAAACACCTTTAACTTCGCTTTTCACATATGTAAAATGGTGAGACTTGACTGATATAGAACATGAGATAACCTAGCACTGTTCTTAACACATACATGTAGTTAAAATTTTTTGGCTCTCATCCCTCTTAAACAGCCTCTATCCTCTTAACAATGAAAGTGTCTTTCAGCTAGCAGAGCACCCCAGAGCTGACCACATTCTGGCAAGAGATATAGGATTCTTTTTCTTACTGGGGATTCTTTATACCTGGTATTTGAACTGCACTGAAACATGAACATCTCTTGTTTATACTGTATTAATGGATTTGATAGATGAATTTTAAAAATATGCATGAATTGAGCTGCCTTACTCTCAAGAAATATAATTCGATAGTGGTGGCTAGAACGATAAACAGTGTTTGGACAGGGAGTCCATATTGGAGGGAGTTTTTTTTTTTTTTTTTTTGCAGTACGCGGGCCTCTCACTGTTGCGGCCTCTCCCATTGCAGAGCACAGGCTGCGGACGCGCAAGCTCAGCGGCCATGGCCCACAGGCCCAACTGCTCCGCGGCATGTGGGATCCTCCCAGATCAGGGCACGAACCCCTATCCCCTGCATCGGCAGGTGGACTGTCAACCACTGCGCCACCAGGGAAGCCCCAAAATTTTGGAGGGAGTATTTTTTTTTAGGGGGTCCATATTGGATGTGAACTACCTGTACTTCCATTCGTCTCTTAAGAATAAATAGAATCCTTTCAAAATCTGTTTTAAAGGGCAGTTATTTCCTTCTGACTCATTTAAGTTCCCTGCAAGAAAAAGACAGTCTCCTGAATCCTTGTTTAAAAGGCTTTTAATATAAAGCAGATAATTTTTTGCAACATTTCCCAAACTTTTCATTATCAAATTGCCTGAGGCTTCTCAACGATTATCATTTCACAACAATATTTCCATTTTCACCTTCTTTAAATAAATTGGCCTCATAGATGTGCCATTAAAACAGAGCTTCACTCTCAACATATTTTTTTTTTTTTTTTTTTTTTTTTTTTTGTGGTACGCGGGCCTCTCACTGTTGTGGCCTCTCCAGTTGCGGAGCACAGGCTCCGGACGCTCAGGCCCAGCGGCCATGGCTCACGGGCCCAGCCGCTCCGCGGCACGTGGGATCTTCCCGGTCCAGGGCACGAACCCGTGTCCCCTGCATCGGCAGGCGGACTCTCAACCACTGCGCCACCAGGGAAGCCCCACTCTCAACATATTTTTAAGTTTGTATTCAAACAGTATGAAGAAAACAGGATCAGGGAATTCAGCCATAAAAATGAATGGATTTCTGATACATGCTGCATCATGGATGCAACTAAGTGAAAGAAGTCAGGCACGAAAGGCTACATATTGTATGGTTCCATCTATAAGAAATGTCCAGCAGTGGCAAATCCATACACATGGACAATATTATACATTAGTGTTTGCCAGGGGTTTGGAACAGAGGGAAATAGGGAATGACTCCTTAAAATGGGTGTACGTTTTCTCTTGGGGTGATGAAAATGTTTTGCAGCTGGGCAGTGGTGATAGTTGCACAACATTGTGACATTACTAAATTCCACTGAATGGTACAGTGAATTGTAAAATGATCAAAATGGTGAATTTTGTGTCATGTTCATTTTACTACCATAAAAAGGAGAAAGAATTAGGGAAAGACTTAGAGTTTGGGAAACTAAGGTGAACCGGTCAAGAAAAAGACAGCTCTACTGTTCAGTTTTCTCTCAGCTCTCCCAGTGCATTAATCCTCAGCAAAAAGTAGCCTGAACCTGTAGATGATAGTCATTCAACGCAGTCCAGGGAAAAGTAAATAAAATAAAACCCAACTCTTCTTCTTTAGCACATCTATGACAGGTTACCTTCCTGCTCAGCCACATGGACATTCATTAGGACGTTTTCATTTATGTCTCCTCTACTTCAGTACTTTACTCACAGCTCATTCACACATGCAGGCAACAGCATTCCTTAATTCGATGGACTCTGCAGTGCTGGTTGTGATCAGTCTCATGAAAAGAAAAGGGAAGGAGGAAAAAGCCTCCACATTGACTTGGTGGTCTTGACGAAATGGATGCAGAAGACAGTTTGATTGTCAAACTGGAAACTTTTATTTTCCTTTTCCTTTTCTATCAGGACTTCTGCCCACTTCCCACCCCCTCCTTTCAAACAGGAGAGACACTAATTAGCTGCTTTGTTTTTTGTTTTTGGTAAAACACCTATTGTTTTGGGTTTCTTGTTGTTCGGTGAACATTATCGTTTTTACTGCCAAATGAGCTTCGGTGGTTGATGTAGGGGTTCTCTTGGGAACTTAACTTTTTCCAGTTTAAGTGGAAAAGCTTTTCTGTTTGAATTGGCTTTTACTGGGTGCTTCAAGGTTTGCTCTTGGCTCTTTGATGGGGGACTGAATAGCAATGTGTTTCCTTTGAGGTTCCAATAAATAAAGGATCCTATATCCTCCTGGGCACGTTTTGTTGATTTTGCTGTGTGTGCTCTCTAATAGCCAGATGCAGATTCCAGGAAAATGACATATAAATGAATATAAGTAACCTAATATTTTTAGAATTTGCTTTGGCCATAGTCCTGGTCTTATTCTACTTGTAGCAGATGGCTTAAAAGAGCATTAGCTATGTATATATTAAATATAATATAAATATACCAATATTAAATATTATATTGATGTATAAATGTAATATTCTAATATTTATATTAATGTATAACAATTATGTATTATATTAATATATACTTTTGCCTAGCATATATTATATACAAAATATATGAGTAATGAAATGTATTTATATGGTTAATAATATTAATATGATATATACTGTAATATTGATTATACAATTATATCATAATATATAAATATATAATTATTATTATCTGATATAATACACTATAGTTAATATATTCTATATAACACAATATATAATGTATTAGTATAAGACAATTGTATTATATAATATAAATATAATACATATATAAAACTATATATATTTTAATTACATATATGAGTATGTATAGCTATTTATAATTTTATTTACATAGAAATCTGTTCATCATAACAAGATGTAAAAATATGCAATATTTTCAATCAAATGGGCCTTAACCTCACTACCTACACATAACTACTTTTAAAATCTTGATCCCTGTCTAACTCATGCTTACATATCTCTCAACATGCTTTTCTACATATGCACATATACACACATTTATACACCATATATATGTATACTACCAGTTTCCAGTTCAATGTATATAACTACATAATACATATAATTATATTCCTGTGTATATAAACAAATATAAATCAAAGGTATGTGTATAGGTGTGTATTTCATATATTTATATAAATATATCATACAAATAATGTATGTGTATATAAATTCATGACTATATACATACATACACAGAAATATACTAATTTAAACAAAAGGGACCTAAATAAGCATAGTTCTCTAAGAATAAAAGTAGTTATGTCTCACTGTTTCAATAACAGTTTATAATTTTCTACTGTATGTGCTTCTATAATTGTTATGAACAATTCCCATTTGTTGAATGTTAAGCTGTTTTAATTTTTGCCATTATTAATGAGGCTCTGAAGAATACGGTGGGCAAGATTACTTGAAAAAGTCTCCTAAAGGAAAAGGGTTACGTATGCTAGGTTAAATGTACACAACTTATTTTTAAGTGCGTGGTTGATTTTTGAAGTGTGCAGTAGAAATTTCCAGGACCCATGAAAGAAGGGTGGTACATGTGTCAGAGTTATAGCTATATTAGGAGTGGATTGAAGATCTTGATAGCTTAGAACAGAAGCTGGAAATCCTGTTTTTATGGAGCCAAATGGCAAATATTTTAGGCTTTGTAGACCAAAGAGGCAAAATTGAGGATATTATTTAGGTACTTAGGTAACCATTTAAAATGTTACCAGTTAAAATGTGAAAATTATTCATAGCTCATAGGCCATAAAAAATAGGCATCTGTCTGGATTTGGAATACAGGCCATAGTTTAATGACACACCTGACCTGACATAGAGACTTGTTGTTAAAATGGCCATGACCACATGGGAGGCAGGAGGTAAGACTCCATCCCTACTAGATGGGAAGTTAGAACTAAACCTATCTATCCCTAGCTTCACCTTTAGTGAAAGGGTGTGCCAGGAGAAAATATATCTGCTGGCAAAGGGAGACTAAGACCAAATTCTCTTGGCCTCTGCTCTGGGTAGGAAACAGGTAGGAAATCTTGAGAATTCTGAACCCCAGATCTGTGTTCACAGTGTTTGTGTTGCAAATTTATGTGCGGTCTTGCAAACAGAAGCTAGGAAATCAACTTAAAATGCTCCCAAATCAGTGGTATTCCAAACACAAAACTAAACCCTTTCTAGAGAGGTAGACCTTCAACACAGGCCTATAGCCTTCCCACAGATAAAGTTTAGCTAAACATGAGCTCATGATCTAAATTTACACAATAATGAAGAAATCAGCTACAAGTGGAGAGAATCAGCAAAAGCAATCAATACCAGAATTAGATTCCCAAGGCCATCCATCAGATGTTGGAATACTCAGGCGCAAGGCAGAAAATATACATAAAACTAGAACTGAAACAAGGAACAAGGGTGTTTTAAAAGACTGGGTAGGATCTTTAAAACATTTTTAAAGTACATGTCATTGATAAAGCTAAAACTCGAAGGTCATGCAATACAGCAGATTAATCATGGAAAAGAGTGAAATTATGCTGTTTTTATAAATATGGCAGATCAGATTTTCTGCCTAATTATATAAGTAGATCTATCTTTAAAAAATACCCATTATTTTAAAGACTTATTGGCTGTAAAATAAGTTAAGAGTATTTCAAAGGGCTTCTCTCCAAAGAAAATTGAGAAGTAGCAAAACAAAAAGTCGAGGGGAAAAAATGTAAATATATACATTGCTATAGGGTGAAGTAAGCCTTAGGCCAGCAACAATGTGGAGGAGCTGACCCTTAGATACTTACAACTAAGCTGGAATCTTCAAAAAGTTCAACTATTTATAACTAAAAAGATTTCTTAAAATTAATAACCAAGTGTTTTAATTGACATCAGAAGAGCAAAACAATAAACCCTCAGAACATAGAAAAAATAGATAATAAAGATATGAGAACTTGATAAAACAGAAAAAAGTATAAAATTGAGGTGATTTAGTAAGTAAAATTGAGGTGATTTAGTAAGTCAAAAAATATTCTTTGAAAATATTTTAAAAACACACTTTTATTAAGCAAAACAAAAACAAAAGTAAATAATACACAGAAAGAATCAGGACAATGTTATAGCAGAGAGTAAAAACAGAGAACATATGAAATGCCAGTAAATTTGAACATTTATGTAAAGTGGACAATTTCCTAGCTCCTAGAGTTTACCAAAACTGACACAAGAAATTATAGCTGGAGTTCTTTCACCACTAAGGAATTAAGTCAATAGTTTACAATCTTTCACCAAGAAAATAACAGACCCACCCAGATCGTTTGGGTGGGGAATTCTATCAAACTTCTATTAAACAGATAACATCAGTATTAATAAAGAAAAACTTCTAGAGAGTAGCAAAGAAAGAATGCTCCTTTATTCATCTTATGAAGTCTATATAATCCTAATACTGACAATAGATTAGGACTGTAAAGAAAAAGAAATTTACAGGTCAAATTTACTTGTAAGTATAAAGGCAAAAATTTTGATCTACGATATTAGCTACCCAAGTTCACTAGAGTAAGAAAAAGCATGAGCAAGTTAGGTCATCCAATGAATGAAAAGGTAGTTTAATGTCAAGAATATACATCAATAGATTGAAAACACCACATTTTCTTTATTTCATCAGTCTCTTTAAAAAATTGATAAGTACTTATATTGATCTCTCTTGTACTAGGCACTGTGCTAAGTCACTTACATATTTACTCCTTTAAACTTTCTATTATCCCTGGGGGAAGGTTCTATTTTCCTTCCATTTCTTAGGTAAGACTCTAACCCCCAGAAAAGTAAAGTAACATTTGCAAGTTTTTGTGAATGGTCAGTGATGGGACCAGTACAGGAACATCCAAAGTCTGCGCTTGGAAGGAGTGCCCTATATTGACACTCACATTACAGATGAACGGAAAGGAAGCATGCACTTACCATATAGATTAAATCTCACATTACACGTTAAAGGAAAGGAACCATGCACTTACATTATAGATTAATACCCACATAACAGGTTAAAGGAAAAAGAAACATGTGCTTCTCTCAAAAGTTGTAAAGAAAGCATATCTATTTCTAAATATATTTCCCAATTTCTTTTGCTTGTTTTCTGACCTTTGTAGTGCATTCTGCCATGAGGAAAATTTTAATTCTTATATAATTAAATGTATCCTTTTTTCTTTGAATCTTAGAAAGGTGTTCCTCATAAATAATTTATTTCAAGTCTACCAAGTTTCTGATACATTTACAGTTTCATTATCTTTCTACTTTTAACTAGTTGCTGTATCTAGAATTTAGTAATGATAGCCATATTTTCCCACTTTTGTTGAATAAGTTTTGCTACTGACCCAAAATGTCCATTTTATTTTAATCTCAAATCCCTTATGCTCTTGCATCTAATTTTAAGATGTTTCCTATCCCACTGGTTGTTTTGTCTATCTGAAACAAAATGCTACCTTAATTATAATGTAATTATAATATAATAAATGTAATTAGTAAACATAATACCATATATAATAAATAGCATAATATAAAATAACAAAATATAATTTACCATATAACAAGGTCAAAAGAGAACAAAACTATACAATCACTTGAAATATCCCCCAAAGGTATTTTATAAATTCAATATTCATTTCTAATTTAAATGAAATAGTAAAATAGGGATTGATGAATGCTTCCATAGTAAGAGAAAATTATATATCTAAAAGAGAAAGAGGTAAATGATAAACTTTAGTAACACTGGCAATAAATATAGGACAAGATGAAGATGCCTGATATAATCTTAAAGAAAAAGTATTATGTAACATTGTCTTTGCAACACTGATGAGTTCAGTGAAAAGAGAAGCTCATAGAAAAGAGTATCTCATTCTTAATGTCTGTACACTTGTCCATTGCATGAACATAACAGCTTATTTAACCAATATGTTACTGATCTGCATCTGGATTTCTAGGTTTTCATGGAATTTTATTACGCACAATTGTTACAAACTCTAGGACTACCTCTTAGGTTTATATCTTTTGAAAGAAACAGTATCTCCGTAGATGGGTTATGTGGGCTGGCTGCTAGCAGACTATGGCTACTTCTCAGTTCTTCCCTTTACATTCCTAGTCAATGTGAAAACGGAAGGCAAGAAGGTCTTCTGTTTAGAGACTCTAAAGGTAGGTCTTGGTGATAAATCCTTGGTGGTAAAGGCTAAAAATATCAACCCAGAACAAGTGTTTTTCCAGCTGTAACTATGTGTGATTCCCTTGGTTTTATTCTGTAGAGGATGTAATAAGACAAGACTGTAGGATCTGCCCTCAACGTGCTTCCAGTAAGATGAGCTAAGTCAAGTATGGTGGCATTTCTAATTCAAGCAAAATATAATGGCTCCTTTTCTCTCATAGCAAAACTTCGTGGAGTGAATATCGAAGTCACTGTATGCTCTTAATTAAAGGAACACAATAAATCTTGTATTGGAAGGTGGTTATTCTGGTCTCTTTGCAGAGATGAATTGGAAATTGTCTAGAAGAAGGAAAATTAGCTTAACCAAAGTTAAACTCATAAATAATTGAGCATCTGTGGCCTATGTTTCTCTTTGATCATAATTTCTCCCAATTTATAGACCTCTTTGATACCCGATTAATCATTGTCAAAGATGCAATTAACAATGATTATTACTGTGTATTAGGTTTTGCCTGGGCCCTGAAGAAACCATCCTAAATTACGAGCTATGATTGTCACTTGATTTTCTCACAAAGAACAATCAGAACTCCTGGTCTTAAGTGGCTTGGAATGTGAAACTAAGAAGTCTCTTAGATATTATTAGAGGACCCCACAGAGCCCATTGGTGAAAGTTTGGAAAACATTGGGCTTCTTAAAATTAATTCTTGTAGTGTGTTACGAAAGATGACTGAACCAAAATGATAACAGTGTTTCTGGTTCTGTTGTTAGCGTTCTCCATGGAAACATCACGGAAGCTTCTGGACTCAATTTCCTTCCCCATGTGTGAATGTCACTGAATATCCAACTCCATTCTATCCCCATATAACTTCAGAAACTAAGCAAAATGAAGACTCAAAATTCATTTCAAATAATGAAAGGAAGATATAATGTAGAATGGAACTGGGAAAATGCCTGGTTTAAATTGTGGAAAGTACCAACTATACAATTCTGGATAAGTTGCTTAATCTTGCTTAGTCTAATTTAATGCCCATCTCACAGGCTGTTAAGATGATTAATTTAATATCTTTGTATAACATACAGTGTTATGTAACTTCTTCTTGTTCTTCTTGAGTAAATTCATATCTTTAAGCAACTCACTTTAAAAAATAGTTACTTGCTTAAATTACTCTTACCTTCTATTATCAGCTGAATTGTGTCCTGCTCAAGTTAATATGTGGAAGTCTTAACCCCCAATACCTCGTAATATGACTGTATTTGGAGATAAGGCCCTTAAATAGGTAACTGAGGTAAAATGAGGTCAAATGGGTGGGCTCTAATCCAATATGACTGGTGTTCTTATAAAAAGAAAATATTAGGACACAGACATGCACAGAGAGAACAAAGTAATTATTAGTAACCACAATCATGTCGTGAATGCATGGAATACGTCACCATTTGCCAACCACCGTGTCAAGTCAGCAGAAACTACAGAAATTAAGAGCTCACCGCAGAAATTCACACACCCTTGCACCAGGTAAGGGACCACAGGCAGACGTTCACTCAGCCTCTCATGTGTCCCTCATGGAGTGCACGCTCTCTCCTGGGCGGGGCGAGCACAGACACTTATTGGGAGTTTTACTACTTTTAAAATGCGTTGATACAACCATGTCTCACTGGATGAGTCAGCAAACGCTTTTTGTAAATCCCCAATTCTCCACACCTCCTACCTTTCGCGTTGCGCTAGTCTCAAAGCTCCCGCCCCTGCTCCTCAGGCCGCGTCCCCATGTGAGGCTGGGCTGCGTGCGGACGCACGGCGAGCGCGCAGTCGTCCTCGAGCCCCGCCCCCACGGAGCCGCCGCCGGTTTGAACAGCGTCCCCGCGCGCGGAGGGCTACGAGGCTGGCGCCAAGGGCTGGCGATTCGCGCGGGAGGCGGCGCGGGAGCGCGGCCTGGAGGGGCTGGCCTAGCTGGGGCTCGTGGCCCTGCGTCGTCTGGCTGCGACGCGGGTCCTGCGCACGCTGCGGGGCCGCAGCCGCCGGGAGGTGAGCGCCCGAGGGGCCGGGAGGCGAGCCGGGGACCCCAGGCGGGTGTGGGCATCGTGTCCACAGCCAGCGTCCCCGAAGCCGCGCTCGGGCCGTGATCACTCGGTGAAGCTGCGCTGCGACACAGCAGCCGACTTCTTCCCGCGCTGTGAGGACCTGTGTGCGCTGCAGGACTCAGTGCCTCTCTGCCTGCGGGAGGGCCTACTGGACTTAACGCTGACCCCTTCCACGGGGTGGACTGGGTGCCGCCCCTGAGCACCCTCTGCCCCTGATCTGTATCCAGAGCTTCTTCCAGGCACAGCTGGGCGAGACAGGTTTGTAGTTTCCGCTTCCAGGGGCTCTCGTGTGGGCGCTGCGAAGTGGGGTTTTAGATGGTGCAAGGTGGAGGCTGGGCACTAGAACCGGTGCCCAGTGCCCGGGTGTGCGTGCACTAGACGGGGCGTGCGGCCTAGGACTCCTGCCAGCTCGGTGACCCCGGCCGAGTGCCTTAAGGCTTCTAGGTCTCAGTGTTCTCATCTGTAGCATGGGCTTAACAAGATCCCGTCTCTGTGGCGGTTACAAGGACTCACTCTGTTAATGCTTGTAGACTCTACAATGTAGAACACTTAGCACAGTTTGGAGCGTCGTTAATGGTTGCACAGATGTTACCTGGTGTGTTGAATGACTTTGCCTGGTACAGACCAAAGCGGTTAGGAAATGGATATATCCCAGCTTCATTTCCTTTCCATTAAAACAGGTCTCAGAATAAAAAATATATATATATATATTTATAAATTCGTTTTAATTTATTTATTTAGCTGCGTTGGGTCTTCGTTTCTGTGCGAGGGCTTTCTCTGGTTGCGGCGAGCAGGGGCCACTCTTCATCGCGGTGCGCGGTACTCTTACTGTCACGGCCTCTCCTGTTGTGGAGCACAGGCTCCAGACGCGCAGGCTCAGTAGTTGTGGCTCATGGGCGTAGTTGCTCAGCGGCCTGTGGGATCTTCCCAGAGCAGGGCTAGAACCCGTGTCCCGTGCATTGTCAGACAGATTATCAACCACTGCGCCACCAGGGAGGCCCCCAAAAATCTTTTTTTCAATAGTCAATATCATATAGTGGAAAGAGCACCGGTGTGAAGGCAGCTTAGGGTTTGAATTCCAGGGCTTATGCTCTCTGTGGCCTGTGCAGGTTACTTTTGAACTGCAATCCCCACACTTGTAAAATGACATTAAAAACGACTCTTTCTGAGGGTTCTTACAATTAATTAAGCACCTTATGTGTGTAAAGTATCCTGGCGCTTGAATGAGTTGTTAGAACCAAGCGCTGCTGGAGACTATGCTTCTGCCCTAGGTAATCTCCCCTTCTACTGGGCAGCAGGTAAACACAAGCACAGTAGTCAGTTCTCCGGAAGAAGTGAGTTCTGGTGCTGCAGAGCACAGAATCTTTTTGTTTTTTAATTTAATTTTTATTTTATATTAGAGTATAGTTGATTTACAATATTGTGTTTGTTTTAGGTGTACAGCAAAGTTATTCAGTTATACATATATCCATTCATTTTCAGATTCTTTTCCCGTGCAGGTTATTATAGGATATGGAGTAGAGTTCCCTGTGCTATGCAGTAGGTCCTTGTTGATTACCTATTTTATATACAGCCGTGTGTATATGTTAATGCCAAACTCCTAATTTATCCCTCTCCGCCACCTTTCCCCTTTGCAGAGCACAGAATCTTAAAAGGGAAAGTTCAGGGTAGGCTTCTTGGAGGAGGTGCCATCCTTTCTAAGGATAGTAGAACCTCCTGGGGTGGCAGGAGGGAGCAGTGTGTCAAAGGTTGAGAAATATAAGAAAATATGGTAAAACTAATGTACAGGACTGGAACTCAGGGTTTGGGAAAGAAATGAGAGTTGATACTGGAAACCTAGTGGGGACAAACATAAAGGGGCCTTGTTTGTCCTGTCAGAAGTTTGGTTGTTTATCCTGAAGGCTGTGGGAAACCCTAATAAACAATAAGATGGACTTCTGGTTTAGAGGCTCACTCGGACCTCCATGTGGAAGGCAGTTGATTGGGTGCAGGGTGAATTGTAATCTAAAGGTCGCACTTAAGTTATAAAAGGTTGGACTGCATTTTGCAGATCTGAGAGAGAATGGGTGGGGCCTGGTGACCAGCTAGAAAAGGAAGGGCAGCAAGCTTGGGTGACAGTTTACAGCTGCATCTTTTTGTGAGATACAGAGCACAGTAGGAAGGGATTGGGGGTGGGGAGAGGATCTTACTTGATCTTCAGTGCTGTAGAGGGGCCTGGTAGACGGGTCTGGGCCCAAGGTTCAGATCTGGGCTTTTTGGGAGGACAGGTGTTTGAAGGCATGGGAGATACTTAGGTTACCCACAAGACGATACAAAGAATCATGGGTCTGAGAGTTTTTTAAGTGAGTGTATGTATATATATTATTTTTAAAATTTTATTTATTTATTTATGGCTGTGTTGGGTGTTCATTTCTGTGCGAGGGCTTTCTCTAGTTGCGGCAAGTGGGGGCCACTCTTCATCGCGGTGCGTGGGCCTCTCAAGTGAGTATATTTGAGGATGTTTATAAGCTGAGAGAAAGTAGCCAGCAGAGGAAGGGTGTGAAGATTTAGTATAGGAAATGATTGTTCATTTGTTTTCAAAAAGCTGAATACTTATTGTGTGCCTGGCGTTTTTCTAGGATCTGGGGTTCACACCATCTGTTATCTCTTCTACAAGGACAGTTCAACTCATCCCCTTGGTGAAGAGAAGTCACATTATTCTTTGCATCCCATTCAGGTGTAGGAACTGTTCTGTACCTCTGAAGGGACTTTACTTAAGCAGAGTAATAAGTTAGAAATCAAAAGAAATTATAGCTGGAAGGGACCTGAAAGGCCATGGTACTTAATTTTGCCACATATTTTACATTGAATGTAACAAAAATTTATTGTTGAGCCCATTCTCTTCAGAGTTCCTTCACTGAACTTTCTTTATGTTTTTTATCCAGTGGGTCTAACTTGTAGATTTTGGCCTCCTCGTAAATTTGCTTCTTCATCCATATTACATTTTGCCTGGACTATGGCAGAAGCTCCTGGGTGGTTTCACGGCCCCTGGGCTCCGTTCCTCTGTTTATCTGCCTACTCAGCTTAAGTGATCTTCTAACGTAAAAACATACGCTTAAAATAATGCTGCTAATGGCTTGGCCACACCGAGTTAGTGCATACTAGCCTCTCAGCGTGTGCTCTGCACAGAGGCGTTTAGTCTGAACTGTGCTCGGCCAAGCCTCATGGGGCTCTTTGGCCCTGAGGAAGGGGAGCTTTTTGTGATCACTCCCTTTATCTAATCCGTCCTTCAGCAGCGGGGTGCCTTTTTCTAATCAGCGGAGGCACCCTTACTCAGCCAGTGGTAGCCCCAGGCCTCATCACCTGTGGGATAGAAGCCATGCTCTCTGCCAGGCTTGCTTCGTCCAGCATCTCTATTTTCCTTTCTATCTCTTCTCACACTTGGACCCCTGGCCTTTAGTCATCCCCACCTGCAGTATTTAATATGCCCAGCAGGTGTCAGGCTTGAGTGTCTTTGCACAGATATTCCCTGTGCAGTTAATGCATATTGTACTCCAAGTCTGCATACTCTCATCTTTCTAGATTGTACTTCAGGGTTATCATGAAGCCGTCACTTAGATATAACTTTTTGCCTCCATAGGAACCTCTGTGCATAAAAGTTATGGTTCTTTATCTCATGTGATTGAAATTTTGAGTTTATGCATCTCCCTCCTTAATGAAGGCTTTAAGGGCAGGAGTCGCTTCTAATTCTTAGCAGAGAATAGATGCTTTGTTTTTTATTTAGATGCTTTTTTTTTTTTTTTGGCGGTATGCGGGCCTTTCACTGCTGTGGCCTCTCCCGCCGCGGAGCACAGGCTCCGGACGCACAGGCTCAGCGGCCATGGCTCACGGGCCCAGCCGCTCTGCAGCATGTGGGATCCTCCCGAACCGGGGCACGATCCCGTGTCCCCTGCGTCGGCAGGCGGACTCTCAACCACTGCGCCCCCAGGGAAGCCCTTTAGATGTTTTTTAATGATGATAAAATATATGGTTTAAATCACTCATTTTACAATAATTTTGGTTTAGGTTGTGACAGAAATAAAGTTTACAGAAGTCGTGTTTCTGCGATTAGGAATAAAGATGTGACCTTCTAGTTGTGTAAAGCTCTTAAATGCTGTGTAAGTGCGTCGTGTGCGCTAAGGAACCTGGAGCTAAGTGGGGTAGTTGTGTGAGAGACTTAACTATGTTAACAAAGGTAAGCCTTCATTGTGTCCTGCCAACATTTGATAGTTGCTTTTGGGGCAAACTAAACCAATAAAATTTTAAACTGTTCCTCCCCATTAAATGGATTGAATAAATCGGCCACTTTGGTGCACCTGTGTCTTGGGAGTTGTCCACTTGGAGATGGAGGTTTAGAAAGTGAGTTTCAGTCTTGTTTAAGTCTCTTCCCATCAGACTGGTCTCGTGATTTCCTACACACCATGTTACTTCCTGTCTACCTTATCTTGGTGTTGTTCATGCCTGGGTTGTCTCCTGTGCCTGCTCAAACCTTGGTCCATTCTCATTTGTACCATGGAAGTTTGTCATGCTGGATACTGTCAGAACTAATTTTACTTAAGTTTGTGTTAAGCCACAAACCACACATTTTGTATATTTTCTGTTTTTTGTGTTTGTCTGTATTTTAATGTTTCTCTTCAAGAAACATTATGGGAAGAGAAATAGCAAGATATAAAGAGCAAAAAAGTCATGATGATCTTTAAATTGTTAGAACATGTATCTGCAGTCATAATTATAATAAACTGTGGTATGTGTTAAAATAGGAAATATATGTCATATCCCGTAAGAGCAGCAAACTCAGTGGTGTTAGTGGGGGGGAGTCATGGAAGTAATCACAAAGCAGGTGACTGTAAGTTAGGGTCCTGAAACAGTGTGTGTTCCCTGTGTCCAGTAGTGGTCTGGAGGGGTCAGGAAACCTGCCTTCAATTTGAGGGAACAGAGGGTTTGAGGTCCTCTCTCTTCTATTGCTCTAGTATACTGCATAGCAGCTAATAAAATACTGGGTTTATAGTTGACATTTAAATCGCTGATTGATCATCAAGATTGGCATGTATCATTGGAAATGAAAATAGGAAGAGTCTTAAGATTTTTAGGTTTTTCTTTTTTTTCCTATCTCTCAAAAGGTACGTAGAAAAGCAAATAAGTCAAGATTGACAAATGTATAGGCTCTTCATCTTAGTGTGTGTGTGTGTGTGTGTGTGTGTGTGTGTGTTTTTCTGTTATTTGTCAAGGTGTAAAGAACTCTATCACTCATAAGACAGTAAACTTCACGGGGTGTAATCTGACATGGCAGGGAGCAGATCACATGGCCAAGATCTTAAAGGTGATTTTTTTATGTTTGAACTTTCATGAAAACATATGTGATTGAAGCACATTAATATATTGGTACAAATGGCAGTTAATTTTTGTCTTTTGATACCTGTGAGTGCAGCTTTCGTTTTGTTGAAAGAATATGACCAGTTTTCAGTTTGGGATTCTACCATTTAGTAAAGATAGTCCACTTAATTTTAGAAATAAGAGATTTAATATATAATACATAATAATATTTTTATGTAGTTTTAGTTACTGAAAACACTGATTGTGATACTGTCAAAAAACTATGCCATTATAGTCTTCAAGACTTAAATGAATCAAGTGTTTATTAGCTGCTGTAGTTTATAAACTAATAAAATCACTACACCAGCAATTTGTAAATACAGTTTTTAAAATAATGCCTTACCAACTTTACAGTGGTTATAATGACTGTATTTAGGCCTAAAGTTATTTAATAATTTGACATGAAGCCTTTTTAATAGTTTGATGGTGCAGATCAGGGATAGGTAAACTATGGCTGGTGGGCCAGATCCAGCCTGTCGCCCGGTAAAGAAAGTTTTTTTGGAACATAGTCGCACCCATTGTTTAGAAAGTTTTTTTGGAACATAGTCGCACCCATTGTTTACATGGTAGTTATGGCTACTTTCACCCTACGCCAGTGGGGTTGAGTAATTGCAACAGAAACTGTATAGCCCACAAAGCTGGAAATGTTTAAATTTAGATTTTAAAAATTGAAAAATTCTTTGAGCCTATACAGGGCAAGTGCATTGACCCCTGTGGTTGAAAACAGTCAAGAACTTGGGTGCCGAAGCCAAATGGCCTACGTTCAAATTCCCTTTCTCCCATTTCATAGCTAGTGACCATGGACAAATCACTTAACCTCTGTGCCTCATTATGAGGTTTAAATGAACTAATTTGTATGAATAGTGCCTGGCACTTAATAAGCACTGTGTAAGTGATTGCTGTTATTTCTGCTTGGAGCTTTTATAAGCTATTGTTAATAGGAAAATGACACAAATGATTTTCGTTTTAGAGTGTCAA
This sequence comes from Grampus griseus, assembly GCF_964374135.1. Taxonomy (NCBI): domain Eukaryota; kingdom Metazoa; phylum Chordata; class Mammalia; order Artiodactyla; family Delphinidae; genus Grampus; species Grampus griseus. The sequence goes on from NC_139012.1 coordinate 45,729,551, forward strand.
AGGCACTTTGAGTCTTTTATTTTTTCAAGAATGTAATAAGACTTTTTTCATTTAAAGTCAGTGTTCTCTATTACCATAATTTATTTTATGAATATAAAGAATTGAATGTCTTTAAGACAGTACTTGTGGTTAAATGTCAAACCATAATTTTCCCAAGGCACATCAAGCTGGCTCTGCATAGTCCAGGCCTCTAAACTTTGTGTGCATACCCTAGGTAGCATGTGAGATCTATTTTGTAATACAGTTTTTAAAATAATGCCTTGGACTTCCCTGGCGGTCCAATAGTTAAGACTCTGCGCTCCCAATGTAGGGGGCCCGGGTTCGATCCCTGCTCAAGGAACTAGATCCTACATGCATGCCGTAACTAAGAGCCCGCATGCCACAACTAAAAGATCCGGCATGCTGCAAGTAAAGATCTGGCACAGCCAAATAAATATTTAAAAAAAATAATAATAATAAAATAATGCCTTAGATTTAGGAAAAGAAAATATTAGAACCTATTTGCCTTTGTATCATTTTTAAAATATCTGTGTGGTTTATAATGTACATACAGTATATGTATAGAACTTCGTGTATATAATTTGTTAATAAATAAGATGCATATTAAAAAGTTTTCTTATGGGTTGCCCAGTCAGGTGTTTGGAGACCAGTGGGGGACAGAATGATGACATTTAGAGCCTCAGCAATGATAGAATTTAGAACCAATTCCCTGACTTAGAAGATCAGGAAAATAATTCATAGACTGTAATTGAGTTGTCCAACTTTACATAACTGTCCAGAAACAGGTCATCCAGTGACTGGAATCTAATCACTGACGGACTAGAATGTTGGTCACTGGACTCGTAAACCAGAACTGACTGTTTAATTTCTCAGCTTGATTCTCCTGGCACATATGCTTGATACGTGTGTGTGTAAATCTCTGACATAATAAGCCATACTCAGTAGGCACACCCTGTTTCCTTATTGAAGCATCTTAATTTTGTCCCATTAAATCTTTGAAGTATCAGACTATCAGAAGGCACGAAGAAACCTGGGCTGAGAGTCTTCATTCCAGGAGACCTGATCTTCACTGTATGGCTGGTTTGAGACGCATCACTCTGAACTGCGACATGCTCATTGGTGACCTGGGTGCAAGTGCTTTTGCAGAATCTCTTAGTGAGGATTTGTGGCTTGTAAGTAAATTCTAAAATTGAAAATAATTGAATTTTTAATAAGATACATGCTTAGCTTTTGGCTTGATACTGTCATGATAGGAATTTTTTTTAAAGCCTCATTTTTCTGATAGGTTTTATTTTGCTTGTCAACTTTCTATATGAGTTGCATATATTCATTGTAGAAAATGCAGAGTTACAAGAGAACAATTACCTATAATCTTAATACCCAGACATAATCACTGTTCATTTTGGTGTATATACTTTCAGTCTTTTTTTTCTATGAATATATTTTGTACACTTAGGGATAACAAAAATAAAATTGTAGTATACTTGCTATTTCATAGTCCTGCTTTTTTCATTTAATGATGTATCATGTAGTATAGCATCATATTGATGTCCCATAGTTTAATCAATTCTTTGCCATTAGATTTAGACAGTTTGTTTTTCCCTGTCAGAAACATTGTGAATACGTTGTATATACATCTCTGTGTCCATCGGGATTACTTCTGTAGAATAAGGAACTAGAAGTGGAATGACCTGAGTGTGACATATTTTTAAGACTTTTGATACACATGGCCAAATTACCATCCAGAAATGCTATGCCAATCTGTAGTACACCCCAACAGTGGATGTGAAGCCTGCCTCTCACAAACACTGGCTTGTAGCACTTGTAAAAAAATGTAAAACTACAAAAATGAGTACCTCTCCATTTTCTATGCAAGTAGGATTACTCCAAATTTTATAACATTTTTCAGTTAATTTAGTATGAGCATTTTAGCAAGTCAGTAAATTTGCATCTCCTGCATCATTTTTTGTGATTGTTCAGTATTCCATTATATGAATATGCCACAGTGCACATAGCTTATCCTTTCTTGTATATAAGCTTTGTCCAGTTTTTCAGTTACAAATTGTACTCTGATATATGTCCCTACCTATATCTCTGACTATTTCTTTTGGTTAAATTCTTAGAAAGAGAGTTGTTGCATCAAAAGGGTATAGACATTTTGAAGACTTTTCTTAACAGAATCTTGGCTTAATCTGATAGGAGAATAACCACATTTTGTTTTATTTTGTATTCATTTGATTTCCTGGTGAGGTTTACTGGCTGTTTGTATTCATTTGGCTAGTTGGTTAATTACACCGTGTGTCCATTCTTCTGTAGTGAGAGTTTGTAGGGGTTGTATCATATCCTGTCAGATCCATATGTCTGACTTGCTATTTCTGTATGTCATGGGGTGTTGAAAGACTCCAGTTATTTTAATGTGATGGTCCACTCAACACTTAAATAAATGACTCATGATAGTTTCCTTTCATGTAATAGTTTTTAATACCTGTGCTTTTGTGATGATCCCTTTAGTTTGAATGAGTAGGTTGTTCAGCCCCAGAACTACTAGAAGTCATGATCATTTGTTCTGGTTTTTGTCTGACGTTTTACCGCGAGAGTTCTTGACCATCATACTTTCATGATAGGTTTTTAGTATGTATTCTCTATTCACACATTGTTTGAATTTGTTATTATTTGTATCCTAGATAACGGTACGTTTGGGCTTCCCTGGTGGCGCAGTGGTTGAGAGTCCGCCTGCCGATGCAGGGGACACGGGTTCGTGCCCCGATCCGGGAAGATCCCACATGCTGCGGAGCGGCTGTGCCCGTGAGCCGTGGCCGCTGAGCCTGTGCGCCTGGAGCCTGTTGCTCCGCAACAGGAGAGGCCACAACAGTGAGAGGCCCGCGTACCGCAAAAAAAAAAAAAGCAACACAAAAACAACAACAAAAAACCCCCGATACTTTACTAATGTTGTACGTCCCTTATGTTTTTAGCAGATAATTTACTCATTTAAGTGAATTATACTTGTAAATTGTTCTCATCTCTACTCAGAAAGAGGTGCACCTAGATACTAAGCCTGCTTCCACCAAGAGCATTGTTTCTTTCTTGTGCAACCTCTGAATTCTTGCAAGGAGTACTTTATTCGTTTGTCAGTTTCACAAGTATTTATTTTAATACCTATTGTGTGCCAGATACGTGTTTAGGCACTAGGGATAAAGCAGTGAACCAGACACACAAAAGTCTTGCCCTCATGGAGCTTACATTCTAGTGAAGGAGTTCAGATAGAAATGAGTAAACAGATAAGTAATATAATTTTAGATAGTAGGAGGTGCAAAAATATGTTAATGTAAAGAGAGTGAGCGGGGGCAGGTAGGACTCCATTGGACAGGTTTGTTAGGGGACAGCTTCACTGGAGAAGTGGCATTTGAATGGAGACCTGAATGAAGAGAGGAGCAAGCCATGGAAAATCTGGGGTAAGCACATTCCAGGACAAGGAGCCCATGAGTATGCAGGCATATAGGTGGGTGGAGTATTTAAGGAAAAGGAAGGAGGCAATGAATATGCAGGCAGGTAGGTGGGTGGAGTATTTAAGGAAAAGCAAGGAGGCTAACATGGTCAGAGGATTGAGTGCAGAAGATGTGGTATGACATGAGGTCAAGGAGCTAGCCAGGGGTCTGCTCTTGTAAAGTCTCGAAGGCCAGAGTAAAGATTTGGATTATTCTAAATGAATAGAGGGTTTTGAACTGGAAAACGGCATGATCCAAATAGTATCTGAATAAGGTGACCTGGTATAGAGAATAGACTTGGGAGGATAAAGAAGAGAAACAGGGAGACCAGTTAGGAGACTATCACAGTGGTCCAAAAAAGAGATGTTTATGGCTTAGCTTAGGCTGGAAGTTTGGAGCAAGTGAAAAGTGGTTGAATTCAGGTTGTGTTTTGAGGGTGTAACTAACAAGGCTTGCCGATAGATTAGATGTGGGGTATGAAGGGAATAGTAACAAGGAGACAAGTCGTTGATGATTATGTGTGCAACTGGGTGGTATCACTTAGAAAAAGGGAGCTGATGGGAGGAGCAGCTTTTGAGGGAATATCAGGACTTTGGTTTGTTATCTTAGATGCCCTTTAGGTATCTAAGTGTCTGGACAGTGCTCAGACTGTACTTTCTATCCAAAGGTATCCAAAGCCACTTTAGATGCAAAATGTTTAAAGTTGACCTTTGCTGCTGCCAAAATAGTAGCCACTGGAGGCAGTCTGCAAGATGGCATCTTAGGTTTCTGAGGAAGAAATTAGAATACACAAAGGGGGAGATAAGTGTATAATTACATAATGTAGATTTCATATTTAAATTTATGGGAAAAGCAATAATTAGTTGGCTTTTGGTTTTAAATGGAAATAGCCACTCATTGGGAACTAATTACTCTAATTTCAATTTATTTTACTTTAGATCATTGTGTGATGAAAGCAGTTATCCAGAAAGTTCTCCAGATGGAAGGAGTGCCAAGTCAGAGGTATATCACACATTTCAGTTCTCTCGGAAGAATTTCTCTTTAATGGCTTGTTTTTCTTTCTTTCTTAAAAGAAAATTATCAAGGTACTTTCTGCCATCTTAAAACTAAGTGTTTAGTCAAATGAAATGGCTTTTCTGTTTTTGAAAATGCTGTGTGATGCTTTAATTTAGGTTTCCAGAAATGCAGATTGAAAACCTTTTATTAACTTAAAGTATCTTAATTTCCAATGAAGATCAAACCCTCCTAAATTACCTGAAACTTAAATGGCATATTTATCGTTTCTGTCTCAGTACCAGTGGATAACTTCTCCATCGTGAAGGAACCATCCAAAGCTGCTAGACAGAAAAAGAGAACTCTAATTCGGGGAAGTGACCGAAAAGGAAAAGCTACTATTAGAGTTGGTAACTCTTTCTGAACTATACCCCTTATGTTTTCTGGTGTGCTAAAATTAAAGCAGCCAATATTAACCACATGCATATTAGGAAGCCTATGATTATTTTGAGACTTATGAGAATTTATAGAATATAGATATAATAAATGAATTTAAAGAGATGTTAACATTAACCAACATTATTGTTTGGATCTCATAAAAACTTCGTTATTTTGAAAATATTTCCTGGTTGATAATTACTTCTGACACTTTGCAATTGTAATTTGGGGTGCACTTTGATGATAATTTTAGTAGTGGTGCTTTTGAGGAATGATTTTTTTTAAATGCAGAATTACCTTTTGCGCTACAAGAAACAAAATTTCTTCTCAGTTCCAACCTTCCCATTGTTTCCTGCTTCTTTCTTAGAAATGCTTACCTAAATTTTTGAATCAGGTAATATCTTGTTTCTGTGAATGATTAAAAAAACTTGAAATAGGTATGATCCTTATAAAAGACTTCTACAGACAAGTTTATTTACCTAGATTGAACATTTTAGAAAACAATTTTCTAAATGTTTACTGTAATGTATATTTAATTTTCCAAATGGTAGTTAACCCAGGATTTTACAACTAAGCCTATTATTTTGTTACGAAATGTAATTGTAATAGAAAGCTTTTAAAAGCCTTTAACAATCAGTGGTGTAAGTTTCACATTCTCCTGAATACATAAATTTCCTAGAATTCACTTCTACTGATAACGTTTGTATTGTTTCTAAGAGACCTTAACTTTTTATTTTCTGGAACATATTATGGTTAGTCACAAATTGTCCTTTTTTGTTGGTGATAAGAATGAATAGCAGGAGGAGCATTTGTGAAACCAAATCTAATATGAAACTAACTCTTTCTTGTGAGTAACTTTGAATTTTGAAACAGCAGAACAATAAGGTTGAATATAAAGCAAAATAAATTTTTTTATGTTTATGATCTGCCAATTTCCCAGAAAGAGTTTTGTGGTGACTTTAGTTATATACCAGATACATTAAAATCACCAATGGACAACACATCTTTTATTCAGGTGCCCTCTGAAAGTTTTAAAAATTTGTTGACTTAATATCACTGAACGGTCCACTTTAAAATGGTTAAAATGATAAATTTTCTGTTTTGTGTAGTTTACCACAATTTTTTTTAAATGTGTTGTTTGAAGATTTGGGGGTTTTATAAAGGTATTGAATTAGCATAAGAATGAAAAATTTAAAAGACTACCTCTAATTCCATTATCCTATCAAGCAATATTTACATTTTTATTTTCTCTTCCTGCTGTCCATAAACATAATTCCACGTAGCTTCAATATAATTTGCCATTCTTCTCTTTTCATACTAAATTTAAATTCTGTGATTCATAGTTATACTTTTTAACATTGTATTTACAAGGTTTTAATTGAGTTGGTCAATTTTTTAAATTGGTGAAAAACTGGAAATAACCTAAAATAAACTATTGTAAACATCTTCATAAATACAGCTTTTTTTTTTCTACTTAAAGATGTATTTTTGTTTTTGTTTTTGTTTCTTGTGGTACGGGGCCTCTCACTGTTGTGGCCTACTCCCGTTGTGGAGCACAGGCTCCGGACCCGCAGGCTCAGCGGCCATGGCTCACGGGCCCAGCCGCTCCATGGCATGTGGGATCTTCCCGGACCGGGGCACGAACCCGTGTCCCCTGCATCGGCAGGAGGACTCTCAACCGCCTCTCAACTCTCAATCCAGGTTTTTGATTCTCTATTAATCAACTTGCTTGGACAATAGCGTATTAAATAGAAGTTGTTAAGAGTGTTTATGAAGTCAAAAAAAAGCTTATGATCATCTGCCAATTGTTATTTCAAGAGAGTGATATTTTAATAATGAAATAGTACATACAAAGAAGTTAAGATTTGTGGTATCACACTAATTAGATATTATTATTAAAAATTTATATCACGTGTAAAGTATTCTTAAAATAGCTAAGTTGACTTTTGCTATGATATTAGAAATGGAAATATATATAAATAAAGCATGTATATTAGGAATTCTGTAGAATTAGTACCTGGCGGTATATAAAAGGGCATCATGGAATGAGAAGAAAACAGTTAAACTTTTTTTTTATTTAGCATGATTCAACAAAGTGGAAATGTAACTGAAATATACAAACTCATTGAGCTATTTTAAGAGTAATTTTATTTCTTGGGCTTTTTTTTTGTATTTGCCTCAGTTATTTGGAGACATAGAGGTAAGCCAAATCAGTATCTGGCTCTATACCTAGATCCAGGTGAGTATAGGGGTGAAATAATGGTGTGAATGGTGTCACATTTATATTGTAATTATGTATGCCTAAAAAAAAGATGGGAACTTTTATTAGAAATTTTTTTTATCGCCTAACAAGAAAAGTGTAATTAAAAAGAATTTTAATACAAATGTATTTGCATTCGTTTCTGAAAGTAAAGGAAGGGTATACACATACAAACCACATGCATACAAACATTTTTTTTGATGGTAATTAAGTTAAAAAACATAATAAAACAGCACAAAATGAACTGAGCTCCTATATATTTTTAAGAGGCATGTAAATCTCACAGGATCGTGTGGTGATTATCAATAAGCTACACTCTATGAAATATTTGTCCTATATTACCACATACACTCCATTTTACCCTGCATCCTAATGCTGCTCAGATATAGTAGAAAGCAACAGCATAGCACAGGGAGATCAGCTCGGTGCTTTGCGATGACCTAGAGGGGTGAGATAGGGAGGGTGGGAGGGAGGCTCAAGAGGGAGGGGATATGGGGACATGTGTATGCATATGGCTGATTCGCTTTGTTGTGTAACAGAAACTAACACAGAATTGTGAAGCGATTATACTCCAATAAAGATCTATTAAAATAAATAAATAAAATAACACAAAATATAGTAGCTTTGAAGGATAAATATAACCCTTTTAACCTATGATGTTTGTTTTCAGTAAGTTCAAATTAAATATTTAAATGTGAATTTTAATATGTGGCTTGTTCTAAATAAAATATTAACATGTAGGTCTAGTTTTTGCAACCAAATATTTCATATAAAGATACTTGCCTCTTTACTACTGAAATATAGGATAAGTCTCCACATTTCACTCTTTTATCCCATGGGTTTCATTTGTTTTTTTGTGTATTTTCTATATGAAATCAAAGGAGCAGTGAAGGTTGACAGGCTTATAGGAGAGTAACACTGACTCACCTGCCACCCAGCAACTTGCAGCCTTATAACTTTTATTGTCTTTACATAGAAAAATTCATCTTAAATTGAAATTTTGGTCTAATTCTGAAGATTCTGTTTGGCAGAAGTCATGGGTGTATCTGTGCTTGTGTGTCCTTGAGATTCAGAAATGCCAAAGGTGTTCTAAGATTCAGTAAACTTGAGTGTTTCTGCATAATACATAAAATGTATCATACTTTGGGATTATTTTAAAAATTTATTTTTGCATTTCTGCACATCTCAATACTTTTGTTTTAGTTAAAATAACTTGTTACTGTAGAGAACTTATATTTTTTAAAGATGCTGGCTTATGTAAAACCTTTGTACAAAACGATCCTCTTTTTTTTAATGGCCTTGGCATCATTGTCAAGTGCCTGGTTGATTCCTTTCAAGGTGTACACATGTGACAGTTTCTCTGTAGGCCTTTGGTGCATCTTGATTCCTTCTTTTCATGCTTTGTCAAACATAGGCTTGGCTGCAAAGCAACCTGTAAGTAATGGAATGAAACACTCTGCTGGTAAAGAATGTTATGGTCCTGAACCTCTACCACCTGGTGTGTCTGGTTTCTGGCCATGGCGTACTGCAGAACGTGGAAAAATTACAGACATTTTGAAGTCTTTCCTTACAGAATCTTGGCTTAATCTGATAGGAGAATAACCACATTTTGTTTTATTTTGTATTCATTTGATTTCCTGGTGAGGTTTACTGGCTGTTTGTATTCATTTGGCTAGTTGGTTAATTACACCGTGTGTCCATTCTTCTGTAGTGAGAGTTTGTAAGGGTTGTATCATATCCTGTCAGATCCATATGTCTGACTTGCTATTTCTGTATGTCATGGGGTGTTGAAAGACTCCAGTTATTTTAATGTGATGGTCCACTCAACACTTAAATAAATGACTCATGATAGTTTCCTTTCATGTAATAGTTTTTAATACCTGTGCTTTTGTTTAAATGAGTAGGTTGTTCAGCCCCAGAACTACTAGAAGTCATGATCATTTGTTCTGGTTTTTGTCTGACGTTTAACCGCGAGAGTTCTTGGCCATCATACTTTCATGATAGGTTTTTAGTATGTATTCTCTATTCACACATTGTTTGAATTTGTTATTATTTGTATCCTAGATAACGGTACGTTTGGGCTTCCCTGGTGGCGCAGTGGTTGAGAGTCCGCCTGCCGATGCAGGAGACACGGGTTCGTGTCCTGGTCCGGGAAGATCCCACATGCCGCAGAGCATCTGTGCCCGTGAGCTATGGCCGCTGAGCCTGCGCGTCCGGAGCCTGTTGCTCCGCAACGGGAGAGGCCACAACAGTGAGAGGCCCGCGTACTGGGAAGACAAAATATTATTCTCACATTTCAGTTATTTTTGAGAGCATATGATCTAAATCTGTTTTATATAGACAGAGAGATGCTTGATAAAAATCCATGGAAATGTGTGCTAGAATCCAGAAATCCCTGAAGAATCTACTCAGCTAACATATAGCAATATTTTCTTATAGGAATATTTTGTTCAAGTTTATGCATTATAAGTACAGAAAAAAGGTAATAAACTGGACTTTTGAATGAAAAGATTAGCAGAAAAACAAATTTTAATTATATCATAAGGAAATGGAATAATAATTCCAAAATATTTTTATAAAGGAGGTTTATTAAAAATTAACATAATGTACATATATGTATTGTATCCCTATTCTGATTTTTAAACTTTAAGTCCACAAATAACATAAGGTTTTGTTCTTTTAGGATATTAAAACACTGAGAAAAAATGAAATTATCCTTTTGCAACAAACAGAAAATATTATGCCAAATCTCATATCTAAAGTTTTTATCTTTATAAATAAGTGTGTTTTGTTGCAATATCATTTGTGGAATAAGTAACTTTATAAAGATTAGTTTACATGCCAAATCTGATAAGACACCATAAGTAAGAATATAAAACATTTTGATAATATTCTGTGTAAGAACTATAGATATGAAAATATTCTATGATATTAATAATCATGTTCATTATTTGGCCTTATGCTATTTGGTTTATTATTTGGCATTATGCTATTTGGACAACTGGCTTGAAGACTGGGGGGAAAATGAAAAATTTTTTTTCTATTTCTAATTGTAATCTTTATAGGACACTTGTTTTAAATAGACAATTTGTTATGTGTTTGCAATAATATTTATACCACTTGCAATCATTCAATTGAAGTACTATTATTTTATTACTTTTTAAAAGAATATATTTAGCAAATATTCCCAGAGCATCAATTTTAATATTCTTATAGATGAACATAAAAAATGGAAAGGATTGTTTTCCATGACTATTTGGTGGTCCAAATATTTTTCTTTTGAGTACATTTTATATTTCTTCTTCTTAAGAAGAATGACATTTTATTAAATATTGACAATAAAAAATATTTTATTTTTAAATAAAATCTTTCTTTTTCAATCATATGCTTTCTTTCAGACAATTAGTTTGCACCACTGAAAGGACATCTTCACACGTGTTTCTGGGAAATGTTGCATTTATCTCTTGGGTTACATTACTCTGTATGAAAAAGTTAAGGATTTGGAAATTTATTTTACTTCTCTATTATCCTTTACTAGAAAAGAACTTTTTGATTCAAAGATGAAATTTTTCTGGAAATCCCATGGGAGTATTAAGTTACCTTGGACTAAACTGAATCATCAGTGATCATCTTAGCTGTCAATGACCTATAGATGACATATTTATCTAATTAAAAGATGTCTTATTTTGAAAGAAACGGTGCATTGTGCATAATTAGAAAATTGGAGTCATTGGCTTATTAATCTAATGAGGCTAGCCATTTATATTACTACGTGGAGAAGTTGTTTTATTTGCAATTAACAATGCTGTATATGAAATGTTAATTCTTGATAAAGAACATAAAAATTAAGCACATCATAATTTTTCAGAGGAAATTTCAGTTCTTTGCTATATACCCCTGTCACTTATTTCTGTTACTAGAGTATGAAACACTTGTATACTGTTTTTCACTAACCAGTCCCTTAGACTTGCACACCAGCCATCCATTCATCCTATTCTATCCCTGTTACAGAGATAAACATGCATCCCCTCCTCAGCAGTGATGTTGGTTCAAGCTGTAGGCATACGACATGATCCAAGTATGTCTGTGTCCTTTCCTAGGAATTTTCAAATTGTTTTGAGGATGAAGTCGTTCCTTTTCCTCTTTGATCACAGAACTCTAAGAATATAAACCTAGGAAATAGCCAGCCATGAATCCAGCTGACTTGAGATCATAAAACCATCAGCGAAAAACAGAGATAAGAGAATAAAAAGTCACTGATTTCATTAAAAACTTTGGGCTAGCCACTTCTGAAATCATGTTTTGTTTTTCTTTTTTGTTTAATTAAGAAATATAATTGCCTTCTGTTGTTTTGGCTTCTTAGAAGTGAATTTCCATTAGTTGCAATTGAAAGAGGCCTGACTATACAAGATATATTTGATTTTTATACAAATTCAAAAAAATGATGCAGAATAAAGTAAGTAAAGATAAAAACAAATAGAGAATAGTATTGTATTGTAAGTTAATCTTAAATAACCTTATTGTATAGAAAGTTTATTATTATTTTTACTTCCATTATGTGGAAGATTCTTTGGTATCTGTGAAAATTTGTGGCACATGAAACTATGTATTAGAGAGGATTGAAACTCAATTTCATTTGCTCAAGCCTGTATGTATTGTATATAATTAGGTTAGGGTTTATATATATATATACATATATATATATATGTATATATATATATGCCAAAGAAAATACATAGATGGTTTTAAACTACAGGCATTCACTTAATATTATATTAATTAGGGTTACCTTTCGCACAAAATGGTTATTTAGCTTTTTCAGTCTTAACCTACTTATTGTGAATGGTAGACTCATAGCTGGAACATGTTTATTTGATAGTGCTTATAAAACCTGAAATGAAGAAAAATTGAATATGTTATCAATCTGCACAGCAAAACATCAACAGCAATTTGGACTCATTTAATGTAGGGACAAACCACTTTATATGAATCAAAGATCACACACCATTAAAAAATAATATCATTGAAATATGACTAGAATAAATGGAAAGTATCATTGTATCATATTTTTAAAAGTATTTTTAACTAAGATAATTTTAATTAGAAATAATTAAAACAAAGTTGAGCCTTAAATGTGCAATTTCAGATATTTGCAGAATGAATATACGTGGAAAACATCATTCCTAGAATAAACAAATGTGTGTACAGTTAATGAGATGGCATTTCTGAGATGAATATGTTCCGATGTAATCATTATAGAAATAACCAAAAATGATTGTAAAATACCATAATTACCCCTACAAATAAACAAAATCATAGAAAACTTCAGGCTTCAAGTTTGTTCAGGCTCAAAATTCACAAAGTGTGTGACCTCTGTCAATTTTCTTAACTAGTCTAAACCTCAGTTTTCTGTTGGAATGATAATAGTATCTCCTTTACAGGGAGATACAAGAATACCATTTGGCAATGTGTGAAAACAGGCACAATTTATATTGCATGACAAATTATTTATTAAATCTCAGCTCCTGTTACCAGTTTTTATACAGATACTTGTATTCAATGAAATTGTTTAAAATTTGAAGATTCACTGAAGATTTATTTTTAAATCAATATAATTATATTAATACAAAATATATAAAAATAAATATATGAATAATCGTAACATTGATGGGTTTCAGATAAATTATGTTCTTCATTAGAATTCAGAGGACAGCAAGGCTTAATTTCTTTTGGGCTTTTAATATACCAAAGTATTCTATAAACCTTGATAATAACTATCAAAGAAAAGATTTCACTAGAAAAAGTAAACAGGTAAGGAAGAACTTATTCAAGGTTATTGCAATTAGAGGGAGACCAGAGTGTGTTCTGAACTCAACTCCACAGAAAAAAGGGCAGGAGTTTTTAAGAGCTGGGGTGGAGGGAACTGTAAGGCTATCTATGTTTGCTAATTGGCCTTATCCAGATATCTCATGACAGGAGGAAGTTTTACTAATTGAAGCAAGGCTGTCATAAGAGTTTGGCTCCTTACCCTCCCAGAGAAACTGGCACAGGGGAACACTATCTTGATCGATATTTACATTTCAAAGTGATGGCTCCTTGGTCCTTGAAAAAGACATTCCTGGATTGTAAAACCAGCAAGAAACTTTTTGAAAGAATTTACGTACACTTCAAGGCACAAAGAAAGACAAGTTTTCTCAAGTACATAGTTTAAGAAATGGAAGAGGAGGGACCTCTGTGGTTAGGCCATTTGGAATCTGTAAGAGCTGCTATGAGAAAAGGTCAGGAACCTAACAGCAGCAAGAAGCCTGCCTGAGGTTTAGTCAAGCTGATAGAAATGTTAAGGTCTTCTTGGACTTTATCTCTTGCAGTTAGTTTAAAATCCATGGCATTGTTGATTTTAATATTCTGGCAAATTCTTTTGTGGGTAAATAGAAAAGACAGCAATCTTAATAAATCCTAAGCCAAAGTGACATCAAATATTTGTAAGATTTTGAATGCTAAAGAGACAAGATGAAATGTCATCATTATCATATGCATAAAGTCTTCTATTTTATGCTTATTGTTTGGTGTCCCTGGATATATCATCTGCCTTGAAGCCTGGAGAGTTTTTAACTTGTTTTGCTGTTAATAATTTACTTAACAGGAAGAAATATTTCATGTATTTTATTGCAATTGTATGATAAGATATTTAAAATAGAATGTGAGTGACTGGGTAGTTCAAGTATTAGGGAAAAGTGCAAAGCAGCAAGGGCCACACAGCCAGTGTTACTTCCTTGGGCCTGTGGCCTCCAATTAAGAATCTATCATAAATTCCTTCACTTTAGACATTTTCATAAAATATGAGAGAGATGAGTCAGATGATACAAATAAGTTACCACTAGACAAAGCTATAAACTATTCAATATTTGATTTGTGTGTTTTTGCCTTTCATTGCATTTTGTCCCCTTTCCTCCTTACTGTTATTCTTCTTTCCTAAATGTGTGTGTGTGCATGTGAATCAATTATGCAGCATATATGCCAATCTTTTCATGTCAATGATTCTTAAGAGAACTCCCCAAAAATATGTAAGAATCACTTGAGAAGTCTCCTCCCTAGTTATAGTTCTCTGTCCTTTCACTTTTCTAATATTCATTGCAGAGTGCTTAATTCCCATTTGAAAATTACTTGCATGATGGGAACTGTGAAATATTTCTCAAGTTTGTCAGAGTGGTGAAAAGAATTTTGGGGACCACTATGGTAATTTATTAATTAGTAATCAAGACACTACTTAAAATAGCTCTCTCTTTTTTCATTTCAGTATAACAATAGAATGTTTTCTTCAAGGATATAGAGAATATAATACTATATTATTCTGGCTTTTTTAATAAATAAGAGATTTTTAAAATTTAGAAATATGCACTTGCCTTAGAAGGTAGCTTAGAGTTATAAATACAAGTTTAAAGGTGGAAAGTAAGCTTGAAATTAAGTATGGAAAGTGAATTAGTATAAGCAAAATCTTTCTACATAAGTCAACCATAAAGAACCCTATTAATTAGGTTGTACAGTTATTTTATCTTCTGGCATTGAAGTTTCTTAAAATGGTTAGAGGTAAAATTAGTAAGCAAGTGATATGAAAAATCTGTATCATACATGTGAACACTCTACATTATACACTGCATTGTGAGATGCTCAAACCATTACAGGTCTTGCTGCAGTTGAATTTAACCAATAGAAAGCAGTTTTCTGTCTTCCTTCTCATGCCTACTCACTAGCATAAGCTCATTGAGTAATTTACATGTCAACTTGTCCACCCTATTTAAATATCTCTCTCCTCTACACTCTGTTTAGATCTTCCTCTCTCTCTCTCTCTCTCTCTCTAATACATATAATCATAGTCACCTAAATTAAACACACCTATGATAAATGTCACTGTTTTCTAAGTTTCTTTTGTGTCATCATACACATGAGAAATCTATATACTAATTTACTGAAGTAAATTTGAAAATTTAATTGATATTTAGGTAAATTTATGAATAATGAAAAGTTACTCTTATTTGCTATAAAATATGTAAAACTTACACATGATATTATCATGCTATTGATGCACTAGAGGCTTTACTAAATGTCAAATCGTTTATCATGTATAAAATAATTACCTTGATGAAAAACAAGCAGAAACAAAATATTTCCTGATAATTTGCTCAAGATTTATATTTAACAAGAAAAACTCTTAGTAATTTTCAGCCCAGTTTCCTCACATTGAAAGAGGAATTGATACAAATAATAATGGTGACACACAGATGTGGTGATATATTCCTCTAGAAAATCTCACTGACTTTCAAATAATTAAAATACAAATTTTCCTTGTCACTCATTTTTTGTTCGGCCCATATAAGAATTATGAGATGATGATGAGTAAGTCTAAATTAATTTCTATGAATGTGACTATATACTTTATTAATTCACTTATTAGAGAAGCAGATATCTATTGAAGTCCTCCCTATCTTAAGCAATATGACAGGTGCTAATGTAGAGTAATGAAAGACAAATAGTATGACATTAAATAATTTTTAAATTTATGATATTCAGTTGTCTCTAGGTATATCTAAATAAAGTCTCAGTCAATTCACATTTTTTGAGAAATACAAAAAGAGAAAAGGCAATAGAACTACTTCTAAATTTTTAAGTTGATTAAGTACATCAGGTAAAATTAGTCCTGTGGTTTTTGAAAGCCTAAATATAGTCTTTGATTCTGACATTTATATTGCAATCAATACAATATATGCTCTCCTCTGGTAATATCTGCATTAAAATATTTGTAGAAGTATGAATAAAATCTCACAGATAAAATCTGTAATCTCTATTGTAAAGCTGAGTCACAAATGTGTTAAAGAGTTTGTTAGAAACCTTCAACATGGCGGAAGAGTAAGACGTGGAGATCACCTTCCTCCCCACAAATACATCAGAAACACATGTGGAACAGCTCCTACAGAACACCTACTGAACGCAGGCAAAAGACCTCAGATTTCCCAAAAGGCAAGAAACTCCCCATATACCTGGGTAGGGCAAAAGAAAACAGAAAAAGAATAGGGATGGGACCTGAGCGACTGGAAGGGAGCTGTGAAGGAGGAAACATTTCCACACACTAGGAAGCCATTTCACTGGTGTAGATGGGGGTGGGGATGGGGGAGGGGGAAGCTTCAGAACCACGGAGGAGAGCTCAGCAACAGGGGTGTAGAGGGCAAAGTGGAGAGATTCCCGCACAGAGGATTGGTGCCGACAACCAGCACCCACCAGCCCAAGAAGCTTATCTGCTCATCTGCCGGCCGGGACGGGTGGCGCTGGGAGCTGAGGCTCAGGCTTCGGAGGTCAGATCTCAGTGAGAGGACTGGGGTTGGCTGCATGAACACAGCCTGAAGGGGGCTGCTGCGCCACAGCTAGCCTGGAGGGAGTCTGGGAAAAAGTTTGGACCTGTCTGAGAGGCAAGAGACAATTGTTTTGGGGTGCAAGAGGAGAGGGGATTCAGAGCACTGCCTACACAAGCTCCAGAGGTGGGCGCCAGCCACGGCTATCAGCACAGACACCAGAGATGGGCAGGAAATCCTAAGAATGCTGCTTCAGCCACCAAGAAGCCTGTGTGCAAGCACAGGTCACTATCCACACCTCCCGTCCTGGGAGCCTGTGCAGCCCGCCTCTGCCAGGGTCCGGTGATAAAGGAACAATTTCCCCTGGAGAACAAACGGCACACCTCAACCAGTTGCAAGGTCATGCTGGCCTCTGCCACCAAAGGCTTGCCCTGCATTCCATCCCCTCCCTTCCTCCAGTCTGAGTGAGCCAGAGCCCCCTAATCAGCTGCTGCCAGCCCCGTCCTGACTGAGTGAGGGACAGACACCCTCATGAGACCTACACACAGAGGTGGGGCCAAAACCAAAGCTGAACCCCAGGAGCTGTGTGAACAAAGAAGAGAAAGAGAAATCTCTCCCAGCAGCTTCAGGAGCAGCAGGTTAAATCTCCACAATCAAATTGATGTACCATGCATCTGTGGAATACCAGAACAGATTACGAATCAACCCAAAATTGAGGCAGTGGAATTTGGGAACAACGATATTATATTTTCTTCCTTCTTCTCTTTTTGTGAGTGTGTATGTGTATGCTCCTTTGTGTGTTTTTGTCTGTATAGCTTTGTGTTTACCATTTGTTCTGTGTTCTATCTCTCCGTTTTTTGTCATTTTCTGTTTTGTTATTATTTTTTTTTGTATAGTTTTTAGCAGTGGTTATAATTCGTGGATTTGTTTTTTGGTTTTGTTTCTTCTTTCTTTTTTTATTTTTAATAGTTTTATTTGTTATTTATTTTAAAAATTATTTAATTTTATTCTTCCTTTCTTTCTTTTTTCTCCCTTTTCTTCTGAGCTGTGTGGCTGACAGGGTCTCGGTGCTCCAGCCGGGTGTCAGGCCTTGCCTCTGAGGTGGGAGAGCTGAGTTCAGGACACTTGTCCACAAGACACCTCCCGCTGCACGTAACATCAACTGCCAAAAGCTCTTCCAGAAATCTCCATTTCAATGTTAAGACCCAACTCCAATCAACGATGAGCAAGCTACAGTGCTAGGCACCCTAAGACAAAAAATGAGCAAGACAGAAACACAACCCCACCATTAGTAGAAAGGCTGCCTAAATTCATAATAAGGTCACAGACGCCCCAAAACACACCAGTGGATGCAGTCCTGCACACCAGAAAGACAAGATCCAACCTCATCCAACTGAAGACCGACACTAGTCTCCTCCACCAGGAAGTCTACAGAATCCACTGAACTAACATTAGCCACTGGGGGCAGACACCAAAAACAACGGGAACTATGGACCTGCCGCCTGTGGAAAAGAGACCCCCAAACACAGTAAATTAAGCAAAATAGGAAGACAGAGACACCCACAGCAGATGAAGGAACAAGGAAAAAAACCACCAGACCAAACAAATGAAGAGGAAAGAGGCAGTCTACCTGAAAAGGAATTCAGAGTAATGATAGTAAAGATGATCTAAAATCTTGGAAATAGCAGAAAATACAAAAAATGTTTAAAAAACACCTAGAAGAACTAAAGAACAAACAAACAATGATGACCAACAAAATATATGAAATTAAAAATTCTGCAGGACGAATCAATAGCAGAATAACTGAGGCAGAAGAACAAATAAGTGACCTGGAAGACAAAATAGTGGAAATAACTAAAGAATTGAGGACAGTCTTAGAAACTTCTGGGCAACATTAAACACACCAACGTTCGAATTATAGGGGTCCCAGAAGAAGAAGAGAAAAAGAAAGGGATGGGGAAAATATTTGAAGAGATTATAGTTGAAAACTTCCCTAAAATGGGAAAGGAAATAGTTAATCAAGTCCAGGAAGCACAGAGAGTCTCACACAGGATAAATCCAAGGATAAACACGCCAAGAGACATATTAATCAAACAATCAAAAATTAAATACAAAGAACAAATACTAAAAGCAGCAAGGGAAAAACAACAAATAACACATAAGGGAATCCCCATAAGGTTAACAGCTGATCTTTCAGCAGAAACTCTGCAAGCGAGAGGGACTGTCAGGACAAATTTAAAGTGATGAAAGGGAAAAATCTACAACCAAGTTTACTCTACCCAGCAAGGATCTCATTCAGGTTTGACAGAGAAATTAAAACCTTCACAGACAAGCAAAAACTAAGAAAATTAATCACCACCAAACCAGCATTACAACAAATGCTAAAGCAACTTCTCTAGGCAGGAAACACAAGAGAAGGTAAAGACCTACAATAACAAACCCAAAACAATTAAGAAAATGGGAATAGGAACATACATATCGATAAGTACCTTAAAAGTAAATGGATTAAATGATCCAACCAAAAGACTGGCTGAATGGATGCACAAAGAAGACCCATGTATATGCTGTCTAGAAGAGACCCACTTCAGACCTAGGGACACATACAGACTGAAAGTGAAGGGATGGAAAAGGATATTCCATGCAAATGGAAATCAAAAGAAAGCTGGAGTAGCAATTCTCATATCAGACAAAATAGATTTTAAAATAAAGACACTACATAATGATCAAAGGATCAATCCAAGAAGATATAACAATTGTAAATATCTATGCACCCAACATAGGAGCACCACAGTACACAAGGCAAATGAAAACAGCCATAAAAGGGGAAATTGACAGTAACACAATAAGAGTAGGGGACATTGACACCAATTGACACCATACACCAATGGACAGATCTTCCAAAATGAAAATAAATAAGGAAACACAGCTTTAAATTATACATTAAACAAGATGGACTTAATTGATATTTATAGGACATTCCATCCAAATGAAACAGAATACACATGCTTCACAAGTGCTCATGGAACATTCTCCAGCCTAGATCATATCTTGGATCACAAATCAAGCCTTGGTAAATTTAAGAAAATTGAAATCCTATCACGTATCTTTTCGGACCACAACTCTATGACACTAGATATCAATTATAGGAAAAAAAATCTGTAAAAAAATACCAACACATGGGGACTAAACAATACATTACTTAATAATGGAGGGATTACTGAAAAATCAAAAAGGAAATCAAAAAATAATTAGAAACAAATGACAAAGAAAACACAATGACCGAAAACCTGTGGGATGCTGCAAAAGCAGTTCTTAGAGGGAAGATTATAGCAATACAATCCTACCTCAAGAAACTAGAAACATGGGGCTTCCCTGGTGGCGCAGTTGTTGAGAGTCCGCCTGCCGATGCAGGGGACACGGGTTCGTGCCCCGGTCTGGGAAGATCCCACATGCCGCGGAGCGGCTGGGCCCATGAGCCATGGCCACTGGGCCTGCGCATCCGGAGCCTGTGCTCCGCAACGGGAGAGGCCACAACAGTGAGAGACCCATGTAACGAAAAAAAAAAAAAAAAAAAAAAAAAAGAAACAAGAAACATCTCAAAGAAAAATCCTAAACTTACGCCTAAAGGAATTAGAGAAAGACCAAAAAAAAAATCCCCCAAAATTAGCAGAAGGAAAGAAATCATAAAGTTCAGATCAGAAATAAATGAAAAAGAACACAAAATACCCCTAACAGCAAAAGCAATCTTGTGAAAGAAAAACGTAGGTGGAGTAATCTGGCTCCCTGTCTTCAGACTACACTACAAAGCTACAGTAATCTAGATAGTATGGTACTGGCATAAAAACAGAAATATTTATCAATGGAACAGGATAGAAAGCCCAGAGATAAACCCATGCACATATGGTCAACTTATTTTTGATAAAGGAGGCAAGAATATACAATGGAGAAAAGACAGCCTCTTCAATATGTGGTTCTGGGAAAACTGGACAGCTACCTGTAAAAGAATTAAATTAGAACACTCCCTAACACATACACAAGAATAATCTCAAAATGGACTAAGACCTAAATATAAGGCCAGACACTAAAAAACTCTTAGAGGAAAACATGACAGAACACTCTATGACATAAATCACAGCAAGATCCTTTTTGACCCACCTCCTAGAGAAATGGAAATAAAAACAAAAATAAACAAATGGGACCTAATGAAACTTAAAAACTTTTTCACAGCAAAGGAAACCATAAACAAGGCAAAAAGACAACCCTCAGAATGGAAGAAAATATTTGCAAATGAAGCAACTGACAAAGGATTAATCTCCAAATTTTACAAGCAGCTCATGCAGCTCAATGTTAAAAAAACAAACAACCCAATCGAAAAATGGGCAGAAGACCTAAATAGACATTTCTCCAAAGAAATAATAAAGATTGCCAGCAAACACATGAAAGAATGCTCAACATCTCTAATCATTAGAGAAATGAAAATCAAAACTACAATAAGGTATCACTTCACACCAGTCAGAATGGCCATCATCAAAAAATCTACAAACAATAAATACTGGAGAGGGTGTGGAGAAAAGGGAACCCTCTTGCACTGTTGGTGGGAAAGTGAATTGATACAGCCATTATGGAGAACAGTATGAAGGTTCCTTAAAAAACTACAAATAGAACTATGATACGAGCCAGCAATCCCACTACTGGGCATATACCCTGAGAAAAACATAATTCAAAAAGAGTCATGTACCACAATGTTCATTGCAGCACTCTACAATAGTCAAGACATGGAACCAACCTAAGTGTCCATTGACAGATGAATGGATAAAGACATAGCACATATATACAATGGAATATTACTCAGCCATAAAAAGAAATAAAATTGAGATATTTGTAGTGATTTGGATGGACCTAGGGTCTGTCATACAGAGTGAAGTAAGTCAGAAAGAGAAAAACAAATACCGTATGCTAACACATATATATGGAATCTAAAATAATAAAAAAAGAAGGTTATGAAGAACATAGGGGCTAGTCAGGAATAAAGACACAGATGTAGAGAATGGACTTGAGGACACGGGGAGGGGAAGGGTAAGCTGGGACAAAGTGAGAGAGTGCCGTGGACTTATTTATACTACCAAATGTAAAATGATAGCTAGTGGGAAGCAGCCACATAGCACATGGAGATAAGCTCAGTGCTTTGTGACCACATAGAGAGGTGGGATACGGATGGTAGGAGGGAGACACAAGAGGGAGGAGATATGGGGATATATGTATTTGTATAGCTGATTCACTTTGTTATAAAGCAGAAACTAACACAGCATTGTAAAGCAATTATACTCCAATAAAGATGTTTAAAAAAAAAAGGTTGATAACTTGAAATGGATAACTAGATAAGCTTTCTGCTCTACCAAGTGAATATATTTATGTTCCTTTATATTCAAGGAAGTAAATGCATAAATAATATATTGAAACCTTACAAGCAGACTCTTGCCCTGAGGCTCTAATGAAATATATAAGACTTCTCTTTGGAAAAGAGAAAATTCTTCCATCTCACTATACAACAGCAAGGACTCCCCTTTCCAGTGATACTTCTATAAATGTAGATAAAAGTGGTCTTCCTTAATTAAGGTACAAAAAATAATCATTCATATAAATTAAGCTACACAATGTTTTTTTTTCTTTTTTCTCTTTATGCAGAGGAAGAATGCAGTTAGACAAATATATTTTCAGTATGAGTGAAGCTTTACATCTCCCTTGCTAGTTGCATCACCCCCAATTATATATTTTGCCACAAATAGGTGAAGCATGTACTTGCCAATCTCTTTAGTGATATCTCCTGGAGAGAGCAAGCACAATCATCCTCACTAATTGCCACTGAACTGTGACTTGGTCATACTGCTCCATTGCACATTTCTGTAATTTTACTCTTTGTTTGCAAAGGGCTAAGAAAGTTTTGTGAAATTTTGTTTGTTTGTTTTTCACTGTGCTACCATGAATGGAATAAAAAATAAATACTTTTTCTTCCCTCTTAACATTGAGAAATGGCAGTTTAACTGAATACATTTGATCTATACAGGTGACAGTGTAAAGATATGAATTCTGTATCCATTCACTTATAATACTTTTGTGAATTTCTAAGTCCCTTCAAAACTAAACAAAAAAAAGAAAAGAAAAGAAAAGAAAGGAAAGGAAAGGAAAGGGAAGGGAGGAAAGGGAAGGGAAGGGAAAGAAAGGGAAGGAAAGGATAGAAAATAAAAGAAAAGAGAAGATGGTGGTGTGGGAAGACACCGAGTTAGTGTCTCCCAACAACTAGGGCGCCTGCCCGCTGCTGGTGGGAGACCCAGACACCCAAAGAGAAGGGAGGAACCCCCAAGTGAACTGATAGGACGTGGGGGGACTGAGGAGGGAGGAGAAGTGGAGGCCAGACAGCATAAGCGCCCCTGTGTTTGGGGAGATCAGGAGAGGCAGGCAGGAGGGGCTCTCCAGGAGAAGCAGGAGGGGAGGAGAGCATGTTTGCCCCACCCACTCAGGCATGGGTAACCTGCTGAGCTCCCAGGTGATGTCCTCCAACATCTGATACCAGGGACTGGGTGCACACCTGGGCCCCTTCTGTTCCATTGAGCCAGAGTCCCACCACCCACAGCCTCCAGGGCCTTTTCTAGCCCTGTGGTTTGTAAGAATAAGCCCCACACACAACCCAAACCTCACCCGTCCTTAGGCGCAGCCCAGCACAGCTAAGGTCTTTTCCCTCTTTTCTTTTTTTTCCCTCCTCCTCTTTCTTACTATTTTGGTACTGTTGTACATTCCAGTTGTTGATTCTTCTATATTTATTTTTATATTCTTTCTAACATATCTGTTAATTTCCTAGTCTAATTTTATTTTTTGCTTTGCTATTGTTCTCTAGCTTTTTAAATTTTTTTTGGCCACCACATGCAGCTTGCGAGATCTTAGTTCACAAGCCAGGGGTCAGGCTGAAGCTCCTGTGGTGGGAGCTCCAAGTCCAAACTACTGGACTAACAGAGAACATCAGACCCCACTGAATATTCATCAGAGTGAAATCTCACAGAGGTCCTCATCAGCACCAAGACCCATCTCTACCCAACAGCCTACAAACTCCAGTGTTGGAAGCCTCAGGCCAAACAACAAGTAAGACAGGAACACAATCCAACTCACTAAAAAAAAAAAAAAAAAAATGAGATGGCAAAAAAAAGGTCATCAAATGAAGGAGCAAGGTAAAAACTTACAAGACCAAATAAATGAAGAGGAAATAGGAAATATACCTGAAAAAGAATTCAGAGTATTGATAGTAAAGATGATCCAGAATCTCAGAAATAAAATGGAGGCATAGATTTAAAAAATACAAGAAACGTTTAAAAAGATCTAGAAGAACTAAAGAAAAACAAAAGAGAGATGAATAACACAATAACTGAAATGAAAAATATACTAGAAGGAAAAAAAATATAGAATAACTGAGGCAGAAGAAAGAATAAGTGAGCTGGAAGACAAAATGGTGGAAATAACTGCTGAGGAGCAGAATAAAGAAAAAGAATGAAAAGAATTGAAGACAATCTTAGAGACCTCTGGGACAACACTAAATCCCCCAACATTTGAATTGTAGGGGTCCCAGAAGAAGAGAAAGAGAAAGGGTCTGAGAAAATATTTGAAGAGATTATAGTCAAAAGCTTCCCTAACATGGGAAAAGAAATAGTCGCTCAAGTCCAGGACACACAGAGTCCCATACAATATAAGCCCAAGGAAAAACACACCAAGACACATATTAATCAAATTAACAAAAAATAAATTCAAAGAAATAATATTAAAAGCAGCAAGGGCAAAACAAAAATGACATACTAAGGAATCCCCATAAGGATATCAGCTGATTTTTCAGCAGAAATTCTGCAGGCCAGAAAGGAGTGGCAGGACATAATTAAAGTGATGAAAGAGAAAAACCTGCAACCAAGATTACTCTACCCAGCAAGGATCTCATTGAGATTCAATGTAGAAATCAAAAGATTTTCAAACAAACAAAAGCTAAATGAATTCAGCACCACCAAACCAGCTTTACAACAAATGCTAAAGAAACTTCTCTAGGCGGGAAACACAAGAAAATAAAAAGACCCACAAAAACAAACCCAAAACAATTATGAAAATGGTAATAGGAACATACATATCAATAATAAACTTGAATGCAAATGGATTAAATGCCCCAACCAAAAGACACAGACTGGCTGAATGTTTACAAAAACAAGACCCATATATATCCTGCCTACAAGAGACACACTCCTAGGGACACATACAGACTGAAAGTAAAGGGATGGAAAAAGATATTCCATGCAAATGGAAATCAAAAGAAAGCTGGAATAGCAATACTCATATCAGATGAGATAGACTTCAAAATAAAGACTGTTGCAAGATATAAGGAGGGACACTACATAATGATCAAAGGATCCATCCAAGAAGAAGATATAACAATTATAAATGTTTACACACCCAACATAGGTGTACCTCACTACATAAGGCAAATGCTAACAACCATGAAAGAAGAAATTGACAGGAACACAATAATAGTAGGGGACCTTAACACCACACTTACAGCAATGGACAGATCATCCAAACAGAACATAAATAAGGAAACACAAGCTTTAAATGACACAATAGACCAGATAGATTTAATTGATATTTATAGAACATTCTACCCCAAAGTGGCAGAATACACTTTCTTCTCAAGTGCACACAGAATGTTCTCCAGGAGAGATCACATCTTGGGTCACAAATCAAGGCTTGGAAAATTTAAGAAAATTGAAATCATATCAAACACCTTTACTGACCACAATGCTATGAGACTGGAAATCAAATACAGGGAAAAAATTGTAAAAAAAACAAATATATGGTGGCTAAACAATGCACTACTAAATAACCAAGAGGTCACTGAAGAAATCAAAGAAGAAATAAAAAAATACATAGAAACAAATGACAACAAAAACATGAAGACTCAAAACCTATGGGATGCAGCAAAAGCAGTTCTAAGATGGAAGTTTATAGCAATTCAATCTCACCTCAAGAAACAAGAAAAATCTCAAATAAACATACTAACCCTACACTTAAAACAACTAGAGAAAGAAGAACAAGGAAAACCCAAATTTAGCAGAAGGAAAGAAATCATAAAGAGCAGATCAGAAATAAATGAAAAACTAACGAAGAAAACAATAGCAGAGATCAATAAAACTAAAAGCTGGTTCTTTGAGAAGAAAATCAAAATTAATAAACCCTTAGCCAGACTCATCAGGAAAAAAAGGGAGAGGAGACAACTCAGTAAAATTAGAAATGAAAAAGGAGAAATCACAACTGACACTGCAGAAATACAAAGGATTATAAGAGACTACTACAAGCAACTATATGCCAATAAAATGGACAACCACGAAGAAATGGACAAATTCTTGGAAAGGTACAATTTTCCAAGACTGAATCAGGAAGAATTAGAAAATATAAACAGACCTATCACAAGTAATTAAATTAGACTGTAATTAAAAATCTTCCAACAAACAATAGACCAGGACCAGATGGCTTCACAGGCAAATTCTATCAAACATTTAGAAAGACCTAACATCCATTCTTCTCAAACTCTTCCAAAAAATTGCAGAAGGAGAAATACTCCCAAATTCATTCTACGAAGCCACAATCACCCTGATACCAAAACCAGAAAAATATATCACAAAAAAAGAAAATTAGAGACCAATATCACTGATGAACATAGATGAAAAAATCCTGAGCAAATACTAGCAAACAGAATCCATCAACACATTAAAGGATCATACACCATGATCAAGTGTGATTTATCACAGGGATGCAAGGATTCTTCAATATATGCAAATCAATCAATGTGATACACCACATTAACAAATTAAGGAATAAAAACCATATGCTCACCTCAGTAGATGCAGAAAAATCTTTTGACAAAATTCAACACCCGTTTATGATAAAAACTCTCCAGAAAATAGGCATAGAGAGAACCGACCTCCACCTACTAAAGGCCATATATGACAAACCCACAACAAACATAATACTCAATGGTGAAAAGCTGAAAGCATTTCCTCTAAGATCAGGAACAAGCAAGGGTGTCCATTCTCACTGATCTTATTCAGCATAGTTTTGGAAGGTGTAGCCATGGTAAGCAGAGAAGAAAAATATATAAAAGGAATACAAATTGGAAAAGAAAAAGTAAAACTGTCACTGTTTTCAAATGACATGATACTATACATAGAAAATCCTAAAGATGCCACTAGAAAACTACTAGAAGTAATCAATGAATTTGGAAAGGTTGCAGGGTACAAAATTAATGCACAGAAATCTCTGGTATTCCTATACACCAAGAATTAAAAATCAGAAAGAGAAATTAAGGAAATACTCACATTTACCATTGCAACAAAAATAATAAAATACCTAGGAATAAACCTGCCTAAGGAGGTGAAAGACTTGTACTTAGAAAACTATAAAACACTGATAAAAGAAATCAAAGATGACATATAAAGATGAAGAAATATACTATGTTCTTGGATTGGAAGAATAAATTTTGTGAAAATGACTATACAACCCAAAGTAATCTACAGATTCAATGCAATCCCTATCAAACTAACAATGGCATTCTTCACGGGATTAGAACCAAAAATTTTACAATTTGTGTGGAAAAACAAAAGACCCCAAATAGTCAAAGCAATATGGAGAAAGAAAAACAGAGCTGGAGGAATTAGGCTTCCTGACTTCAAACTATACCACAAAGCTTCAGTAATCAAGACAGTATGGTACTGGCACAAAAACAGAAATATAGATCAATGGAACAGGATAGAATGCCCAGAGATAAACCCACACACGTATAGTCACCTAAGTTATGACAAAGGAGACAAGAACATACAATGGAGAAAAGACAGCTTCTTCAATAATGGTGCTGGGAAAACTGGACAGCTACATGTAAAAGAATGAAATTAGAACACTCCCTAACACCATACACAAAAATAAAGTTCACATGGATTAAAGACCTAAATGTAAGGCCAGACACTATAAAACTCTTAGAGGAAAACATAGAAAAGCACTCTTTGCCATAATCCACAGCAAGATCTTTTTTGACCCACCCCCTAGAGTAACAGAAATAAAAATTAAAAAGAAACAAATGGGACTTAATTAAACTAAAAAGCTTTTGCACAGCAAGGGTAACCATAAACAAGACAAAAAACAACCCTCAGAATGGGAGAAAATATTTGTAAATGAAACAACAGACAAAGGATTAATCTCCAAAATATACAAACAGCCCATGTACCTCAATATCATAAAAACAAACAATCCAATTAAAAAATGGGTGGAAAACCTAAATAGACATTTCACCAAGGAAAACATACAGATGGCCAAGAGGCACATGAAAAGAGGCTCAACATCACTAACTATTAGAGAAATGTAAATCAAAACTACAGTGTGGTATCACCTCACACCGGCCAGAATAGCCATTATCAAAAAATCTAGAAACAATCAGTGCTGGAAACCGTGTGGTGAAAAGGGAACCCTCCTGCACTGTTGGTGGAAATGTAAATTGATACAACCGTTATGGAAAACAGTATGGAAGTTCCTTAAAAAACTAAAAACAGAACTACCATACAACCCAGCAATCACACTACTGGGCATATACCCTGAGATAACCATAATTCAAAAAGAGATATGTACCACAATGTTCATTGCAGCACTATTTACAATAGTCAAGACATGGAACCAACCTAAATGTCCATTGACAGATGAATGGATAAAGAAGATATGGCACATATATACAATGGAATATTACTCAGCCATAAAAAGAAACGAAATTGAGTTATTTGTAGTGAGGTGGATGGATCTAGAGTCTGTCATACAGAGTGAAGTCAGAAAGAGAAAAACAAATACTGTATGCTAATACATAGAGATGAAATCTAAAAAAAAAAAAAAAAAAGAAATAAGCTACTGATCAACCTAGTTGCAGAGCAGGAATAAAGATATAGACATAGAGAATGGACTGGAGGATATGGGGTGTGAGAGGGGAGCTGGGACGAAGTGAGAGTAACATCGACATATATACACTACCAAATGTAATATAATTAGCTAGTGGGAAGCAGCAGCATAGCACAGGGAGATCAGCTTGGTGCTTTGAGATGACCTATAGGGATGGGATAGGGAGTTTGTGAGGGAAGCTCAAGAGGGAGGGAATATGGGGACATATGTATACATATGGCTGATTCACTGTGGCATACAACAGAAACTAACACAGTACTGTGAAGCAATTATACTCCAATAAAGATCTATTAAAAAATATTAGCAAAGTTTATTGTATGTTATTTATACCTGAATAAAGCTAGAGAAAAATGGGCATGACAAAAATTAAAACAGAACTTGGATAAAACTGAAATAACTTCAAGAGGACTGATTTAAAAAGAAAAGGACAGCAAGAATTTTTAAAAAATATTAGAAAAGAAAAAATAAAGAAAAGAAAAAAGAAAAAGAAACTAAGTAGGACTCATGGAGACTGTAGAACACAGTAAAGCTGTGGATTATTTCGATTATTGTGCTTCTAAAACCTATTTATTACATTTACCTTCATTTTGAGTGTTGACAAGGATGAATTAATTTTGATTTATAAACAAAAAAAGCAAAACGTGATGGAATCTGAACATGTCTAAAAGGTGACATTTACTCATAATTTACTTACCCAAACAAGCTTAAATTTCAAATTATGTTCATATCTATTTGCCATAACAATTCAAATATATTTGTATTTTAATCAAATTTGAATATTTTCTATTATTAGAATCCCTTTCTCATTAAAGTTTTGAGGTGTTATTAATATTATTCCTAATTAATCATTAGATTATGAGATTACCTCTAGAGTTGATAGTCAGCATCTTTTTCACTGTTAAGAAGGGTATTCTATATGTCTCCTCAATCTGTTTTAATTTAATGGATTGATTTACATACTGTCTATAATTCAATGAGTCTATCTCCTTCCGTCATCCTTTATAGTCCTAGAATTAGTTCACTGATTGGCACATAGAAAGAGATCAATGAGTGTATACTAAATTGAATATAAAGCACTGACTTTGGAATGTAGAACTGACTTTCAAGAAGCTGTGAACTTTAGTGAAAAATCATCGCATTCAAAATGCATTCATTATTCATAGTACTTTGATACTATTGCAATAAAAATTTTTAAATACGTTATATCCAATATATGTTTTTTGTGCAAATACGTTCGTTTTATTAATTCCGCTTACTCTTCTCTTCAGTTCGTTTATCAGAGATACAACTTAAATTCTGGATAGAGAGGCTCAGCCTCCCACAATCAAACAGTTAGGCCCAGTAATGCCTTCTACATGTTCAGTGAGTTGTAAGGTCATTCATAAATTAGACGCTTTCTATCATTTGCCTGGATAAGTTGATGTATTTTCTGTAAAGGTTACATTTAGAATGTTATGATAACATCTTAAATACATACTCTAGATTGAGATTTAATCTTCACTCTGTCTACCATTTCTCTGATAATATGAATGTACGGAGTATGTAAGCACATATTTATACATATTCTAACTCACAACTATAAACCATCATATTTGGATAACCCATAAGGAAGTCAATTTTTTAATATAAATAAAAAAGCCTCTATTTTCTAACCACACTAACTTTTCAGCTTCCTAAAGTTCCTACCGTAATTACTGTGGTCCTATATTTCTACCTCCCTCTCATGGTGACTTCTACCACCACCTCTTTGCCTCTCTGCCTCTGGTATCATTTACGATCATTTATTTTCAATCTGAAGTTAACCCTGCCTGCAAACTGGGCACTTCTAACAATGTCAATTTGTTTATGTTGCAGTTCTATTTAAATCCCTCCATGGTTCACTTTTCCATATAGAAAACTCTGAACATAATACAAAATGCTCACATTGTTCTAGTTGTGGTCTCTCTTTCCAGTTTTTTCCCCATTTTCCTATTCCTGAGTCACAAAATTCCCTGCCACATATCACATACCTTTATACATCTGTCATTCATAAACTTCCCTCCTTCTAAAGCCCATCTCTTCCTTATGATCTCTTCTGAATCGTCCTTTGAATCATCTAAAACACCATCTTTCCATGAAGAACACATGTGTTACAGACTGAATGGATGATCCCTACTTTCACACAATTAATTTACAGACCTGTGCTATAGCATTTTCCATAGTAAAACGAACAACCGTGTGTTAATATGTCTGTCTTCTTCGGTGGATCATGTAGTGTGAACAAGAGGCTTGAAATTGAGCCATATTCATCCTATTATCTCTAGATTCCACCACACACTCTGGTGCATGGTAAGTTAGATGTTATAATGGTTGATTTAGTTAAACATACAAGCTACATAACTATTAAAATTTAATTTAGATATATCATGAGCTAGGATAATAACTAAATAATAGTACAAAGACTATGAGCATCATATTAATCTAGATTTTTAAGATAGTATTTTTCACCTTTTTTCTTTGTAAGAAAATTGCATTCTTCATAATTCTCCATCTATTTCTCATGCTGTTCTTTCTTATCGTATCACAAGTTTTATTTTTTCTCTTCTCCCTTTGCGTCCTTCCACTCCTGTTTCCTCTTCTTCTAATAATAACAATAAAAATATTCCCATAAATCTATTTCCTTGCATTTTTCTCTTCTAAAACTCTTTTCAGTTGTTATCAGCTCCTAGACTTTAAAACATCTAAATTTATCAACTCACAAAATGATTTATTAAGCCTTATGTTTCTCCTAATTCTAAGCTCCCATTGACTACAAAATAAATATCATACTGGTAACTCAGACTCAAAATACTGACACTTATATTCATTATATTCTCAAAAAATGTTATAGTGAAACTTAAGAACCAGGTAATGAAATCCTGTAATAAAATCCCAACTTTACCCTTTATTACCTCTACAATTTGAGGAAAAGTGTCTATCTTTTATGTGCCTTGAGGTTCTTTCCTGTAAAATGAGCAGAATACAGTTATTTATTAGTCTTATATTAAAGATTCAATGAAGCCAAGTCTGTAAAAATCTTAGCTTAATATTAATACAAGAATAGATCTTAATAAATGACAGGTAATATTATTGAAAGTGCTGACTTGCTATTTTCTATTAATGGTATCTCTCTTCTTTTAGGCATTGATTTTTTTTAGATTTTCATGGGCTCTTTTCTTTTCCTGCTGCATATATTGAGTACTTGACAAGTCCTATTGATTCTGTGCTAGTAGTAAAATGGTTCATGTATGTTTATTTTTCATTTTCCAAATTAATCATTCTATTTCAATCATCTGTTTTTTTCCTGAACTACTCATGATCTCTCACCCCTTTCCTGTCCTGCATACTACCCAGGTGAAAATTTTCGAACTTAACACTATCAGTGCTAATCTTTTGTTCTAAACTAGTCAATGGTTCCACATCTCCTACTGAGTCATTTCTAAACTCAGCTGCTCATTTTGAGCCCTTCAGTTTTTAGCCACAACCTGCATTTTCAGTCTTATATCCTATTAATTTTATATGTAACCTATTCTACATATATAGACTATGCTAGAATAGTCTACAGATATATAATCTACTATATAATTAGTGATATATATATATATATATATATATATTCACAATACAGACTATAGTCCAGCCAAATTTATTCACAATACAGACTATAGTCCAGCCAAGTTTGGTAGTTTAATACTACCAAACTTTACCTAAAATATTACCTTTCCCTAATAGATCTATATTATGTCACTTCACTTACATAAAATATACATTTGTCTCATACTCCCACAAACTTCTGCCTGTCACAATTCTCTTTACCTCATCAGTAAAATAAAGGGGTGGAAGTAGAGAATCACAAAAGCCCTTTTGTCTGTGAAATTCTATGGTTGTATTAAAAATCTATCCATATTTTTGTAGCCCATTTTAAATGCTACCAATGTTATCAAGCCTTTAATTTCCCCCCTAGGTATGTGAAGGTATTTTCACAAGTGTTTAAGAACCCAAGCTTTTGACTTAGACCCACTGAATTTCAACACAGCTCTGCCTCATGCCAGTTTTGTGACTTTGGCCAAGCTACTGTGACTCTCATTCTTGCCCTCAGTGATCTTATCAAGAAAAGGAAATAATAATAAAATTGACCCCACAGAACTGCTGTGACTTGTTAACAAGATCTTGCAATTTAAGCCAAGTGATGTACTACAAAATCTGAGTCTTTATTAAGTTCTTGCCCTCTTAACATGTATAACAATTTTTGTCATCTTAAGGTATCAGAACTTACATTAAAAATAATAATACACGTGTTTTCCCCGTGACATAAGTTATTTAAGAATATAATCCGGTCTATGTAGTGTGAAAGAGCACACATCAATAGTAAATATCAAATAAATATTTAATGAATTAATCAGTATATATTTAGGGAATATTACTGATTAGATGAAACATTAAAATGCTGACCAATGGAACCTGAGACATAACTAGGCAATTGTCCTGACTCATATTTAAGTTCAACCACCAATATTGGACTTAGTATCATAGACACTCTGTGCTATAGATTCTTTATTTGTTT
This sequence comes from Grampus griseus, assembly GCF_964374135.1. Taxonomy (NCBI): domain Eukaryota; kingdom Metazoa; phylum Chordata; class Mammalia; order Artiodactyla; family Delphinidae; genus Grampus; species Grampus griseus. The sequence goes on from NC_139012.1 coordinate 45,762,668, forward strand.
ATCCGAATAATATCTTCCTCTCAGGTTACTAAAGGCAGAAAGAAATAATTTGTATAACTTTTAATAATTTTATAAAATATAGTTTATTTTTATAATATTAATTGTGACCTAATAAGAAAACAATAAATACAATTTACTTCTATAATATGTTTAATTCATTATCTGCATCTCACAACATTATAACCAATTACAACTATAACAAAACAGTCAGAAGTCAGCAAATTTTGTTTTTAAACTTTGTGTTTTATTTCTTTACTAGTTATTATCTCTTACCCATGTGGCACAAACTTCTTATACAGAGGTTTTGGGCACCATGTGGCTGCCCAGTGCTTCATCCTCCAGGCTTGCTCTAGTTCAGATGTGATGCATTACCTCCATTTTATTACCTATTTATAGAGCATCACACCACATTCTAGTCCCTCCAACACTGTATCGGCACCATTTCCTCACACTTTAGTCTTACTAACGAAATTGGTATTAAGTACTTCCTAGGTGCCATACATTAAAGTAACTGCTTTAATCGGAATATCTTAGAACATTTTTCACAACATTTCAATGAGGTAAGCTTTATTATTGTTGTTATTATTATTCATAAAATAGGGATAAGAAAACAAATGAAGAAAAGCAGGGCACTTGGTCAGTGTAACACAGGACAGCCAGCACCTGGGCAATCTAAAAGTTGAGCCCCAAACATCCTACTCTTTACCACTTTGTTGGAGGAGGTCATCAAGAGGACATGACCACAAGGTGACCTGCGAGAGGGACCCCGGCAATCAGAGGCTCCTTATTTTCTCCCCTGTCTTTGGAATGGGCATTCTGCCCACTCCGCCCACACTAGGAGCCACTTCAAGAATGCAGTCATGAGAGTAATGTATTGTTGAGACCATCTGCACTGAATACGTGACTGAACACTTTTCAAGGTCTATCTATACATTTTTAAGATATGGAGAGGAAGAGGAGTGTGGGCTGTGGAGATCTACTTGTCTTGTAGTCTCCCAAGACAAGCCCCTTACGTAAGTCCCTTGTTTATTAAACCTGCCACATGCCAATCTGGTGTGGTCCTTTTTCATTACCCTTGCCCTACAGGGACCAGTTTCGAATTTCATCCCAGGTACTCCTCAAGTTTCAAACCAACACACTCCCCTGTAAGGAGTGGAGGTGTTTAAGGGAACCTACAGGAGAGCTGTCTCTAGTCAGAGAAGGGAAAGGAAAAGAAGCAAAGAGGAATACATATGAGCTGGGAATTTCCCTTTAATATCTTAGAATTCTCCAGAAAAAAAGAACACGATTTAGCAAATAAATAAGAGCCTCATGAATACAATTGTAAAAAGGAAAAAAAAAAAAAAAAAACAAAACTATTAAGAAGTTTAAAAGTTGTAAAATGTAAAAGTAAATATCTTCCTAGTAGCACTTAAGAAATTGAAATCTCAATTTCTTAAGTGCTCAGATTTTTAACTCAGATTCCTGTCACCATGATCTTTGGAAGAATTTTAATAGGCAGAGCTCCTTCTGCTAAGAGATCAGACAACGGAAAGATCACGGAAACACTGCAGTAGATAGGATGATCTTGATCTGATTACAGAGCTTAACCTCGTTGCCCTTGTTGCCTGAGATATTCTCATTTAGAATTCAAGATCCCTTTCCTGGAAACACTTTTAAGTTATAAAAGTCTTAATTATTAAAATTAGAAAACAATTCTCTAATGAGATAGAAAAGTTTAAGGGTAAAAATCGGAGAGATAACAGATCAGTCTGGGGCTTCCCTGGTGGCGCAGTGGTTGAGAGTCCGCCTGCCAATGCAGGGAACACGGGTTCGTGTCCCGGTCCGGGAAGATCCCACATGCCGCCGAGCGGCTGGGCCCGTGAACTGTGGCCGCTGAGCCTGCGCGTCTGGAGCCTGTGCTCCGCAATGGGAGAGGCCACGACAGTGAGAGGCCCGCCTACCGCAAAAAAAAAAAAAAGATCAGTCTGATATCAGACTGGCAGAAAAATCAGGAAACATTTTCTGTGCTGTACAGTCTTTCCTCAGCTCCAATGGCACTTGCATTTCCCTTTTAACCGAGCCACTTCATCTGTTTTGTCTTTAATCTGTTGCTCTTAGGCTCAATCCTTGAGGAGACAATTAGATAATCTTGTTTGACTTAGGCTCTAAGTCTTCTGTTAAAGTTCCAATGATTAAGCATGTAAAATCTATCTCCCATGGTAGTTGGAGAAATGTTTCTGTTTATAGATAGTCGTTTCAAGTATCAAATGACTTCCATTTTATAATTGATTCTAATTAAATGAAGAAAGACTCATGACAATTTTAATGAAATAAAAATGGGATTCCTTTCTCACTTATTTTAAAAGCAGTGCTTTAACTCTTTTTAAAAGTAAATTTTGTATATTTAAATTTAGTTGAATCTTCAGAATCCCCAAATCACTCTATCAAAATCACTCTTATTTATTCTTTTCTTTACATATGAAGAAAACAGCTTGTCATGGTTTGGATGCCAGGCAAAGTTACTTATATCTGGAACTGCAAATATCCACATTTTCCTGTGAGGTACAATATGAATGCAGGGTCTTGGGATAAGTGGTCATAAAAGGTAAAGCTAGAGGATCAGAGCCAGCAATCATGAGGTTAATGGGTATGGTATAAGTTTCACACTTTCATTCACCCCAAATATCGTCCAGGTGTGTGGTTCAGGAAAAGAAAGGATGAAAAATTATTCTAATTTTGCTTTTCTCTTACTCACTGATCTCTTGGAAATGTAAAAAAGGAGATGATTTTGTGAGTTAGGTGACAAGCTTTATTCATTTGGATTTGTTCCACAATACTTCTAGTAGCTATAGCATGATAATTTTCCATTTGAATTAGAATTCCACTTGGGAAGCAGGGAGGGATTGGATCATGGGTTGTTAGGAAGACTGAAGAGTCAGAACAACACAAAGAGGCTCTCTGCTCATGACAGACACAGGGAAACCACAAACCACATTCATCCAGCTTCTGTCTGATCACTATCAAACCTCTCCTCCAGGGAGTTAATGATTCCAAAGAATGGCTATTTCAAGCAGCTGCTTGGGTAAAATTACAAACAAAAGCAAAACAGCATTTATTTATTTTACAAGTAGTTGGATAAAAATGATGCTAAAACTTTGCTCAGGAAACTTGCCTTAAAAATGACTGTTTTGAGACAGATAAACATACCAAAAATAAGACAGACATATGCTGCTGCAAACTTAGAGAAGCCAGAAACTTATTTTCCAGGTGTAAGCATTTTGTGCTCCCACGTGCCTGTAGCTCTGCAGTGAATGAGATCATTATTAGGGGCAGAACAAGGAAGGTGTGGGCCTTGTATCTTCTTTGTTGGGAAATTTTCTGACATTGAAGCCCTGCCATGCAGAAAAATGATGGACTTTCTATTCTGTTTGATTCTCGTGTGTGCAGTTTTTGCTGTGCCCACACTACAAATTTTTTGCTTAGGAAGTCTCTCTACCAATCATGTAAAGTCTGTTTTGTGAGCTGAATAAACGGTTCCATTACTTTCCAACTTGATAGGTTTTCTTCACTTCAAATTTTCGATGAAGTGGTCTTTAAACCCAAAATCCCCCCCAGACCTTTTGTTCTGATCTCTCCATTACTCGCCATCTTTTAACTTCCTACCTTCTTCAATTCCTGGAGTGTTTCTAATTTTCTCAGTCCTTAATCCTCCACTAGAGAGATACTCTTGCTTTGCAGAAATCCAAATTATGTCATTCATATTGAATCTTTCCCTGGAGAGGATAAAATAGATTTACAGAAAACATGAAGAGTGCTATGTAGGGGACTTCGTCCCTCCGACTCCTACTCTAGAGCACTGCAGTCATTAGCTTCTGGGAGCACGCCTTCCCCATTGTCCTGGGTAGTCCTTCTAACAGGAAGGACTGTTAGAAGGACTGTATCAGCACTGATTATGCTGTCATCAGCATTGTGCAGAGAACAAGAGCTAAAATGTTTTTCTATTCAAACAGAATAAGATTCTACAGATATTTTAAAGATTGGCCTTTTCCTTATAGTCACAGGAAGGAAGTCATACACAAGAATTTATCTATGAAAGCAGATGATGAAACAAAATCCTTTGATTATAGCACACGATTCTACTAGAACCCTATTCTACTTTCTGTCCGCTATTTTCAATCAGTACAATTTACCAGAAGACTACTTCATACAATAGATATCACACATTCTTAATTCAGCAAAGTTTGGATCCTTTCTAAGTGCTAGGTGCTAGGGATTGAATGATGTATCTTGTGTTAGGTAAAGATGCAAAACACATAGGTTTTGATTACCCTCTCATGGGAACCATTTCTTTATAGTTACCAAAAATCTATTAGAGTAGACCTTCAGGAGTGGCTCTTATGCCCCATATTTTAACTATACATATGTGGATATATATTTTTTCCTTTAAAAATTTCCTACCAGTTACTCATCTTTTTTCTGTATTTCTCTTAGGGATCTGATAAACTAATCTGACCCAGTATTAATAAACTACAGTGCCAATGTTTGCTTTAATGTGTTATTTTTTAATTTTTTTTAAAAATAAAGTAACCTAAAGAAGTAACATGATGAAATGGCAGAATAGAGAAAGCATTTTTAACTCTTTTGCTCTTTTGTCATAAGACTCTATTTTAAGACACTATTTATAAAAAATTAGAAATGGAATGGCATAACTCACAATGAGGAACTGATTTCTCTCCATACAAGTATTTGTGGCTGAAACAATTGTCCCTCTAAGAGTCTCCAAACCTAAACTTGTTAAATGCTAATATTGGAATTTTAGTGCTTTCCAAAAGTGTTCACACATTTTACAAAAGAAAAAAAAATCAAAGTGAAATTGATTCTTTAATCATGGATTACTAAACTATATAAATTGGGATTAAATGGTTTCAGATCAGTTTAAATCTAATATGATTTAGATCCATTTTGAGCTTAAAAAAATATTGGGCAGGAAAACAAAACAAAACAAAAAATATCAGCTTCCAGATATGTCCTTGACTAGCTTTTAAGGAAAGGGCTCAAGAATAGAGTATTTCAATTTTTTTTTAAATGAAATTTCTACATCTGGTAAAACCTACAAACAAATCTCTTAAATAGAACCAAGTCTGTCAAAAAGGAATATGGTTTTCTATATTAGAGCTTTAACTTTTCTTGGAGGTTACCTAAAGAGTTATATAGCATGAAAATTTGGCACTAGGAAATGAAACTTGAAAAACATGATTCTGACAGGGTGCCCTCATTTCATGGAGGCTAAAAGCAACAATTTTATTCAAAAGCTCAGCTTAGTGGTGAGCAACCTAGGACTTTGAAGACTAAATAGAAGGCTCATTCTAGGTAGACTTCTTTTCTTTTCTGCAGGATTCAAATGGACTACTTGAAATATCTACAAGTCGTTCATTTAAACAGCAGTGCCTCATCACAAGAGCTAATTGCTCATTATTTTTGCAGTCCAGTGTAAAAGAAATACATGAAAGAATTCTCAGAGGGCTCATGTTTCAATTTTGAAACCTGGGGTGAAAGGACTTAGACTCTGATCCATTGTGAGAGCTGACTAGCAAATAGAGCTTGTTGCAAACTCCCACTGTGCCCCATGTTCTAAAAGAATGCAAGCCTACTGTGTCAGCAGTTGTATCACACACACATGAATGAACTTTCAGAATGACCGTCTTATTATGTGTATCTAAAAATGAGACAAACCCATGTGCCTGGGGCTTTGGTCTTCAGAAACGAGGATGCATCAAGGCCTGTGGTTTGATTAAGCATTTTACTTTATTTTAGAAGGGATGGTACTTGTGAGATCAAACTAAGACAGGTCCCTGCTTGTTCTCTATGAATCTGACATGCCTTCATATAGAGAGGATACTAGTGGGCTGCTGAGCTATTAATGAAATTCAATTTCAAACCATGCCTTATGGCCAACCATATTGGTAGGATACAAGAACAACAAACACACCACTTTTAACAGCACTTTCAGGTTGAATTAAATAAAATGATAGAAAAAGCCCATGTATAGCAAATAAAAAAGCATTAAATAATGGAATTGGGATCAGGTGGCAATGTAATTCATTGTCAACATCTTATAACATCAGAATATATGTCTCTATCATGTTTGGGCATTATGCAATTGATGAAATGATGAAAAAATGGATTGAAATGCAGTGCATTTGATGATTTTTTTAAATTCTTAGAATTATGTGATAAAATGAGCAAACTTACAATTTTAGATACCATTTTGTCTCAGTAGAACTTCACTAAAAACTGATCTAAAATTTTACATCTCTGATATGCTTTTTTCTTTTTATTAATAATCAGAAGCTTTTCTCTTTTCTGTTAAATGTGATAAGCCTTAAGCATGTGTACCATTATTTTACATATAATAATATAATAATATTTAGATACTTTATTTATACTTTATATAATATTTAGATACTTTATTTAAATTATAACACAGCAACCCTCTTGTATTTCTTTATTTGGTAGGATTTATTACCCACCTTTATCCTTCCACTATTGCTATAAATTTACAAATTGTTTATACATATATTCTTATACTTGTCAAATTAATATTTCCAAATGTTTATCCACTTTTGGTTTCTTTTTGCATCTATATTTTTATTTGTATATTATAAATAAAAGCACCCTTTTTCTAAAGTAGTATGACTGATTAAAGGGTTCCTTAATTTAAAATCATTTTCTTAATGTGGGACAATTCCTCTTCAATCCCAGTTTATCTTTAATATTTGCATATATTTTGTGTTTAAAACTTCCTTTTCTATCTCTGTGATTTCGTTAGAACCCAAGGATAGAATCAGAAATTTTGTTTCAAAAGAGTCTTTGGAAATTATTTATCCAAATCCCTCATTCCACAGAGTGGATAATTGTGGTTCAGAGTTATTCAAGGACAGGCAGTAGAGGTCAACAACATATTCCTAATAGATAAATACTGGGAAACAAATCTCCTTAGTTCTAATCCATTGCTATTTCTATAATCTAATCCCCAATATTGACAATGAGCAAATAATTTTTTAAGATAAATTAAATTGTTTATTCTTAATTCTTAATTCAGTGCTCTAGCTTTTCAAACTGCTCTCTGCTTCGTAGAGGAACACTCCTTAAAAACAGATGACATAGAGTTAAGATACAAAAGAAGTCAGAATTAATACATACATATCCAAGTGATCTTTCATGATTCTTCCTCCTTTCTTAACCCAAATTAATTGATTGGCTGATTGATCTAACCCAGCAGTTTGTATTCCTGATGCTTATCTGAATCAATTCCTGTTTCTAATTACTATTTGGCCTGCTTCCTTTCCCTAATTGCACTATGTGAGGACTACTCTCAGTGACCTTTTTTGTGAGCTCATTGACAGCTTTGTTCAGCCTCAGGGAGGTTAAGGTAGTCACTCAAGGTCATAAACCTATTTAATGGGGAGTCTGGTTTTGAAACCACATCTGACTGAAAGCAATTCCACTCTGAGTTTTGAAGGCTCAGAAGACACAACCATGCTGAGAAAAGGTGAATTAACTCTGTGAGTTCCAGGACCAAAGCCTGGATTTAGAAATGAAGCAATGAATGAACAAATATTTGACTCATCTTTTTTACAAATAGGTTTAGGTTAGAGAAAGAGAACATTGGATTTAGAGTCAAACAGGCAGGAGTTATAATCTTACCCTTGCTAATTTGTGATGCTTGGTAAGTGTTAAACTCTCACAGCTTCCTATTTTCCCATTCTGATATATACAGGGATTCTTTGTATAAATTGTGTTCTCCATGAAAGTTACATAAATGGCTTTTTAAATTAAGGAAGAATGTATCTCCATAACTTAGCAAATTCAGTGCACTTAACAAGATGGTAATCAACACACACAAACGTAAACTAAAATTATCTTCCTTCAGGAGTTCTCTATTCTAGTTTAAACATACATATTATACTGTTTCTACTTAACAAGGTTTGAAACTTAAGAATCACCTTAAGTTCTTAGTTTTTCTTGCTATGACATTTAGGCAGGGAACATATTTTGTTAATCACACCTCCATGATCTCTCTCATAACCATCTGCCCTTGCTTTCCATTCTCATTGCCTCTTTCTTAATACATGACAGTGATTCTTATAATCATTTAGAAAACTATACTGAATTCTCACTTTTTTGAAGGTTCTATATCACTTTGCTAAATATCTGTGGTATATCAATACATACTAAAGGTTTTTAAAGTCACTTCCTTAATAAGATATGTGCTACAAATTTAAATTTCTTTATCTCAGTGAGGTAAAGCTCTGATACCAGCAACTTCCTAATTAACATTTTAAAGCTACCTTCCTTTCAGTTGGAGCACTTGGATTGTTGTTTAATCATGCCCAATACAATATCTGAAGTTTTTATGAATTCTACTTCACCTTCAAGTTGTATTACTATATATTTATTGCTTCTGACAATGGTGAACAGGACAAGAACCAACCTGTAGAAGATTACTAAACCTTTTCATTCCACGTTTAGAGTGTAGATGCTGTCCTGGAGTGTCTTATGAGAGGCTTTGCTTTATTACAATCTTAATTGATATATATCTATGTTTTCATGGTTTCATAATCTAGAAAAGATCTTATGCATACTCAAAAGGGGTGCATACTCAAAATTATGCTTAGCATAATTTTCCTCAGTAAAATTGTATTAATCATTGATCTTTCTTTAAAAATGTAACCAAATCATATTTTCTAAATGATTCTAGAGTTTTACTAGTTATTTATATCAATGCCCTTGGTCCAAGATTTCTATATCAACAGCTCACACTATATCAGAAGGATGTTTGCTTACCTGTGTTTTTCTAACTTTTCTTGGGTTCCTAAATTTTGGTGATGATACTTCTTTGAAATAAGAGTTCTATTTTGACATTTGAAAGTTGTTTTTTGTTGTTTTTAGATTCTGCCTTTAGATAATATTTGTCAGAAATTAGAAACCTGATTTCATTTGGATAAGTCTTCACTGACAAGACTGTTATGTATTTTAAATATTTATGCTCTATGACTTATAACTTATAGATCATTCTCTTCAAAACAGATATTTTTATATAGTTAAAATCATTGAATTTTCCTTAAAACTTTTGTAAAACTCAAGTTGTATTTGGCTTAACCTTTATATACATTAGTCATGTACATTTCTTTGCTAAGATATCTTCCTCTCTCTCACTAGCCTTGTAATCTGATTAATAACAGTCTTTGCTGCAGCCATGTGCGGTTTTATTTGTTTGTTTGTTTGTTTTTACGTATTTCTGTTTTTGTTCCTTATTTGATTCATTTCTGATTATGATGCTATGCATTTTCTTAGCAGTTTCTTATTAACTCTGAGCTAATTCTTTTCCTTTTAATTTTTTTTCCTTTTCCTCAGAAAACCCTAGAAATATTGTTTCCCTTTGAATTTCTACTACATTCCAGAAAAATAACACACTACTTCTTTTGTTTTTCTTTTAAGGTAGGTATTTATCAAAGTTATTTGTAAACATGATTTTGACAAATATACATTTTAGTTTACTCACTCCTTTCTTTACTCTTTCCTATCCCACCCTAAAGATGGGCAGGTTAATCTGATTTGTCAGATTCTAGATCAAAGATAATGTCATTTTCATTATTTGAGTACCTATAAAATAATTTAATCCGAGATATCTTATCTCTCTCACACACAGTCTTCAGAAGTGGGAAATGGATTCATGCTCTTTTTGGAGAGAGTGTCAAACATCCCTTTCTCCTGTGATCCAGGACACTTTCTTCTCATGCTTTTCCTATTTATTTTGAGTGAGAACTGAGGAGAAAAGAAAGTTAAGGAAGGCTTGAGCCTAAGCCCAGTATTCTATCTGATTTGCCCCCTTTTCCTGTACTAAGATTTAAGTATAAGCATAAATTATCAAGTGTTATGTTGTTTTCACTTGTAATTGCTCCTTTTATTTTTTGTCTTTCCAGGAAGATCTCTGATGAATTGAGGTCTGCGGCCTATACTTCTGTTATTCTTCATTATTTTCTCATAATGCTATTTAATTATTATAAGTAATAAGTGTTTTGTTTTACCAGTGCAATGACCAGTATAATTCTGAATACATATTTTTAACTAAAAAAAAAGTTCAATTTTATGTTTTATTTTTCATTTGTTGTAGAAAATTTTGATTATATGGTGATTTATGTGATAATAAAATATATTCAATGGATATCTGTAAGCCTCAGAAATATGTATCTTGAATTGTAACTTCTCAAAAGAAAATGTGTTGACTAATGTATTTATTATGCATATGGCATGAGACTCTACTTCTTTTGTTGGTGCTCATAAGTACTTATAGTTTTTTTTTTTTATTGTTTTTATCAGAACTTTGAAGCAATGTTAAAATGTCCTAAATTTAGCTTTCCTAATGAATCCAGGTTGTTCCTTGGATATTTATAATTCCAGTACTAGAATTTACAACACATGCATTAGTCCCAATAGTTCCTGTTTTATCTTTCTGTGCATCCTTTTGGTACAAGAACACCAGTACCAAAATATAATCCTCAGTGTTCCACTTCAGCCACATCCCTTTTTCCTTTTTGCAGAAAAATATTAACTTTCACATAAGTTTTTTTTTGTCTTGTTCTTCCTCACAGTGTGACAGTTTGCTTTGTCAGTGAATAAATCTTCATTTAGAAATACACTACACTATGTTTCAACTTTTAGCAGTGCTTTAAATTTAGATACACTTTATAATAACACTAAAGATGAGTCTATTCTTTAAATGAAGAGTGGAATACAAAACACGTATGCATAAAACATGCATCTGCCTTGAGGGTCCCTGTTGTCTTCTTTTCAAGTGTTCATATCTGTGTTCATGGGAAAATCTAGAGCTGAATGCCTTGTCTTGACTCACAGAACACAGATAATATCAAGTTCAAAATATATTTTACCCATAACATTGTTCATTAGTCATGATGATTAAATAGGGAGACATCTCAATAATTACTAAACATCACACAATTATACATGAGAATGCAGCTAGTTTAGTTGTTGGTTTTTTCTTGCTGTCTGAGGTATTGGTCTTGTATGAGGCAGAGAAAATAATTTTTTAGCTTAACCCTGCTCTCACACTTTCAGCAAACAAATGTGAGCTTTCAGTCTGCCTTCTTGGTTTTTATTTAAAAGTAGTCTAGCCTTTGGGGCAATGTGTGTTTGCTCCAACTGATTTCTTCTCAGGATCCAGGCTTAAGAAGCAACACTGTGTTTTTCTTGTGGTACAGAGCAAACATGCAAAAAGGTTGGTTGAAGTTTTTGGTGCTTCTTATGGTATTAGCCTCAACACTTAACACTGCCAATTTCTCTTCTTTTTCTTAAACTCCATTGGTCAAAGAAGGCCAAACCCCATGTGAAGGGATCAGGGATAAATACTCACCTGACTAAAGGGAACCAAAGCAATGTCACATGACAAAGGCATTGGATGTTTGTTTGGTTTTCAGAGAGGGAATACAAAGTACGGGGCATTAATTTAATCTATAATAGATGATAGAGTAGAAAGTGTTGTCATGATTTTTTAACATGAAATAAATATCACCTAAATAGCATTCATTGCTCCTTAAGTATGCTCTCTTTTCTTTTCTCTTGTAGGATTCTCCCTTAGCAGTGACCATTCTTTTACAATAAGAGAGAAGTTGAAGAGGTGAAGTTATTAAATGAAAGTTACCATATCTCCTACTTCATTACAGTATATCTGGATCTTGAATATCTCAATATGGGTTGACATAGCCAAACCTTACATCACATGAGGCATGCTTAAGTAAAACATGCATAAGGCAGAACATGACACAATGCCCTTCTTGGCTTCAGGGTACCTTGACTAACGGACATTTGCAGACACAAATATATTTAATTTTCCTTCAGTTTTGTATTCCAACATAATTTATAATCAGTGAGAGTTCATCATAGAAAAATTCTGGGTGGATTAAAATTAGAATTTTCTTTGGTTACATGAAAAAGGACAATTGTCAAAGGGTATATTTTCAGACACATCTATATTAAGAAAGAACACAATTGACATTGAAACTATTGAAATTGATTCTCTTAAAATCATTAAAGTCTGTGTAGTGTTTGGAAGTTTTTTTGAACATTTAAGGGTCTATAGCCCTTATTTAACTTTGAAAACCAATTAAATAGAGTATTTTGAGAAATTACTTAGAAATTGATAAATTATGACTCTCACAGACAGATGTTTAAAAGTAGTTAACAGGGCTTCCCTGATGGCACAGTGGTTGAGAGTCTGCCTAATGATGCAGGGGATGCGGGTTCGTGCCCTGGTCCGGGAAGATCCCACATGCCGTGGAGTGGCTGGGCCCGTGAGCCATGGCCTCTGAGCCTGTGTGTCCGGAGCCTGTGTTCTGCAACAGGAGAGGCCACAACAGTGAGAGGCCTGCGTACCGCAAAAAAAAAAAAAAGTTAACAAATGTCAGCATTCATTTGTTATTTAAAGAGAATATAGGAAAGAGAAATAAAATGTTCTTAACTTAATAAATGACATACATTAAAAATAAATAGTAAACATGGCATTGAGAAATACTGACATTAAAGGATGAATATAGTTCTTTCCACCATGTCTACTCAACCTTGTATTGGAGGCACTTGGCAAATGCAATAAAATCAGAAACAATATGTAAATAACAATAATCATTAAAAGAAATACAAACTTCGTTGCTTTTAATTGACTTGGTTAACTACATAGAAAATCCAGCAACTCATTTATACAAAACACTTGAATTAATAGGATAACTAACCTAGTTGGTTAACTAAAAATTATTACATAAAAATAATTATCACTCTTTGGAGACAAAGATCCCATTCATAATTGACAAAAAAATCAAAATGTAGAGAGGAATAAACCTAGCCAAAGACATAAAAAGTGTCTTAGGAGATAGGTACACAAATAATAGAAAGACAAAAAGGCAACCTGATTGTTCATGGACTGACTCAATGAAGTAATACATTTAATCCTCCCTTAATTTAATCTACAAAGGTAGTAGGAAAGAGATGGCAGAGATAATTTATAAATGCTAGCAGAGATATTCTATGCATTTACAAAAATTAAGACAGTGTAGTACTGATGAGAGTAAAGACATCAATAAATGTAACAGAAAACTATTGTTAAAATTAGACCAATCATATACAGAAATGATATAAGGCAGTAGTAGTATTATAAATCATTGAAGTAAGGTGATATGTAATCAATTACAGTACATTAAAATGTTTTTAGCACAATAATCAATGTCATAAGGAAATATTAAGAAAGAACACACAATTGAATATAATGCTAAAACACATAAAATTAATAAATATTAATATCCAGAATACCTACAAATCAAATTAAACTCGTTTAGCTGTCCAATTTTCGCAGCATAACTTATTGAGGGGCAATCTTTTCTCTATTGTGTGTTCTTGCCTCCTTCATCATAAATTAGGTGACCATATTTTCATGGGCTTATCTATGGACTTTCTATCCTGTACCATTGATCTATATTTGTGTTTTTGTGCCAATACTATACTGTCTTGATTACTGCAGATTTGTAGTATAGTTTGAAGTCAGGTAGCCTGATTCCTCTAGCTCCATTTTTCTTTCTCAAGATTTCTTTGGCTATTTGGGGTATTTTATGTTTCCATACAAATTGTAAATTTTTTTATCCTAATTCTGTGAAGAATGCTATTGGTAGTTTGATAGGGATTGCATTGAATCTACAGATTACTTTGGGTAATATAGTCATTTTCACAATATTGATTCTTCCAGTCCAAGAACATGGTATATTTCTCCATCTGTTTATGTCATCTTTGATTTCTTTCATCAGTGTTTTATAGTCTTCTGAGTACAAGTCTTTTGCCTCCTTACATAGGTTTATTCCTAGGTATTTTCTCCTTTTTGTTGCGATGGTAAATGAGATTGTTTCCTTAATTTCTCTTTCTGATTTTTCATTGTTAGTGTATAGGAATGCTAGAGATTTCTGAAATTAGAACAGTACTTAACACCATACACAAAAATAAACTCAAAACAGATTAAAGACCTAAATGTAAGACTGGACACTATAAAACTTTTAGAGGAAAACATAGGAAAAACACTCTTTGACATTAACCACAACAAGATCTTTTTTGACGCACATCCTAGAGTAATGAAAACAAAAAGAAAAATAAACAAATGGGACCTTATTAAACTTAAAAGCTTTTGCACAGCAAAGGAAACCATAAAAAAGACTCTAAGTCAATCCTTAGAATGGGAGAAAATATTTGCAAATAAAGCAATGGACAAAGGATTAAAATATACAAACAACTCATGGAGCTCAGTATCAAAAAAAAAAAAAAAAAAAACCAACAAATAACCCAATTAAAAAATGGGTAGAAGACCTAAATAGACATTTCACCAAAGAAGACATGCAGATGGCCAAGATGAACATGAAAAGATGCTCAACATCGCTAATTATTAGAGAAATGCAAATCAAAACCACAATGAAGTATCATCTAAAACTGGTCAGAATGGCCATCATCAAAAATATTACAAACAATAAATGCTGGAGAGGGTGTGGAGAAAACAAAACCTCCTGCACTGTTGGGGGGAATGTAAATTGATACATCCGCTATGGAGAACAGTATGGAGGTTCCTTAAAAAACTAAAAATAGAACTACCATATGACCCAGCAATCCCACTACTGAGCATATACCCTGAGAAAATCATAATTCCAAAGGACATATGCACCCCAGTATTCACTGCAGCACTATTTACAATAGCTAGGACATGGAAACAACCTAAATGTCCAACAGTAGATGAATGGTTAAAGAAGATGTGGTACATATATACAATGAAATATTACTCAGCCATAAAAAGGAATCGGTCATTTGTAGAGATGTGGTTAGACATAGAATTTGCCATACAGAGTGAAATAAGCCAGAAAGAGAAAAACAAATATTGTACATTAATGCATATATGTGGAATCCAGAAAAATGGTACAGATGAAACTATTTGTAGGTCAGGAATAGAGATCTAGATGCAGAGAAAGGACATGTGGACACAGGGGTCGAAGGGAAAGGTGGACAAATTGGGAGATTAGGTTTGACATAAATATAATACCATGTGTAAAATAGATAGCTAGTGGGAATTTGCTGTACAACAGAGGAAACTCAGCTTGGTTCTCTGTGACTACCTAGATGGGTGAGATGAAGGGGTTGGGAGGAAGGTCCAAGAGGGAGGGGTTATAAGTATACATATAGCTGATTCACTTCATTGTACAGCAGAAACTAACACAACACTGTAAAGCAAATTTACTCCAATTAAAAAACAAAATAAACCATTTAAACCACTCAATTTTCAATATAAGAAAAAATAATTAGACTGGACTAGTTTTATTAAAAAGGTGACAGATTATACTTGAGAATTTTCAGGTTTATAAAATTCACCCAGGTAGTTACCGAATAAAGAGCCAAGATAGTGACTAAATTTGTCTGGTACAACATTGAAACAAAACAAAACAAAACAAAACAAAACAAAAATACTGAAAGCTATACTTGCATTAGAAAAAGGAAACAAGCATAGGCCTATCAAGTTTATATTTTGTTCTGTCTCCCATAGCATTATAATATGCCCATTTATTGTCATAAATATCTTTATGTACTTTGTATTAAAATAATTTTTAATTATTAGCAAGTAAAGGCACACCATGAATTTTTTAAAGTAATATTTAACTACAAAATTCTGAATTTATAAAATAAAAATAAAAAGTTCTTAATAAAGGCTTTCTTATTGGTTAGTATTTTATAGCTGTCATGCATATATACCTTCCATAAGAAAACCATTATCATGGATTTACACAATTTGGTTTCCTATACTTCATGTTGCTCTTTCTTTATTCTAAATAAATATATAGAGAGAAGTTAAAAACCAACACTTGCAAATTCTAAGTGACACTATGCAATTTTCAAAGTCATCCTGCCTTCCAGAAGCACCTTCCCCTAGGATGTTATACTCCCATGGTCACACCCAATTCTGCTTACCTAAGCAGTGCTTGTGGCCTGCTCTAAAACAAATATCTGAAAACCATTGGTTTACAGGCTCAGTCTTATCCAGGATCTGTACAATAAGCACCAAACATTTTACATTTAGCTTTGTCTCTTTGCTGATAGGTAGGGCCTCAAAAGATTCTGCAGCCCTTAAACCTGTAATCTGAGGTGCTAACACTAAGCTTATGGATGCCCTGTTATGAAGTAAGGAGTATCCCATTTATACTCCTTCTTCTTCTTCTTTTGTTTGTTTCCATCCCTAATACTGGACTTTTGTTTGTATATGAACTCAATTTCTCACTGTTGCTGTAACACACCCTGAGTCACAGTTCAAGTTGTGAATTTCTACAACCATCATGGAAGATAAACTTTGCATTTGAATGTTTGCCTATAATATGAGCTCTGATTTACCCTGAGTGGGCATTTTTGCAAAACCACTCTTTGAAGAGGATACCTTCTGAACTTACTACTCTCATATTGTGGGTGGTCATCTAACTATTTGAGGCAAATTAGTTCAACTTTTTGTAACCACATTCTGGAGCTAGACCTGCATCTGTAGAGTACTATCACACCTCCCCTCCCCTTTCTGGCTTATTCTCTATTACAAAACTTACCATGAAGGTCTGACAAAAGGGTCCATGTGAACTTGGATTCATGCTTTTTTTTAAGCCAATAAATTAGGAAACTGTGATCAATACTATCAAAACGTGTATTTAAAAATTAATGATTGTGATGATTTTGTTGAGCATATTTTATTAGAGATTATGAGAGCTCTGTTCATAAATGATTGTGTTTCCTAGTGAAGTGGAACACATATCAGGTTACAACCTAGCTACTCATGAGTTGGTGATATTTTGGAATTGACAGATCCTGAGCCCCATGTTCCTTTTCTGTAAATAGAAGCAATAAAACAATAGCTTTCTTATATCATTGTAGAGGTCAAGAAGACTGTTTTAAAGTGTTTTGTTAAATTATATGCAAATGTTATAGAAAGAAACCAGTGCCCTGCTGAGTTAAATGTCATATTCAGTCCACTTTCTCATTAAAAGAATGAGAAAGTAAATAAATCAAAATTCTCATTAAAATTTTTTTCATTTTTTAAACAAAATTTTAAACTGAATTTTAAAATAATTTTTGTAGTGAAATTATGTATTTGCAAATTCTATTTAATGGTGAGAGGAACTTAGTCTATTTTATGTATACAATAACTTGATGCCAATATGTGACAAAAAGGAATCAAATAAAAACCTGAGCTGACCATGATGAGGGTGAGCCAGAGCTTCCAGCTTATAACTACGTTTCTGATCTGTGCCAGTTAGTTCAGAATACTAGATGCTAGCAGATTCTTTTGTCTCTAGTGTATGTTTTCAGATTTTAGACCAATGTGGAGCAAAAGGTAAATAAAATACTGCATTTATTTTTTCACTTAAAATATTTATTGAGCAGTTGCCACATGCAAAGCTCTGTCCTAGGCAATGGGGATAGAGCAGGAGACAAACCAAATAATACTGTTTCCTTCTAAGGGTATTTCAGGGGACAGAACATAACATGTGGAAAAGTAAATATTGTGCTAGACTCTTGTTTAGGGATAGCCAGTACCATTTCCTTGTTCTGAGCACACAGCACACATAGACTCATATTTTTACAGTCTCCCTTTCAGTTATAATGAGCACACATGACTGGGTGCTGGCTTATGGGAAACATTAATGTATGCCACTCCTAAACCTGGCTATCCTGCTTTGTTCTTTACTGTCTATCTCTATGTTAATTCACTGACAATGCCAAGGACCTTAGAAAATGACAGAGGCACATGATGGAAGAATACATGACTCGAGTGTCAGTGCTTGGAAGAGAACCTCCTGACAAGAGTCTAAAGTCTAATGTGAATTAGAAATAAAATTTTACTAGATTAAACAGGGGTGATTTGTTCATTGTTTGTTACAGAAGCTAAGCGGATGAAAATATGTAACTTATTGACAGCTAGTTGTAGATACTATGAAAAATAAATTACAGTAAGGAGATATATAGAGGAAGGAAGTGCTGTTATAGATATAATCAGAAAAGTCTTTTTGGTTTTGGTGAAGACTAAACAGAGAGTTGAATAAAGTGAAGGAGGAAACCATGTGAATATTTGGGGAATGGACATCCTCTAGGTACAGAACATGTACAAATACTCTGAAGCAAAACCATAGCTGGCTTTTTTGAGGAACTGAGAAAGGAAATATAGTTGGAAATATTGGAGAGAGCGCTAAGGACCTGCTCCTTTGTAAGCCACAATAAGGACATGATTTGAAACTGAGAAAAGAGTTCATCAAAATATTTCCATTAAGGTCATAATGATGGACAGTAAAATTGAAGTCCAGTGAAAAATAATACTTTACAAGTGCTAAATCAAAGTATATATTTGATCTACAGGAACTTTGTTCTTCACAGCACTTGCTGGTAGTCACATCTTTAACATTAACTCATTCACTTTATAGCAGTAATGCTGCCATAGAATCTTGGTATATACAAATTCGTAAAGCCCTCATGCCTTTATTACATAATACTTTTAGGTAGGTTTGACCAATAATTACTAGCTACTTTTTGGATAATCTTATCATACAATATAATATCAACAACAATTAAGCAGCCAAAACATGTAGGTTTATTTTACTCTAAATCCTCTACATTCTTCCTTTTTAAGCAAAAATATAAGCAAAAAATTTGCTTTTCAGAGTTATATTATTTGATTGCTTTAGAATTGAACACTAAAAATAAAGGGAATTATTCAAGGTCACATATATTTTAAGGGACTATACTGGTTGCAGATTTAATTTCTTCCTGGCTCCAAAGTATTCAACTGCTTTAGAATAATTCTAAGGAAGAGCATTTTTATGTATGGAAGAAAGAAAATATGTTTTTAAAATACTGCAATAGGTCATTTTAAATTCACTATTATCTACTGATTTTTATTATATTTTCTTTTAGCCACTAAAAGAAAAAGTAGTCAGTTTTTTTAGCATAACTATATTTTTATTACTTAAAATTTGCTGTAAGAAGCAAAAGAAAATTCTGTCTGTGAAAGTAGTGATGGTCATAAATGTCTCTTTTCATCTACAGTCACATATCAAAATAAAAATCACCACTATCAGAATACTTTTCAGAAATAAAGAATAGTAAGACTTTGTTAATCAAGAGATTTAAAAAGCTAAAACATATGAAGGAAAGTTGTAACATAATAGTTCAATTATGGATTACTTTTCCATAAACTGAATCCACCAATTAAATGCACCATTCATGTAGCAAAGTGATTTAGATATTCTGATCCACAGTTTTACAGTAATAAAAAAATATGAAAAACCACCACTTAGATAATACTAATTATTAATTGGTCTTAATGGGATAATGCTTAAGATGTCATTGAAATCTCATAGCGAACACATTATAGTGCACCATATATTTTCTCTAAATTTGCAGTATTTAAGTGCAAATAGATATTTCAGTTTACTCTGTAAACAATTATAGTGAATTGAAAGATAAAACAAATGGGGAAAAGATTGAGTCTAAAGTTTATAGTGATTATTTAATATTATTTAGGAAATACTCTACCTGGACTCTGTCATCGGTATTCTAAAGCTAAGTGAGGAAAACTTACAACTTCCAATTATCATTGTTAAAATTAAGATTACCTGAAATGATTTTGAAATGCTTTATGAAATATTTATTCTTTATTATTTTCACTTATATTTTTGAAAATCATAATAGAAGTCTATTTACAATGTTCTGGCATTTTCAAATGTGCATGATGATTAAAATAATTTGATCAATTCTGGTTGTCATCCTCCATTGTTACCATAAAATATACAAATAAACAAGAATGACTCAACATTAAAAATTCAATTTGAAAACTACAGAATGTCTTAATGACTTGCTCATTATAAACCATCTTCAGTAGTTTTTGTTTATTCAACAAAGAACAGAAATTTAATTGGGCTCTATTACACCAAATCTCATCATCTGAAAGAATTACCATTAAGAAAAGTTTCCAGAATGATGGGTTTAGTCTTACCTTCTGGTGCTGTAAATAGTCCAATGCCTTGCAGAGAGCAGGAAGTCAGCAGCATTTTCTGAATGAAGGCGTATATTAACAAATGAAACTATACTTTTATAATAGAGAGAATAATTTTTGCTATGCTTCAAACAAATGATGTTTTTGAACATGCTACAACTAACGAAGAGAGGGTTTCTTTGAGAATAAATGTTTTTTATCGGTAGAATATATATAATTAGCTGTCAAAGAATCTCATTTTCGTCTTAACCTTAAGAAAAAGACATGTTTTACAAACACAGCTAGACACTTCTAGATAAAAAATAGTAACAACAGGATTTTTGGGAGGAGGAGTTAGGTATCCCTTCAAAGTAATCTCTTGCTTTCATAAATCAGCAATTCAGGAGAAACTACAACACATTTTTAAAATGTATTCTTGATAAAGGACAGATGGGTTAACTTTCAATATTATGAATTCTGAATGAAAGCCTAATAGAAACTCATCAACCAAATAGAGAAAATATCATGTTAGGGCTTCCCCGGTGGCGCAGTGGTTGAGAGTCCACCTGCCAATGCAGGGGACGCGTGTTCATGCCCCGGTCAGGGAAGATCCCACATGCCGCGGAGCGGCTGGGCCCGTGAGCCATGGCCGCTGACCTGCGCGTCCTGAGCCGGTGCTCCACAACAGGAGAGGCCACAACAGTGAGAGGCCCGTGTAATGCAATAAAAAGAGAAAATATCATGTTATAATATTTCACATGCTGCTTTTTTAATGTTGGAAGTTTTTGCTTGGTGGTACCATTAGCATCTAAATCTAGTAGCCATGACTCTGAGTGGAGGAGTACATCTGAGGATCATGCAACAGCATGACTGACGGATTAGGTTGAGTTGGCTTCTTTGATAGGCTAAGCAGGTGCCCTTCCTTTCTCACACTTATCACTATTTCCCTCATACTTGTTTTTGTCCTGAACACAAAAGGATCAATCTCGCACATAAGAATAGTTTTACTAAGAGAGTACCAGTCATTGGACACTTAGAGTACGAAAATGACAACACAAGTTTGAAACATTGAAAGAAATATTTCATTAAAAACAATATTCCACTCAAATAGTGAGTTAAGAGAGTAATATTGACATACATACACCTCCAAATGTAAAATAGATAGCTAGTGGGAAGCAGCGGCATAACACGGGGAGATCAACTCTGTGCTTTGCAATGACCTAGAGGGGTGGGATGGGGAGAGTGGGAGTGAGGCTCAAGAAGGCGGGGAGATTTCTGTGCATTAATTTTGTATCCTGCTATTTTACCAAATTCATTGATAGCTCTAGTATTTTTCTGGTAGCATCTTTAGGATTCTCTATGTATAGTATCATGTCTTCTGCAAACAGTGACAGTTTTACTTCTTCTTTTCTGATTTGGATTCCTTTAATTTCCTTTTCTTCTCAGATTGCTGTGGCTAAAACTTCCAAAACTATGTTGAATAAGAGTGGTGAGAGTGGGCAACCGTGTCTTGTTCCTGATCTTAGTGGAAATGCTTTCACTTTTTCACCATTGAGGACGGTGTTGGCTGTGGGTTTGTCATATATGGCGTTTACTATGTTGAGGAAAGTTCCCTCTATGCCTACTTTCTGCAGGGTTTTTATCAAAAATGGGTGTTGAATTTTGTCAAAAGCTTTCTCTGCATCTATTGAGATGATCATATGTTTTTTCTCTTTCAATTTCTTAATATGGTGTATCACGTTGATTGATTTGTGTATATTGAAGAATCCTTGCATTCCTGAAATAAACCCCACTTGATCATGTTGTATGATTCAATTAATGTGCTGTTGGATTCTGTTTTCTAGTATTTTGTTGAGGATTTTTGCATCTATGCTCATCAGTGATATTGGCCTGTAGTTTTCTTTCTTTGTGACATCCTTGTCTGGTTTTGGTATCAGGGTGATGGTGACCTCGTAGAATGAGTTTGGGAGTGTTCCTCCCTCTGCTATATTTTGGAAGAGTTTGAGAAGGATAGGCATTATCTCTTCTCTAAATGTTTGATAGAATTCGCCTGTGAAGCCATTTGGTCCTGAGCTTTTGTTTGTTGAAGATTTTTAATCACAGTTTCAATTTCAGTGCTTGTGATTGGTCTGTTCATATTTTCTATTTCTTCCTGATTCAGTCTTGGCAGGTTGTGCATTTCTAAGAATTTGTCCATTTCTTCCAGGTTGTCCAATTTATTGGCATAGAGTTGCTTGTAGTAATCTCTCATGATCTTTTTTATTTCTGCAGTGTCAGTTGTTCCTTCTCCTTTTTCATTTCTAATTCTATTGATTTGAGTCTTCTCTCTTTTTTTCTTGATGAGTCTGGCTAATGGTTTATCAATTTTGTTTATCTTCTCAAAGAACCAGCTTTTAGTTTTATTGATCTTTGCTACTTTTTCCTTCATTTCTTTTTCATTTATTTCTGATCTGATCTTTATGATTTCTATTCTTCTGTTAACTCTGGGGTTTTTTTGTTCTTCTTTCTCTAATTGCTTTAGGTGCAACATTTGGTTGTTTTTTCAAGAATTTGGTAAAGTAGCAGGATACAAACTTAATGCACAGAAATCTCTGGCATTCCTATACACTAATGATGAAAAATCTGAAAGTGAAATCAAGAAAACACTCCCATTTACCACTGCAACAAAAAGAATAAAATATCTAGGAATAAACCTACCTAAGGAGACAAAAGACCTGTATGCAGAAAATTATAAGACACTGATGAAAGAAGTTAAAGATGATACACATAGATGAAGAGATATACCACGTTCTTGGAATGGAAGAATCAACGTTTTGAAAATGACTCTACTACCCAAAGCAATCTACAGATTCAATGCAATCCCTATCAAACTACCACTGGCATTTTTCACAGAACTAGAACAAAAATTTTCACAATTTGTACGGAAACACAAAAGACCCCGAATAGCCAAAGCAACCTTGAGAATGAAAAACGGAGGTGGAAGAATCAGGCTTCCTGACTTCAGACTATACTAAAAAGCTACAGTAATCAAGACAGTGTGGTACTGGCACAAAAACAAAAATATAGATCAATGGAACAGGATAGAAAGCCCAGAGATAAGCCCACGCACATATGGTCACCTTATCTTTGATAAAGGAGGCAGGAATTTACAGTGGATAAAGGACAGCCTCTTCATAAGTGGTGCTGGGAAAACAGGACAGGTACATGTAAAAGTATGAGATTAGAACACTCCCTAACACCATACACAAAAATAAGCTCAAAATGGATTAAAGACCTAAAAGTAAGGCCAGAAACTATCAAACTCTTAGAGGAAAACATAGGCAGAACACTCTATGACATAAATCACAGCAAGATCCTTTTTGACCCACCTCCTAGAGAAATGGAGATAAAAACAAAACTAAACAAATGGGACCTAATGAAACTTCAAATCTTTTGCACAGCAAGGAAACCATAAACAAGACGAAAAGACAACCATCAAAATGGGAGAAAATATTTACAAATGAAGCAACCGACAAAGGATAAACCTCCAAAATTTACAAGCAGCTCATGCAGCTCAATAACAAAAAACAAACAGCCCAATCGAAAAATGGGCAGAAGAACTAAATAGACATTTCTCCAAAGAAGAAATACAGATTGCCAACAAACACATGAAAGAATGCTCAACATCATTAATCATTAGAGAAATGCAAATCAAAACTACAATGAGATATCATCTCACACCAGTCAGAATGGCCATCATCAAAAAATCTAGAAACAATAAATGCTGGAGAGGGTGTGGAGAAAAGGGAACACTCTTGCACTGCTGGTGGGAATATGAATTGGTTCAGCCACTATGGAGAACAGTATGGAGGCTCCTTAAAAAATTACAAATAGAACTACCATATGACCCAGCAATCCCACTACTGGGCATATACCCTGAGAAAACCATAATTCAAAAAGAGTCATGTACCAAAATGTTCATTGCAGCTCTATTTACAATAGCCAGTAGATGGAAACAACCTAAGTGTCCATCATCGGATGAATGGATAAAGAAGATGTGGCGCATATATACAATGGAATATTATTCAGCCATAAAAAGAAACGAAATTGAGTTTTTGGTAGTGAGGTGGATGGACCAAGAGTCTGTCATACAGAGTGAAGTAAGTCAGAAAGAGAAAGACAAATACCGTATGCTAACACATATATATGGAATCTAAGAAAAAAAAAATGTCATGAAGAACCTTGGGGTAAGACGGGAATAAAGACATAAACCTACTAGAGAATGGACTTAAGGATATGGGGAGAGGGAAGGGTAAGCTGTGACAAAGTGAGAGAGTGGCATGGACATATATACACTACCAAACATTGAATAGATAACTGGTGGGAAGCAGCCGCATAGCACAGGGAGATCAGCTTGGTGCTTTATGACCACCTAGAGGGGTGGGATAGGGAGGGTGGGAGGGAAGGAGACGCAAGAGGGATGAGATATGGGAACATATGTATATGTATAACTGATTCACTTTGTTGTAAAGTGGAAACTAACACACCATTTTAAAGCAATTATACTCCAATACAGATGTAAAAAACAAACAAACAAACAAACAAACAAAAACTAAAGCACTGTAGTTAAGAATCAGAAGGCTTGGGTTTCAACTTAAAATGTACAGCAAGTTAATTAATCAACCTTAGACTAATAAATAAAAATTGATTTCCATTTTTTTATTAAAAAAAAAACCTCTTAGCCATAAGTGTAAAAATATTAGTAACTGACAACTTTACCTGTACTTGTTTTCCTTTTTAGAATATTAACTTTGTCAATTATACCTCAATAAAGATGAAAAATATTAACTTTAAAAAAAAAGAAGGAGGGGATATGGTATTGTGAAGCAATTATACTCCAATAATGATGTGTTAAAAAAATATGGAAGGAACATTTTCAAATAACAAATGCATCTTGTTTGATTAACTGATTAAGATTTGTGGCGATCTATTTTTCTTTCATGGGGAAAAATACCTTTAAAATTTTTGTTCCTTACCCATGCTGTCCTGTAGAATGATAATGCATGGTAAAATTTTGAGCCAAATATGTAATTTTAAACTTTTAAATAGACACTTATAATATCAAAAGGAAATAGTAAAATGATTTTGATAGTGCTTTTTTAATCCAATACACACAAAATATTATCATTTTAACATGGTATCAACATATTAATTTTCATTTTCTATGTTTTATTTGTTATATTTGTTTGTTTTCTTTGTTTATTATGCTTAAAGTAATTATGAAGAAGAAGGAAGGCCGCCAAAAATTGACAGGGAGAAGAAAATGTGATGTGAAGGAAATCTAAGAGTAATTGATCAAATAAAGGTAATTATTTTTGCTGTATCTACAAAGAACAAAAGAATAACAATGTAAAAGATTAACTGAGAAAACAAAACTACTTTACAGCAGGCCTAAAAATGTTTCTTAATATTAACCAGATTGTGACAAAAGTTCAGATTCTTATAGTAGGCAGCCTAGTAGAATTTCCTTTAAACCATTCTGAGTAGATCTTGCTAATGTAGTTACACTGCCCACTCCCATTATGTGTTATATTAGGGAAAGTGAATGATTGATTCCATCCAAGTCAGTGGATTTTTAAACTATGGGCTGTTATATTAGTCTTTGCATGCATTTTGTAGTGAGTTATTTTTCATTAACTACCCTCATCATTACTAACTGCATTTGAAATAATCATAAGGATCATCGGAAACTCAAGTCAAGTAATCTATGACCCTAAGGTTGAATGGGCACGTAGAGTTACAAATAAAGCTTCGGGTTAACTCTGCCTTATATTTAAAACAGTTGTCATTCAGTAGCAGAGTAAAGCGCTTATCCTTTTATCTATATAAAACCAGAATTGGGGGCCTTCAGGCTACCTTTTCTTGCATGTCAAAGATGTTAATAATGTATCTGCTTACAAATGTGATGAAGAATATGTCTGCTGGATTCTTTTCTTTGGAGTGAACTGAAACTGAAAACTTTCATTTTGTCATTGAAAATGCTTTCCATATAGTTCTTTCATTTCACACCACCTGTGGAGCCCTATACTCTAGGTTAACTCTGGGCATAAGAAATTCATGGACTTCCCCCTGATTAGTAGATAATAGAAAAAAAAAATTGTACCAGTGACATAATTCTTTTCTTGTGTTTATGTGGTTGAAGGAATATATGACTGCTAACACTTCATACAAATTGTAAAATATATGCATTTTTAAAAAATGTGAAACCCAAAGCTGAGCTAAGTAAATAACACTGCCAAATAAATATGAAAAACTGTCACCACTTTAGGAGTGCCTGCTTTTGATAAAGCACTATATTTCTGAATGCAAGGCTCTAATAACTAATAAAAATAGTAAATAGCATTGAGTAATTTGCTTATCATTTTCCATATGAAAATATTCCAATATTGACTGTAATTGAATACTCAAGTTTGTACATGTATTTACTATTCATTTTGTTATAAACACATCCAATAGCATGTTAAAATACTTGCATTCTCATCAAGAACAGAATAATATAATCGACTGGTCAGCAGGCTAAGTAAAAACATGAGTGGCTATACAAAAACTTGTCCTTTTGGGAGGATGAAAATAAAGTGTGTAATTGGAGCAGTCTTTCATACTGCAGCATGGACAATTTAAAAATGAAAATAATAGTATCATTAATTGTCAGTCTCCAATGCCATGAAATTTGTGTTAAACGAACTCTGTTCCCTTTGCTAGTTAGCAAGGACCCAAGCCATCAATAATAACTATTCTAATTTACACTCTTTGTGCCAAAACAAGAAATGAACAATAGGGGATGACTGAGGTGAATGAAGCTGTCCTTCCATTAATTTTATATAACTCACCATAACCAGCTCTCTCAAAATGTGCTCCAGAAATAATTTATTTTTTATATTATCCTCCAGCACCACCAAGTGGTAAAAATTTTACTTTCTCTTGTAGAGTGATCACTTGAAGACAAACATTAAAATAGTACTGGGATGTTGTTAGGACTAATTAAGCACCTGAAATGTATCTAATAAAAAATACATCTCAGAATCCCCAGTCTCTATCAAAAAGCCACTGAAACTAATATACTTCAGAAATAAAGAAACAAGATAATTTAATGAATAGATTGTTTGGTTATACTTATTTTCTTGTTTTATGTTATCTATATTCTGTTCCCCAAAGAGATCTTTTCACTATTTTAATTTATTTTAGTTTTATTTCCCCAAACCTCCAATATTACTCTAATAGTATAAAATATATAATCTTCTGGTTGTATATTATTTGATTTGGTGGCTGAATTTTGAAGAATAAAAAGAGAGCTGGTAGCTTAAATATTTGTTATTTGAGTGGTATAACATATTAATGGCCATAGAATTTTAAATTGATGTAAGAAAATCATTCAGTTTAATGGTAATATAAAAACAAGGCATAAAGAAAGTACTTACTATAAATAAAGTTGTACACACTTATACACTTTCTTATTTATTTTAAAAATGGCACAGTTTTTAAGTGCATTTTAGTGTTTTCTTTTAGCTATTAATTTCCTAAAATATAATACATCATTTGTAAGAATAAGCAGTGACAAAAATTGAATGGCAAGAAAATCATATTAAAGTTTGCCAGGTAAAAAGTGCCAGGGCCCCAGTCACAAGTTGTGTTACAGTCATCTAGGCAACGTGGAGCATTGAGCACTAGCAGTGTCAGATACTTTGAGCATTAAGAGAAATTTAGATCTAATGTTAGTGCATTTTGTATTGAAAATACAGAGCCCCTGTTTCCAGCATTAGTCCAATTAATCTTAGGGGTCTTTTATTAAATATGAAATACACATCTTCTTCTACCTATGCTATCTTATCAAGTGATGATTAAATATGGAAAATTAATTTCAAAGTTTCAAAACCAAACATTATGGAAAATATTGACCTTTTAAAATTATTGTATACCCATTGCTAACCTGATCATTCTTATTGTTGGTCAAGCAAAGCTAACAGTATTAGACTTACAGAAAAGAAATGGAACATTGCCTTGACAGAACATAAATAGTGTCTCAGAAGGAGGATGTCTCATGTGCTGCTATGATCTGAATAAACGTTTGAGTTCCTCAAAATTCATTTGTTGAAATCTTAACCCCAAAGTTGAGGCTTTTGGAGGTGGAGCCACTGGTAAGTGACTAGGACATGAGTATGGAACCCTCATGAATGGAATTAGTCCCCTCATAAAAGCAGCTTCAGAGATACCTTGCCTCTTCTGCCATGTGAGAACGCAGGAAAAGGACAGCTGTCTATGAACCAGGAAACCCTTACAAAACCCCAAATCTGTTGGTACCATGATCCTGGACTTCCAGCCTCCAGAACTGTGAAATGTTTGTTGTTTATAAACAGACACCCCAGTCTGTGGCATTTTGCTATAGCATCCTGAATAGACAAAAATAGATGGATTTTAGAGTCTGGTCTGTGCAATTTTGATAGTCTTGCACGATGGGAACCCAGTTCAGTTGGCATTAGTTTATAAAATATAGCTTTGGATTGATGGCACAGGGAGGTAATTGTCCTGATGTGTGTATTGATGATTAAGCTATGAGTCTTGATAAGTAAGTTATTTTAGTTGGTTCACTGTCTTATCTTTCAGAAACAAATGTTTCCCAGAAAAGAGCTAAATAATTTTTCCTTAACCCCAGTATTGCTTAGCACAAACACAGATAAGTAATCTTTATCAAAGAATTGTTCAGATAGAGACAGAAAAGTATGTTAAGAATTACTCAGATAGAGACAGGAAAGTATGTTTGGCTAAGAATCGCTTAATATAAGAAAGAGTGAAATATTGTGGTTTTATTTCTCTATTTCTGTAAACAACAATAAGAAAAACAGCACCAACAAAATTATGTGTATTACAACTGTTAAAAGACAACCCACTATGGGTCTTTTGCATTACTTCAAGTCTGGAAAACAGAATCACTGACTGTCTTTGTTCTGGATCATCTTTTCAAGGATGTTTGTATAGTGACCAGTCTTAGAAAATAGAGCTAGTGGCTTCTTCTGGAGCTAAATCAGGGATTCCCAAGGCTAACAGATGATGTTAGTAATGAGGTCCTCAATACCTAATATATAGCATTAGATCAAAACCACATATATACAATGGAATATTACTCAGCCATAAAAAAGAACAAAATAATGCCATTTTCAGCAACATGGATGGACTTAGAGATTGTCATACTGAGTGAAGTAAGTCAGACAGAGAAAGACAAATATCATATGATGTTGCTTATATGTTGAATCTAAATAAAGGTGTACATGAACTTATTTACAAAACAGAAATAGAGTCACAGATGTAGAAAACAAAATTATGGTTACCAGAGGTAAGGGGGGAGGGATAAATTGGGAGGTTGGGATTGATATATACACACCACTATATATAAAATAGATAACTAATAAGGACCTACTGTAAAGCACAGGTAAGTCTATTCAATACTCTGTAATGACATATATGGGAAAAGAATCTAAAAAAGAGTGGATATATGTATATGTATAACTGATTCATTTGGCTGTACACCTGAAACTAACACAACATTGTAAATCAACTATACTCTAATAATTCTTTTAAAAAAATATATTGGAAAGTTTATTTGGTTGAGCCATAACTGTTGTCATGGAGCTTAAACAAAATTAAGTGCTAAGTTTTATTTAGACACAGAACAACTATCTCACTGTGTACCTCCTGATCAATCTATCCTCCTCTATTTAGAGCTCAGGAACTTTATAGTGAAAGATTATTAGAGGTGAGAGTAAGGATATCTTGCCATCAAGGGGAAGAAGCAAAGTCTATATGCACCCATCTGAGTATGCTGGGGTATTCTGAGGCAAAGAACTCAATCAATTATGGCTCTGTTGAATACAGGATCCAAAGTTGTTATCTTACCCACGACTGTGGAAGGAAAATGTGCCCTTATTTAGCTACCAGTGTTTGGGCAGAGTTCACAGTGGGGAAGAACACTAACTTAACTCTGCTGATGGCTCCCTTTGTGTCAGTTATTTGTATTATTGTTGTTCCTACATATGAGTGTTTAGTAGGAATTAATGTATTATACCCATGTGCCTCCTGTTCCATAGGGCCAAAGGATATTGTTCTATTCAGGAAGTTTCACATGTATAGAAGTGCTAGTGGGATACATAAATGATTATCCAAATTATCTCCCTACAACATCTTGGGTGGTTCAACATAACCAGTGTAGAATGTCAGGAGGAGAAATAAAAACAAATACTTTAAAGGCTTAAAGGTAGCAGAAGTAGTATGAGATGCAATATCTCAATACAATAGCCTTATATGTCCAATGGAAAAGAAAACTTACAATGGATTATTGTTAAGTGAAATCAGTTGTTGCTCCCATAGCTCTCACAGTTCCAGACTTTGTAACTATAACCAAATTCATTACACAGACTAATATCACTTGGACGTACCAGGATCAAGAAAAGTTCACATTCATGTCACAAAGTCTCCAATATGTGTTTGTAGTATGCCAACAGGAGAATCTAAACTACCGTGGTTTTTCCAACCCTGAGTGGATTAGGATTTAGCATGAATGGCTCTAACTTCTAATGTTCAGAACTTTCACTTTGTAGATGATGTACAGTTGGATGACACATAAGAAGCCTAGGTCTCAATGATGCTGGCCCTGGTGCTATCACACCTCCTTCAGAAGGTGCCAAAGATAAACTCTGACAAAAGTAAGGGGACTTCTTGGCAATGACTGATCCCTCTGGCAGTCAAGGAACAATGTCTCTCTTCAGCTCCTCTTCACCTAAATAGAAACCTAGCACCTTACTGCACTCTTTATATATTGGAGAAAGTGTATGTCTCACTTGGGTATTCTACTTGTTCCTTTATATAGGTTAAACCTATAAGCTATATAGGTTTATATAAACCTATATAAACACATAAGCTTATCTTGAGTGTCACACAAACCAATAGATTCAAACCTTTAGAATCCATCCAGCAAGCTGTTAGCATGTTCTATTATCTTTGGGGCACCGCAACCCTGGTGATCCCTTACAGCCACATGTCTCAGTGAATGATGATTATGCTGATTGGAGCTTTTGGCAAAGAGAAGCCACTTCTTGGAGGCACCCTTTGAGTTTTGGACTCACCTTCCAGATATGACTACAAATTTTACCAGTTTTTACAAAGAAGCTATTAGCTTGCTACTTAGTTCTTACTGAAACTTGGCTCCTGACCCATGGACTCTCTGTCATGACATTGCCATTCAAATTCAATGCTTAGCAAGTTGCAAGTTGAGAAGAATTCAATAACCTTTACTTGTGAAATGAGTATGTAATATTCAAGAACACAGAAAGCAGGGTGCCAGTGTTATTTCACCTGTACACAAAAAATCAGCAGCTATCAATTTAGGGGGAAGTTTATCCTCAACTGTGGTGGTTGAAGCAAAGCTGTTGAATCACCTGGGCTCTTAATTCGAAGAGATTCTCTTAAATTCCAGGCCTGGTTCAATGATGGTTTAGATAAGCTGAAACCTGAAGTTGTCCATTAGGCTGCTACAGCTGTTGAACCTCAGCACCAACTAAGGAGGGCCATAAATGGATATGTTTGCTTCCCTCATTGGGCAGAAATCAAAGCTGTTTTTATTGCTCTGTCTAAAACTTTGTCTAATGAAATTTGTTATATATATATATATTTTTTGCAGTACACGGGTCTCTCACTGTTGTGGCCTCTCCCGTTGCGGAGCACAGGCTCCGGACGCGCAGGCTCAGTGGCCATGGCTTACGGGCCCAGCCGCTCCGCAGCATGTGGGATCTTCCCAGACCGGGGCATGAACCCGTGTCCCCTGCATCGGCAGGTAGACTCTCAACCACTGCACTGCCAGGGAAGACCCGAAATTTGTTATATTTTTACTGACCATTGGTCCCTTGCTATTGAGCTGGGTGTTTGTCTGACATTTGGAAAACTATGACTGGCAGATATAAAACACCTCTCTTTGGAACCACTGATTAGTAAGGAAAGATTCTCTGATTAAACTGACTGAAATCAAGCTACTAATCAAATGGTAACCAGATTTCCATCATTCCTGTCTCAATTGATCATTACATCAAGCATGGAAACAAGTCACCAACATAAACTGGGCTCTCAGTAAACAATTCCATGTTTCTGATGCAGAGGTTTGCCAGATTTCTGACACGTGACAAAAGTTGACCCAGTCATCTCCTGTTGAGAGGAGAGCTGTCCCTACCTGCAGATTGACTATGTATGATTTTGATCCCCCTATTAGGACTATCAGAGATGTGAGAAAGTTGATGATATGTTTTCAGGTTATGGTGATGCTGTTTCAGTCTGATCATCTGACTTTGGCTACATCACACTGGCCCTTAAAACTACTATTTGTCATCTTTTCAGCTTTCTATACCATTTCCCATCTGACCTTTTATCACAGAAGCCAATAAACACTGGGCTTATGTCGAGTTATTTAATGAATCTTCTACATTCCCCACCATCCACTGATAGAAAGGTATTGTTGAGTGCTAGAATGGACTTCTCAAAAAATCCACTAAAGGATTTCTGACTCTATCTCCCTCACTTCTTTGACCTTAGTAAGGCAGATTTCTCACTGAATGTGTTACCTCCAGAAAGGGATCATCTCTTCTCAATCTAGATAATGATGAAGACAATAGGTACAGGGGATATACAGACTTTTTCAAAAATTTGTAATTTCATACTGTCAATTTCTGTGTATGACAGTTTATTATTTCTCCTATGACAACCCAGGTTGAACTTGTTCATAGAACTTCCAAGGTGTCAGAATAGTTAAAATAAGGCCTTGGGGATTCAGTGTTAATTCTGTTCCAGTCACCTACATTTTTCTCTTTGAATTTCACAATCTTACACCATAAGTATAATTACTAC
This sequence comes from Grampus griseus, assembly GCF_964374135.1. Lineage (NCBI taxonomy): Eukaryota > Metazoa > Chordata > Mammalia > Artiodactyla > Delphinidae > Grampus > Grampus griseus. Next base: position 45,795,666 of record NC_139012.1, read on the forward strand.
TTTGTTGAATATATTCCTTGCTGAATTTCCCTTGGACTAGTAGATCAAAGTGGAAGACGTAATGGGTATTATGTCTTATATTATCTATAAGTTTTACAAGAATTACCTTGTCCCTCTCACAACTGACCTTGAAGAAGAAAGATCTGTGTGAAAGAAGAGGATGACTGGGCAAAAGGTAAGTCTATAGATACTGGAATCGTACACACCGACTTTGTGGTAGTGGAGAGAGAACAGAAACTTTGTATCTGGGGAGGGGCCACCTCAGAATATAGGACATATTGGGAAAGAGAGGATATTAGTGACATCTGTCTTTTGGAACCACCTCTGGACTCATCCTCATGAAGAAAAACACCCCGGTGCAGGTCTTACAAACCATGGCATGAACCTTAAATTTAACTCATTCTTGGCTGCCATTTCCAGTTAGATTGCAATGACCTATCAGGAACAAGAGGTGTTTTCAGCTCTGGCACCTCCCACACAAAACACCTTGTCAACTACTCTGTATATCTTCTCTACTTATATTCTTATAATTGTCTTTGTGGCTCCATGGGGTAGATAACTGTCACCTGGAGGATGGCACAGACAATAGAACAGGTGAAATGACTGCCCTCAGACAGTTCTTGAAAAACAAAAATTTGACTTAATTATTCAAACTCAACTGTGAATCTTATGGCTTACTACTTGTCTGGAAGATCACTTTTTTTGTTGCTGTTTGTTTGTTTTTACATCTTTATTAGAGTATAATTACTTTACAATGTTGTGTTAGTTTCTGCTGTACAACAAAGGGAATCAGCTATATGTATACATATATCTCCATATGCCCTCTTGAGCCTCCCTCCCATGCTCCCTATCTCACTCCTCTAGGTTGTCACAAAGCACTGAGCTGAGCTCTCTGTACTATGCAACATCTTCCCACTAGCTATCTATTTTAAATTTGGTAGTGTATATATGTCAATGCTACTCTCTCACTTTGTCCCAGCTTCCCCTTCCCCCTGGGTCCTCAAGTCCATTCTCTACGTCTGCATCTTTATTCCTGCCTTGCCACTAGCTTCATCTACACCATTTTTTTTTAGATTCCATATATATGCATTAGCATATGGTATTTGTTTTCTTCTTTCTGACTTACTTCACTCTGTATGACAGACTCTAGGTCCAACAGTCTCACTACAAATAACTCAGTTTTGTTCCTTTTTATGGCTGAGTAATATTCCATTGTATATATGTCCCACATCTTCTTTATTGATTCATCTGTTGATGGAAACTTAGGTTGCTTCCATGTCCTGGGTATTGTAAAGAGTGCTACAATGAATATTTTGGTACATGTATCTTTTTGAATTATGGTTTTCTCAGGGTATATGTCCAGTAGTGGGATTACTAGGTCATATGGTGGTTCTATTTTTAGATTTTAAGGAACCTCAATGTTGTTCTCCATAGTGGCTCTATCAATTTACTTTCCCACCAACAGTGCAAGAGGGTCTTTTCTCCACAACCTCTCCAGTGTTTATTGTTTGTAGATTTTTTGATGATGGCCATTCTGACTAGTGTGAGGTAATACCTCATCGTTGTTTTGATTTGCACTCCTCTAATGATTAGTGATGTTGACCATCTTTTCATGTGCTCATTGGCAATCTGTATCTCTTCTTTGGTGAAATGTCTGTTTAGGTTTTCTACCCATTTTTTTGATTGGATTGTTTGTTTTTTTGATATTGACCTGCAAGAGCAGCTTGTATATTTTAGAGATTAATCTTTTGTCATTTGCTTCTTTTGCAAATATTTTCTCCTATTCTGAGGATTGTCCTTTTGTCCTGTTTATGGTTTCCTATGTTGTGCCAAACTTTGAAGTTTCACTAGGTCCCATTTGTTTATTTTTGTTTTTATTTCCATTAATATAGGAGGTCGGTCAAAAAGGATCTTGCTGTGACTTATGTCATAGAGTGTTCTGCCTGTTTTTCTCTAAGAGTTTTATAGTGTCTGGCCTTACATTTAGGTCTTTAATCCATTTTGAGTTTATTTTTGTGTATAGTGTTAGGAAGTGTTCTAATTTCATTCTTTTACAGGGAGCTGTCCAGTTTTTCCAGCACCACATATTGAAGAAGCTGTCTTTGCTCCACTGTATATTCTTGCCTCCTTTGTCAAGGATAAGGTGACTATGGGTTTGTGGGTTTATTTCTGGGCTCTCTATCCTGTTCTATTGATCTATATTTCTGTTTTTGTGTCAGTATCATACTGTCTTGATTACTGTAGCTTTGTAGTATAGTCTGAAGTCAGGGAGCCTGATTCCTCAAGCTCCACTTTTCTTTCTCAAGATTGCTTTGGCTATTTGAGGTTTTTGTGTTTCCACACAAATTGTAAGGTTTTTTTTGTTCTAGTTCTGTGAAAAATACCATTGGTAATTTTATAGTGGTTGCATCAAATTTGTAGATTGCTTTGGGTAGTATAGTCATTTTCACAATGTTGATTCTTCCAATCAAAGAATATGGTTTATCTCTCCATCTGTTTGTATCATCTTTGATTTCTTTCATCTGTGGCTTATACTTTTCTGCATACAGGTCTTTTGCCTCCTTATGTAGGTTTATTCCTAAGTATTTTATTCTTTTTGTGGCAATGGTAAATGGGAGTGTTTCCTTAATTTCTCTTTCTGATCTTTCATTATTAGTGTATAGGAATGCAAGAGATTTATGTGTATTAATTTTTTATTATGCTCCTTTACCAAATTCATTGATTAGCTCTAGTAGTTTTCTGGTGGTATCTTTAGGATTCTCTATGTATAGTATCATGTCATCTGCAAACAGTGACAGTTTTACTTCTTCTTTTCCAATTTGTATTATTTTATTTCTTTTTCTTCTCTGATTACCATGGCTAGGACTTCCAAAACTATGATGAATAATAGTGCTGGGATTGGGCACCCTTTTCTTGTTCCTGATGCTAAGGGAAACACTTTCAGTTTTTCACCATTGAGAATGTTGTTGGTTTTGCATTTGTCATATATGGCTTTTATTATGCTGATGTTGTTTCCCTCTATGCCCACTTTCTGGAGAGTTTTTAACGTAAATGGGTGTTGAATTTTGTTGAAAGTTTTTTTTTCTGCATCTATTAAGACCCTCATATGGTTTTTAATCTTCCATTTTTTTAATATGGTGTATCATATTTATTGATTTGTACATATTGAAGTATCCTTGCATTCCTGAGATAAACCCCAATTGATCAAGGTGTATGACTCTTTTAATGTTCTGTTAGATTCTGTTTACTAGTATTTTGTTGAGGATTTTGCATCTATGTTCATCAGTGATATTGGCCTGTAATTTTCTGTTTTTGCGACACCTTTGTCTGATTGTGGTATCAGGGTGAAGGTGGCCTCATAGAATGAGTTTGGGAGTATTCTTCCCTCTGAGGTATTTTGGAAGAGTTTGAGAATAGGTGTTAACTCTTCTCTAAATGTTTGATTAAATTCACCTGTGAAGCCAACTGGCCCTGGGCTTTTGTTTGAAGATTTTTAATCACAGTTTTGATTTCAGTGCTTGTTACTGGTCTGTTCATATTTTCTATTTCTTCCTGGTTCAAGCTTGGAAGGTTGTACTTTTCTAAGAATTTGTCCATTTCTTCCAGTTTGTCCATTTTATTGGCATATAGTTGCTTGTAGCAGTCTCTCAGGATCCTTTGTATTTCTGTGGGGTCAGTTGTTACTTCTCCTTTTTCATTTCTAATTCTGTTGACTTGAGTCTTCTGCTTTTTCTTGATGAGTCTGGTTAATCGATTTTTTTATCTTCTCAAAAATGAGCTTTTAGTTTCATTGACTTTTGCTATCACTTCCTTCATTTCTTTTTCATTTATTTCTATTCTGATCTTTATGATTTCTTTCCTTCTGTTAACTTTGGGATTTTCTTGTTCTTTTTTCTCTAATTGCTTTAGATGTAAGGTTGGGTTTTTTATTTGAGATTTTTCTTGTTTCCTGAGGTAGGATTATATTACTATAAACTTCTCTCCTTGAACTGCTTTTGCTGCATCGCATAGGTTTTAGGTCACCGTGTTTTCATTGTCATTTGTTTCTAGGTATGTTTTGATTTCTTCTTTGGTTTCTTCAGTGATCTCTTGGTTATTTAGTAATGTATTGTTTAGTCTCCATGTGTTTGTTTTTTTTTTACAGCTTTTTTTCTAAAATTGATATCTAGTCTCATAGCATTGTGGTCAGAAAAGACACTTGATATGATATTCAATTTCTTAAATTTACAGAGTCTTGATTTGTGACCGAAGATGTGATCTGTCCTGGAGAATGTTCCATGTGCACTTGAGAAGAAAGTGTATTCTGTTGTTTTTGGATGGAATGTCCTATAAATATCAATCAAGACCATCTGGTCTAATGTCATTTAAAGCTTGTGTTTCCTTATTTATTTTCATTTTGGATGATCTGTCCATTGGTTTAAGTGAGGTGTTAAAGTCCCTTACTAATATTGTGTTACTGTCAATTTCGCCTTTATGGATGTTAGAATTTGCCTAATGTACTGAGGTGCTCCTATATTGTGTACATAAATATTTACAATTGTTATATCTTCTTCTTAGATTGATCCTTTGATCATTATGTAGTGTCCTTCTTTGTCTCTTGTAATAGTCTTTATTTTAAAGTGTATTTTGTCTGATATGAGTATTGTTACTGCAGCTTTCTTTTGACTTCTATTTGCCTGGAATATCTTTTTCCATCTCCTCACTGTCAGTCTGTATGTGTCCCTAGGTCTGAAGTGGGTCTCTTGTAGACAGCATATATATGGGTCTTCTTTTGTATCTAATCTGCCAGTCAGTGTCTTTTGGTTGGAGCATTTAATACATTTACATTTAAGTTAATTATTGATATGTATGTTCCTATTACCATTTTCTTCATTATTTTGTGTTTGTTTTTGTTGGTTTCTTCCTTCTCTTGTGTTTCCTGCCTAGAGAAGTTTCTTTAGCATTTGTTGTAAAGCTGGTTTTGTGGTGCTGAATTCTCTTAGCTTTCCTTGTCTGTAAAGCTTTTGATTTCTCTATCGAATCTGAATGTGATCCTTGCCAGGGAGAGTAATCTTGATTGTAGGTTCTTACCTTTCATTACTTTAAATATATCGTGCTACTCCCTTCTGGCTTGTAGAGTTTCTGCTGATAAATCATCTGTTAACCTTATGGGAGTTTCCTTTTATTTAATTGTCGTTTTTCCCTGTTTCTTTTAATAATGTTTCTTTATCTTTAGTTTTTGTCAATTTTATTATTATGTGTCTCGGCTTGTTTCTCCGTGAGTTTATCCTGTCTGGAACTCTCTGTGTGCTTCCTTGTCTTGGGTGGCTATATCCTTTCCCATGTTAGGGAATTTTTTGACTATAATCTCTTCAAATATTTTCTTGGGTCCTTTCTGTCTCTCTTCTCCTTCTGGGACCCCTGTAATGCAAATATTGGTACATTTAAAGTTTTACCAGAAGTCTCTTAGGTTGTCTTTATTCCTTTTCATTCTTTTTTTCTTTATTCTGTTCCATGGCAGTGAATTCCACCATTCTGTCTACCAGGTCACTTATCCATTCTTCTGCCTCAGTTATTCTGCTATTGATTCCTTCCAGTGTAGTTTTCATTTCAGTTACTGTATTGTTCATCTCTGTTTGTTTGTTCTTTAATTCTTCTAGGTCTTTGTTGAACAGTTCTTGCATTTCTTGTTCTTTGCCTCTATTTTTTTCTGAGGTCCTGGATCATCTTTACTATCATTATTCTGACTTCTTTTTCTGGAAGATGATTATCTCCACTTCATTTAATTGTTTTTCTTGGGTTTTATCTTGTTCCTTCATCTGGTACATAGTCCTATGCCTTTTCATTTTGTCTATCTTTCTGTGAATGTGGTTTTTTTTCCAGAGTCTGCAGGATTGTACTTCTTCTTGCTTCTGCTGTCTGCCCTCCTAGGGTATTTTTAATTTCAGTTATTATGTTGTTCTTTACTGTTTGTTTGCTCTTTAGTTCGTCAAGGTCCTTGTTAAACATTTCTTATATGTCTGCATTGTATTTCAGAAATTTTGGATCATCTTTACTATCATTACACTGAATTCCTTTTCAGGTAGTTTGATTATTTCCTCTTCAGTTGTCTGGTTCTGTGGGTTTTAATGTTGCTCCTTTGTCTGCCAGCTATTTCTCTGTCTTCTCATTTTGTCTAATTTATAGTATTTGGGGTCTCCTTTCCCTAGGTTGCAGGGTCATAGTTCCTCTTCCCTCTGTTATCTGCCCCCAGGAGTGAGGTTGGTCCAGTAGTTTGCATAGACTTCCTGATGGGAGGGACTTGTTTCTGCATTCTGGCATGGAGCTGAGCCTTTTCCCTCTGATGATCAGGGCTATGTCAGGTAGTCTGTTTGTGGGTGTCTGTGAGCTTAGTATGACTTTAGGTAGTCTATGTGCTGATGGATGGGTTCATGTTCCTGCCTTTTTTGTTGTTTGGTGTGAGGTGTCCAATGCTGGGAGCTGTAGGCTGTTGGATAGAGCTGGGTCTTGCATTCCCGTAGAGGCCTCTGTGAGAGCTCTCAGCCTTTAATTTTCCTTGGGGCCAGAAATTCTCTAGTGGGCCAGCATCCTGGACTTAGTGCTCCAACCCTAGAGCCTCAGGCCCGACTTCCAGTTGGGGAACCAAGACCCCGCAAGTTGCTAATCCCAGCAATAAAGGGGATAAAAAAAAAAGACTAACAAAACCCCAGGCAAATGTTTAAAAGTAAAATCAAACAAACAAATACAGAAAGAAGGAAATTCACACACACAAAAGACACAAAAACAGAACCAAATAAAATAAAATTCAAAAGAACAACCAGACAAAGAAAGAACCCAAGAACAAAATCAAACAATTAGAAAGAAAAGTAGCAAAAACACAAAACCTAAAAACAAAACCAAAGCTGTGTGCCAACTGAAGAGTAAAGCAAAGAAACAGAACAAACTGATAAAAATGACTTAAAAGGGGGAAAACACAGAACAACAATATATATATACATACATATATATATATATATATATATATAAAAGGAAAAGAAGAAGAAATTAAGGAATAGAACACAGCACAAAGGAAAAGCAAAGTAAAAATATATAAAAAGAAATAAAAATAAGAAGTATGTTATAAAACACAAAGAGCTCAAAAGACTAAAAAAAAAAAAAAATGAAAACAACAAACAAACAAAAACAAAAAGCCAGAACCAACAACAGAATGAATCAAAACATAATAAAGATAATAGTAATAATTATTTTTCCCTGGGGTCTCAGCTGTAAGTGTCCTTGCACACACCGTGAGCCACAGCCCACCTCCACCTCCCCAAGAGGCCCTCCTCTGCCTATGGACTGGTCTCTGGACCTGCTGTGAGCCCTGTGGGGACCACTGAGACTCTGATCTGGCCCTGTTCTTGCATGTGCTTTCCCCCAAAGTTCACAGTTGCCAGAGCTAAACTGTTTTCATTTGTGGGAACACTCATCGTCTACTCAGATATTCCATAGATGTATGGTCTACCTAGCTGATCTTGGGTATTTAATCTGCAGCTTGTGACACTGATGGAAAGATTTTTGACCCTCTTCCTTAGTCGCCCCATATCTGGGGTTCAGATTTGGTTTTCTCCCAACCTCTGCATGTGGTCCACCCATAGGAGTCTGGTCCTGAGACTGCCTTGGAACTCTTGGGTCTGCCCCAGTGAGGACAGGGTGCAGAGGTAGTATGACTGCTTGGATTGTGGGAGCCCCAGTGGCACCAAATGTGCAGGGAAACCAGCAGCCATGGGTGCAAGAGATATGGCCCTAGTGAGAACCTTTTCTGGTGCCCACCAGCAGGTGGGTGAGGGCTAGCTCTGAAGGGGCTTTTTTTATTGCTCAGTGGCTGTCAATCAAGAGCCAGTCCTGGGAGGCTTCTTTTGTTGTTGTCTGCAGGCACCAGCATATGGGAAAAGAGAGGCTACAATAGTGGCTCCTCCCTCTGCATGTGACTCAACAGTAGCACCCCACTTCCATGGCAGCCCAGCTTTCCTCCATAGGCATGCCCTGCTGTGGATTTCCACCCTCCCATCCCTTCTATCCATCTCCCACAACCAACAGCAGTTCTCGCCCCAGGTCTGTTCTTTAATCCCCATGCTCCAGCTTCCAGCCCCCTTGCACACCTGTGAACACATGTCCCAATCCGGTACATGTAGTGTTGCAGTACATACTGTCTGTGTACTTCTCAATCTGTCCCATCTGACACAGATTGGCTGCTTCACCCTCTCTTGACAGTTTCAAATGCTTTCCTTCTGTCCTAATTGATTTCCCCATCAGAGAGGGGTTTTCTCCGAATTTGGGAATCTCTCCTCTGCTTCGGTTCCCCCACCCTGGGGTGCAGGTCCCATCTGGCTTCCTCTCCTCCTCCTTCTCCCTTCCTTTTTTCCTCCTACCCAGTTATGCAGGGATCTTTGTAGTCCTTTCTGGTGTCCAAGGTCTTCTGCTATTGTTCAGCTGGTGTTCTGTGAGAATCATTGCATCTAGAGATGTATCACTGATGCATCCATGGAGAGAGATGAACTCCACGTTCTTACTCCTCTGCCATCTTATCTCCTCTCCCTGGGAAATCACTTTGAAAGTTGGACACATAGTCAACCTGTACTCAGCAACTGATGTATATGCTCTATATATGTGTGTGTGTGTGTGGGGGGGTGTCTCAGCAACTTAAGAAAATAATATTCTTTCTGGGGCATCAGACTTTGTTTCTTATGTTGAAGCCAGTCATTAAAGTACCTTCCTCCTGGAAAAGCATGGTCATGTGTGTTCTAGGATTTAAGAGACATTTAATCTTGAGGAAACACTAACAATGGATTATGTAGTCCTCAGCTATGGATACCTCTTCAAAATGAAGCTATGCTTGGTTTCTTGGGTAATGTCCTTGGAGAGATAATTGACCTGATTTGATAAGACTTGTCAGGTAAGACAGAGTAGTGTTCATTCTATGAATAATTATTCCTCACTACTCAGAAAATATGTGTTCTTCTGTGTTCTCACCCCAATTCCTTATAAATCATGAGATTTTCATTACTGGATGATGTGAAGAGGCCTTGTGAGTCCAGGGCATTAGCACTATTAAGACTAATCTTTTGTTCTAGTCCTTTCCCTGGCCTCATGTATTTTTCTCACATGTAAGGATAGGTACCCTTTGCAGATTTCTGGATGTCTATCTCCAATTCACTACTCTGTTCTGTGAAATCACTTTTGCCAGCCTGTCTCTGTGAGCTCTCATCTCACTCTTCTCAAATCAGGATGGGCTCTGTCCCTATTCCCTCTCCATGTGCCATGGTCTGGAAACTCTCAAGGAATGGAGTTTGGGCAATCATAGGGTTAACCTTGTTTGTAACTTGTCTCTCACAGTTACTGTCCTTTGTTGCCTACCTCCAAGTTTCTTGAAATTTGTTTAACATGTTTTGACTGGTTTTATTTTGTTTCAGACAGAAGGATAGATTATGTCCATGTTAGTCCATTTTGGGTGGAAACAGAATTCCCTCTTAAGCTTTATTATAGATTTTAGTATCAGCTAGACAACTTACCAACCATCAAACAAACAGAAAAAAACTATTTGATTTTTGAATGGAGTTCCATTGAATTTACCAGTTAGTCCATGAAGAATTGGAATCTTTATAAAGATGAATTGTTCATTTCATTGCAATTTGATGTCTTAATTTATTAATGCCATTTTATCTGCCATAATATGGCTCATTATTTTATTCCTAGAAGGTTTGCACAGTATTTATACAACTTATTTCCATGTAGCTTATGATTTTTTTTATTATATACATTTCCAGGTTGATTATTGTCTATGTAGATGAGAATTGTTTTTATTAAATATTGATGTTATATCCAGCATTCTTGATTAACTACATTATTAATTCAATGACTATGCTTTTCATTCTAAGATTACTATTTTTCTACCCTCAGGTTTTCTTTCATTTCTATACAATTTTGTTCCATTATTTTTTGTTACTTTTTTTTTTTTTTTTTTTGCGGTACGCGGGCCTCTCCCGTTGCGGAGCACAGGTTCAGCGGCCATGGCTCACGGGCCCAGCCGCTCTGCGGCATGTGGGATCTTCCCGGACCAGGGCACGAACCCGTGTCCCCTGCATCGGCAGGCGGACTCTCAACCACTGCGCCACCAGGGAAGCCCTTTTTGTTACTTATGGATATCATTTCATCATTTTCTTTTGAGGCTAATTCAATAAAATTTCACTGAAAGTATTTGAAAGTATTTTATGATATTCATTCTTAAAAGCATAAACTAATTATATGGTTGTTTATTTTGATGATTCCTTTGTAGTGTTAGATATTTTATCTTACACATTCAATTTATAACTTTGATTTACAGTAGTATTTTAAGTGGAATGGTTTATTCTTGGTTTTATGGTTGTCTCCACTCAGCTCTCTGAGGTCCTCTGTCCAGAATCAAAGATTATATGGTGAGTTCAGATATCTTGCTCCAGAGTGATAATGAAAATATCTTGGATCTTGTCACCAAGCCAGTAGAATCTGGGTTGATTCTTAGTTTAGGGATTATAAGCATATGTATAAGGGGTAATTTTTTATATATCTATATCTATGCATATAGATATATATTTATACTCATATCTCCTCTCAGATAAAGTAATTTAAATTTAACTTGTATCCCCAGTGGGAAATCAATAGAAAGTTTTAGCCTTATCAAAAGCAAGAGGAGTACACTATTTCTATTCCTTTCCATTTAAGCAATCAGTCCTTTTCTTTATTGGGGAAAGTTTCCTTTTTCTGTAGTAATCAAAATATAGTGTAGTTCTCTCTACTTGCATTCAGACATAGAATTCAATGGCTTTTTTTTTTTAATTTTATTTATTTATTTATTTATTTGTTGGGTCTTTCTCTAGTTGCAGTGAGTGGGGGCCACTCTTCATAGTGGTGCACAGGCCTCTTACTGTTGCGGCCTCTCTTGTTGTGCAGCACAAGCTCCAGATGCGCAGGCTCAGTAGTTGTGGCGCACGGACCTAGTTGCTCCGCAGCATGTGGGATCTTCCCAGACCAGGGCTCAAACCCATGTCCCCTGCATTGGCAGGCAGATTCTCAACCACTGCACAACAAGGGAAGCCCCGAATTCAATGGCTTTAACAACCAACAGCTATGCACTAGGATTTCATTTGTGGTCCCCTAATATATTTAACATTTAAAAATATTTCTTTTTTAATATTTTTCTTTCAATACTATGTACCTTTAAAGAAAAATTTCACTATAATAAACAAGAAAATCAAATAGATTTTAATGTAAGTCATACTTTATACCGTTATTTATTCATCTGTTTAATTAAATTTGATCTTCCAAAGATGATTTAATGTGGCTTAAAAAGATGCATTAAGTACAATATAAACATTTACAATAAAATAGGTAGGGAAAAAAGAGAAAGTGAATAAGGGAAAGAAGAAAGAAGAAGAGTAAGAGAAAAACAAAGTAAAGAGAACAAAGAAGAGGGAAACAAATAATGAGATTAAAAATTGATAATAATGAATAGTACAGTGGCTTTTATATGGTTCAAAAGTTCTCTAGTAGTTAGAAGGACAAAAAAATTAGGATAAATTACACACTTCCAAATGTCCACTTGTGGTTTCCACTCAGCCTTTCTCACCATTATAGCCCTCATTCTATAGGGCTGGGAACTCATGTAGGGATTCTGCCAGCTTCTAATATATCTATTCCAATTACGCATTCCGGAAATGGGAATAAAAACACATTTTGGACTCACTTTGTGCATTGTGAGATGAACCTGAGCTAAAATGACATTGATTAGCTGTACCATACTTACACAGAAAAATGAGAGTCTTAACAAATTTTTTTGATAATTAAAAAGTTGATAGTGAGCTGGATGCCTAGGTAAGGAATTTATTGTTCTGAAAAATGAGGTATTTACGCAGATGCCTAACTTGTTTGATGCAATAAATAAGATTTAAAGAATTTACTAAATAACGATATTCTTACTATTTATAAATTTATTTTACTGGGTAAGAATTCCCTGGAACAAACAAAAAGTCATGCTCACAGAAGTGTCCTCAATTCTCATTGCATTAAAGGAAAGAGGTTTAAGCTAAATTTAAAAGTTTATTACTGAAACATACTGTGGTTTCCTTCCTCAAGATGTCTGAAAATTCTCAAAGTTGTAAAATATTACATGTGGTTACCTGAAGTATTAGAATGTACATAATGGTATGGATACCTCAAAATGTCCAGTGAATTTCATGGTAAGGTAATTTTTGGTGAAATTGCCTAAATCATTAAACTGTTTTTTTGTTATTTCCATTTTTCTTTTTTTTTTTTTTTTTACCATCTGCTCATTATATTTTGATATTTATTACTTAGAGTAAAATGGCATTATTCAATGATAATAAAGATAATTTAATATGAACAGTTAGGAAAATATAGTTCAGACAATCCCATTGATACATTATGTAATTTATGTAATTCTGTCATTTTAACCTTTCACGAAACAAGTTTCCATTTGCATCAATATTTGCTAGTCCTCAGAGTACACAGATGGCTCTATCAAGAATTTGGTGACTAATTATGGAATGCAATTCACATGGAAACAACTAATCAACAGCAAATAACTAGATTATTATGTGTAAATAGCTGCCCCTTTGTGATTATAACAAATTTCTTATTTATATCCAATTAAATGTTTGACAATAGTTCAACAACAACTTACAATGCCTCTTTAGGATAATACATATGATTATGTACGCACTAAAATACTTAAAAGTCTTTAGATGCTTGTAAGTTCAAATATATATATATATATACACACACACATTCTTGAAATACCAAAGCAACAATCAACCTCTAGGATTAACTAGCATTTCATGAAATTATGTTTCAAGGTTTTAACATCATCTCCCATATGCTTTATAACTTTAAAATGTTACCTTTGACTTATTTTAGATAATTATGTTCAAAGAAACAAGGTTTCTATATATCACATTGCTGAAGAAGTTAAAAACAGAAGCTGAACATGGGAAGATTTAGTTTTCTTTCCCTTTATTGTTGTATAATACATGCAGGTGTTGTGTTAGCTACAGGTCTTTGATGACATTATCAAAGTTTAGTTTTCATTTATATTTTGAGTAATTGTGAGACACAATAAAAGTGCATTTGAACCTATTTTATGACTTTAGGGAAAACATAAAAAGTAGTTTGTAATTTATTTTTAAATACCTAAATCTAAAGTGTGACATGTAAGTAATGAAAATGGATTCTAAATGCAACATGTATCAAGGATCATTGGATCATACAGAGTTGTAATCACAATTATAAGAGTTTGTTGCTCATTTCAGTAAGCTAGCCTCTTGAATTAACATGTATTTATTGAGAGATTATTAGTCAATGATGATTGATCAATGAATAAAACAGACAAATGTACAGTCTTCATGAATCTTTCATTCTAGTGAATGAACAGAAACAATAAGATAAATATTAAATACACATATAAAGTTAGAAAGTGATATGAACTTTGGGGGAAAAAAACAGCAAATAAGAGAAAGGTATATGCAATGCCCTAGTAAAGTTAGGTTTGCAATTTTAATCAAGGTGGTCATGAACATTGCAATGGAATATTGATGTGTGACTAAATATTAGGAAGAAGTATAGGAGCAAACTTTGTAAATATCTTAAAGAAGTGAATTCCTTTCAGAAAAAAGAGCAAGTGTGAAGGCCATGAGTTGGAGAGTATGACAATTTTTTCAAAGAACTGCAAAAAGACCAGAGTCATTAGGGTGTAGTGAACCAGGGAGAGCATAATATGATAAAGTGAGAACGGTAAAAAAGAAGTAGGCTCTAGATAACCCCATGTTTTTCTTTTTGTTTGTTTGTTTTTGCATTATGTGGGCTTCTCAGTGTTGTGGCCTCTCCCATTGCGGAGCATAGGCTCCGGACGCGCAGGCTCAGTGGCCATGGCTCACGGGCCCAGCCGCTCCATGGCATGTGGGATCTTCCCGGACCAGGGCACGAAACCGTGTCCCCTGCATCGGCAGGCGGACTCTCAACCACTGCTCCACCAGGGAAGCCCAACCCCATGTTTTTTGGCTAAGTTATTTACTTAGGCATTTATCCTAGTAATGTGAGAAGCCATTGGAATATTTGGAATAAAGGAGTGAAATTATCCACATTTTGTTTTAACAGAATATTCTGATAACTGTATTAATAATAGACTAGAGGACAAGTAGAAGGGCACAAGTAAGAAATATATTCCAATAAATTAAGTAAGAGATAGAAATTTGGTGTGCCTAACTTACAAAGGAATGTTTTCAGAAAAACAAGAACAAAAAACATAAGACAAAGCTCTGTAAGTATGAAGTATTATAGAGAAGAAAGAAAATCTAAGCAAAAGTGGTAGCCAGTAAACTCTAGCTTTGGCTTGATAGAGGAAGAAATTTTTTCAGTGTAAAATATAAACCACATTTTAGAGTTGTTGTATGCCTCTATCTGTAAATATGGAATATGGCCACCTGGGAAGTAGAAGAGATCTAACCTAATCAATAATATGGCTTCCCTCTGCCAGCTGAGGACAATACACAACAGCTAGGGTTTGAGTGTTGACTTTGTAAAGGAAATCTAGGAGGGGTATCAAAACACCATCTACAAAAGCAAGGTTGATTTTAAGTTATATGTTGAAGGTAGATAAACAGGATTTGTGATAGATTAAATTTTAGCACAAGACAAATAAGGGAATCAATGATTATTTAAAAAATTATCTTGACAATTATAAGAATGGTTTTCATTTACTGAAATGTGAAAATTGTAGAAACAGCATATTTTGAGGCAGAGGGAATTAGGAGTACAGGATTTTACATTATAATTTTGATATACTTATTAGCTAACCAAGTGGTAGTTAATATACCACTGAATATACAGGTCTTGAGTTCAGGTCAAAAGACTTTGTGGAGGTGTACATTTAGAACTGTCTTCATTTAGATGATGTTTAAAGGTATCAGATTATTTGAGATAACCAAAGGAATGTGTGTAGAAAAGATGGCCAAGGTCTATGCCCTGTAGGTTTAAATTATTACAAAGTTAGGAAGCAGAGATGAAACAGTAAAGGAGACTAGGATGGACAATCTGACTGTAAACAAGTGTTGAGGGGTTTTGATATAAAGGGGAAAATTGAAATGAGCAATATAAGCAGATGAAAGTAGGATCACTGAATATCAGGATATTTGTCTATTGATGGGTACAAATTCATTAGGAAAAAGGAAAACACAAAATGATTCAGAGGAGAGATTAGGGAGAATTGTGGGAGCAATAACATTAAGTAGATGAGAGCAGATGGGATCTGGTATACAAATGGGTGTGTTGGTCTTTGCTAAACAGCATGGAGAATCCATCCAAAGTACCAGGAAAGAAGGTAATGTATAAAGGCAAAGAAGGAGAGAGGTGGTTCAGTGGGCTTATAGAAGCTTGTGGCAGTTTTTGTTTATTTGCTAAGAAATCTTTGAATTTCATTGAGACCATTATTAAGTCATTTATTTCATACCATAACAGAGTTTATTTCTAAGAGGTATCTTCTTACTGGATAGTTGATTATTCTATTAATGAGGAACAATCACAGGGGTTGATTTGTGCTAGGAATCACAGCCATTGTTTATTGGAAGTAACAGGTACGTCAGGAGGAGGAAACGAGGAAAAATTAAAACGTTTTTACTGGGCAGCATTGCTATGCCAATAACCGTTTTATATAATTTTTATTGTTTCACATACATATGGTATATGTTCATAAAATAAGCTCTTCTTACTTCCATTTTACTTAGAAGGGATTCAAGTTCCTTATAAAATAATTTTCTCATAGCTATAGAGCTAATAATAGGTGGTTAGTTTCTAACACAAATTCCTCTAATAGTAGCATGCTATTGTTAAACAAATTCTTCTGACTCCTGAATTTCATGTAAGTTAATGGTTACAGTTAGAGGTTTGAACAGATTCAAAATTAATTTTTGAAATGGTATTTTATATGTTGTCTATGTACTTTCTGAAGCATCACATCAGGAATCATATACTATATTATAATCTTCTATTTATAATATTTGATTGTTTTTTGCTTTCTGATATGTTAATATATTCCAAATTTATTTTTTGCACTTTCTGCCTACACCTAGGATTGGCCATTTATCCCCAAATCCTGCCTCCTTTTAATGGGGAATGAGCCCACATTTGATGCTAAAAGTTTTCATTGCTATTCAGTTGTTGCAGTAGATTGTTTCCA
Organism: Grampus griseus; assembly: GCF_964374135.1. NCBI lineage: Eukaryota > Metazoa > Chordata > Mammalia > Artiodactyla > Delphinidae > Grampus > Grampus griseus. Next base: position 45,811,909 of record NC_139012.1, read on the forward strand.
AAGGTAGAGGTCACAATGTATTCCATTGTTTATGCCCTTTCACAATAGTATTTACCACTCTTTTCATCAAGAGGTGGAATCTATTTCCCCTGCCACTGTGTATGCACTGGCCCTGTGTTTGTTTTAATCATTATATTATGGTGGAAGTGATGCTGTGTGTGATTTCCAGACCTGGACCTTAGGAGGCTTTGCAATTTCCATTGTTTGCTCTCTGGGAGCCAGTCGTCACCTAAAGAAGTACAGGCTATCTGTCTAAAGAGAAAAGGGTAAAATTTTATGTGAAGTGGGAGACCATGAGGAGAACAACCAAGGATCCAGACATAGAAAATAACAATGAAAAGAAAGAGGCTTAGCCATCTCAGGAACCCTCCCAGGTATTTGAGTGAATCCTCTGGTTTCTACAAGTTGCCCAGTGAACACTATGGGGAACTGAGATGAGTCATCCTTGTTGATCTTTCCCTGAATTTCAGGCTAGGCCCGTGAGCCATGGCCACTGAGCCTGCACGTCCGGAGCCTGTGCTCTGCAACGGGAGAGGCCACAACAGTGAGAGGCCTGCATACCGCAAAAAAGAAAAATAAATAAATAAAATACAGTTACATTTCTATATACCAGCAATGATAAATCCAAAAATAAAATGAACAAAATAATTTCATTTACAACAGCATCAAAAGGAATGAAGTACTTAGGAATAGTTTTAACAAAAGAAATGAAAGATTTGAACACTTAGTACTTCAAGTCATCCTTGAAAGAAATTGTAAAAGATCTAAATAAATGGAAAGATATCCTATGTTCATTAATTGGAAGACTTAGCATTATTAAGATGGCAATACTTCCCACATTTCTCTAGAGGTTCAACACAATATCTATCAAGATCTACACTGGGTCTTTTGCAGAAAGAATTTCATGAGTCTATAAAATTCAGATGGAAAATCAAGGGATGTGGATAGCCAAAAAATCATAAAAAAGAAAATTACTAACATTTCTTAATTTCAAAACTTAATACAAAACTACAGCAATCATGTATCAAGGATCATTGGATCATACAGAGTTGTAATCACAGTAAACTCTAGCACATGCACAAAAATAAATTCAAAATGGATTAAAGGCCTAAATATAAGGCCAGACACTATAAAACTCTTAGAGAAAAGCATAGGCAGAACACCCTTTGACATAAATCGCAGGAAGATCTTTATTGACCCACCACCTAGAGTAATGAAAATAAAAACAAAAATAAACAAATGAGACCTAATTAAACAAAATCTTTTGCACAGCAAAGGTAATCATAAAAAGCAACCAACAAGGGATTAATCTCCAAAATATACAAACAGCTCATGCAGTTCAATATCAAAAAATAAACAACCCAATCAAAAAATGGACAGAAGGTCTAAATATACATTTCTCCCAAAAAGATATACAGATGGCTAAAAAGCACATGAAAAGATGGTCAACATTGCTAATTATTAGAGAAATGCACATCAAAACTACAGTGAGGTATCACCTCGCACTGTCAGAATGGCTATCATCAAAAAATCAACAAACAATGCTGGAGAGGCTCTGGAGAAAAGGGAACCCTCTTGCACTGTTGGTGGGAATGTAATCTGGTACAGCCACTATGGAAAGCAGCATGGCGGTTCCCTTAAAAACTAAAAATAAAGGTATCACATAACCCAGTGATCCCATTCCTAGGCATATGTCCAGAGAAACCATAATGCATGCACCCTGATGTTCATTGCAGCACTATTTATAATATCCAGGACATGGAAGCATCCCAAATGTCCATCAACAGAAGAGAGGATAAAGATGATGTGGTATATATATACAATGGAATTTTAGTTAGCCATAAAAAGGAACAAAAAAGTGCCATTTGCAGAGACAAGAATGGACCTAGAGACTGTCATACAGAGTGAAGTAAGTCAGAAAGAGAAAAATGTCATATAATTTTGCTTATATGTAGAATCTAGAAAATGGTACAGATGAACTTATTAGCAAAGCAGAAATAAAGTCACAGATGTAGAGAACAAACTTATGGTTACTAATGGAGGAAGGTGTGATGATATGGGAGATTGGGATTAACATATATACACTATTATGTATAAAGTAATTAGAAGCTACTCTATAGCACAGGGAACTCTACTCAATGATCTGTGGTGATCTAAATGGGAAGGAAAACTTAAAAAGTGTGGATATATGTGTAAGTATAACTGATTCACTTTGCTCTACAGCAGAAACAAGCACAACATTGTAAAGCAACTATACTACAATAAAAATTAAAGAAAATCATAAAATACCTGTGAATTTTATAGTAATATAATCTTACAGTAATGTAAAATTTAAAACACAGAAAAATTGATTCAGGAGGCTATTGCTAATCTAGATTGATATACTAGGGAAAGATAATGCAAATCTGAGAGAGATTAACTGCCACTTGAAAGTCTGCTGCAAAAGCCAGATTGTCTAACTGATATCATGTAAAGAGTCTGCTGTAAACTGCAGGAGTAAGGCAGAGAAAACTGAGAATCAGAACAAATAATTAATCATCAGAAAAGCTGAGCTCCAAGGAAAGTTTAAATCCTAACCTAAGCAGATATACTACATAAAAGTCAGAGCTTTGGATTGGAAAGAGCAGGTCCCTGAAACGTGGATGGAGATACCTTGGCTTGTGACTTTAAATTCTAGAATTCTGAGTCTGCCAAAGAAAACTGTCACTCCCTGTTGAGAACTAGCATTCCCTCCTTACTTAAATGTGAGTAAATGGTTTGGAGCAGTGTCCCAATAAATATTTAGCACCTGGCAATAAACCTAGAGGATAATCCAAACCTGCTGCCAAGGTAGTTCTATGAAACTAGGAGAAAACAATGTTCCCACACTAAGGAATATCAAAGTGCCAGAAATTCTCTGGTAGTAGATAATGATGGGATTAAAGGACATAAGAAAGTGAGCCTACTGAAGTGGATATAATAATTAAGATGCAAAAACCCAGCAGATGATTATGTCCCAAGTAAAGTCCAGAAGATACATCATGTTCAAAAGCCAGAAATGATGTCTGGTGAGAGAAACATCTGTATCACTAAATTCAGTGGTGTTTCTGCTGTGTCAAAATTTAACACAATCACCAAATGAAAAGGTTAAAGTGAATCACCTCACTGTGCTGCCTTTTCTCCAGATTTGATCACTTAAATCCTGTGTGGTTTTATTAACCTGCAATGACTGTAACATTCCGTTTGTTGTTGTTGCTTGATCTTACCAAGTATTTACATGTTTCTCAGTGGGAAGTTTAGTCTGATACAAAACTAGTGTATAGTTAATAGAAGAAGGAATTTCTGATTGAGTATTTAAATAGAGAATACATCCTATAATGTAAAGGCTTTATGAATTTATCTCACTCATAATAAATGTTACATCTGGATCATACCTGCCACTGGTTCTCTCCATTCTGTTTCTCTCAAGTTTTCTCTGTTTCTTTTGGCTCTATTTTCCTGCCTTTTCCTCTTACTAAGATAACGTCTCACTTCTACTCTTTTATTTTACAGTGGAAAAAAAATGTACACTTTTAATTTAACACACAGCAAGTTTAACTCTAAAACTTCAACTCCAGCTATTCATTCTAAATTATGTTATTTATTATTATTTTATATCATAAATTATAAATGATTATTTTTGTTTTAGAAAGTTACTATTTGCTCAGCCTCTCTGACCTTCCTTCTTGCATTATCAACTTTCTTTTTTATTTTATTTTATTTTAAATTGCTATTTATTTATGTATTTATTACATCTTTAATACAGCATAGTTGCTTTACAATGTTGCATTAATTTCTGCTATGTAACAAAGTGAATCAGCTCTATGTATACATATTATCCCCATATCTCTTCCCTCTTGAGCCTCCCTACTACCCTCCCTATCCTACCCCTCTAAGTGGTCACAAAGCACTGAGCTGATCTCCCTGTGATTTGCAGCTGCTTCCCACTAGCTATCTAGTTTACATTTGGTAGTGTATATATGTCAATGCTACTCCCTCTCACTTCGACCAGCTTCACATCCCCCTCCCCATGTCCTCAAGTCCATTCTCTACATCTGTGTCTTTATTCCTGTACTGCCCCAGGTTCATCAGAACCCTTTTTTTTTTTTTTTTAGATTCCATATATATGTGTTAGCATATGGTGTTTGCTTTTCTCTTTCTGACTTACTTCATTCTGTATGACAGACTCTAGGTCCATCCACCTCACTACAAATAACTCAATTTTGTTTATGTTTATGGCTGAGTTGCATTCCATTGTATATATGTGCCACATCTTCTTTATCCATTCATTTGTAGATGGGCACCTAGGTTGCTTGCATTTCCTGGCTATTGTAAATAGTGCTGCAATTAACACTGTGGTACATATGTCTTTCTGAATTATGGTTTTCTCAGGGTATATGCCCAGAAGTGGGATTGCTGGGTCATATGTTAGTTCTATTTTTAGTTTTGAAGGAACCTCCATACTGTTCTCTATAGTGTCAGTATCAATTTACATTTCCACCAACAGTGAAAGAGTGTTCCCTTTTGTCCACACCCTCTCCAGCATTTATTGTTTGTAGATTTTTTGATAATGGCCATTATGACTGGTGAAAGGTGATATCTCATTGTGATTTTGATTTGCATTTCTCTAATGATTAGAGAAGTTGAGCATCCTTTCATGTGTTTTTGGCAGTCTGTATATCTTATTTGGAGAAATGTCTATTTAGGTCTTCTTTCCATTTTTAAATTGAGTTGTTTGTTTTTTTGATATTGAGTTCCATGGGCTGTTTGTATATTTTGGATTTTAACCCTTTGTCCATTGCTTCATTGCAAATATTTTCTCCCATTCTGAGTGTTGTCTTTTCATCTTATTTATGGTTTTCTTTCCTTTGCAAAAGCTTTTAAATTTCATTAGGTCACATATGTTTATTTTTGGTTTTATTTTCATTATTCTAGGAGGTGGATCAAAAAGGATCTTGCTTTGATTTATGTCATAAAGTGTTCTGTCTAAGAATTTTAGAGTGTCTGGACTTACATTTAGGTCTTTAATCCCTTTTGAGCTTATTTTTGTATATGGTGTTAGGAAGTGTTCTAATTTCATTATTTTACATAGGGCTGTCCAGTTTTCCCAGCACCACTTATTGAAGAGGCTGTCTTTTCTCCAATGTATATTCTTGCCTCATTAGTCAAAGGTATGGTGAGCATATATGCATGGGCTTATCTTTAAGCTTTCTATCCTGTTCCATTGATGTATATTTCTGTTTTTGTGCCAGTACCATACTGTCTTGATTACTGTAGCTTTGTTGTATAGTCTCAAGTCAGGGAATCTGATTCCTCCAGCTCCATTTTCCTTTCTCAAGATTGCTTTGGCTCTTTGGGTTCTTTTGTGTTTCCATACAAATTGTAAAATTTTTTGTTCTAGTTCTGTCAAAAGTGCCATTGGTAGTTTGGTAGGGATTGCATTGAATCTGTAGATTGCTTTGGGTAGTATAATCATTTTCACATGTTGATTTTTCCAATTCAAGAAAATGGTATATCTTTCCATCTCTTTGTATAATCTTTCTTTCATCAGTGTCTTATTGTCAGTATTTTATTGTTTTGTTGCAATGGTAAATGGGAGTGTTTCTTTAATTTCTCTTTCATATTATTCATCATTAGTGTATAAGAATGTAAGAGATTTCTGTACATTAATTTTGTATCCTGCCATTTCACCAAATTAATTGATTAGCTTTAGTAGTTTTCTGGTAGCATCTTTAGGATTTAGATATTGGCCGGTAGTTTTCGTTTTTTGTGACCTCTTTATCTTCTTTTGGTATGAGGGTGATGGCAGGTTTGTACAGTGAGTTTAGGAGTGTTCCTCCCTCTGCTATATTTTGGAAGAGTTTGAGAACTATAGGTGTTATCTGTTCTCTAAATGTTTGGTAGAATTCATCTGTGAAGCCATCTGGTCCTGGGCTTTGGTTGGAAGATTTTTAATCACAGTTTCAATTTCAGTGCTTGTGATTCATCTGTTCATATTTTCTATTTCTTCCTTGTTCAGAATTGGAAGGTTGTACTTTTCTAAGAAATTGTTGATTTATTCCAGGTTGTACATTTTATTGGCATATATTTGTTTGTAGCAGTCTCTCATGATCTTTTGTATTTCTGCAGTGTCAGTTGTTACTTCTTTTTCATTTCTAATTCTGTTGCTTTGCATCTTCTCCCTTTTTCTCCTGATGAGTCTGTATAATGGTTTATCAATTTTTTTAATTTCTCAAAGAACCAGCTTTAGTTGTATTGATTTTTGCTATTGTTTCCTTCATTTGTTTTTCATTTATTTCTCTTGTGATCTTTATGATTTCTTCCTTCTGTTAACTTTTGTTTTGTTTTATTTTTCTTTCTCTAGTTGCTTTAGGTGTAAGGTTAGGTTGTTTATTTGAGATTTTTCTTGTTTCTTGAGGTAAGATTTCATTCCTATAAACTTCCTCTTAGAGCTGCTTTTGCCGCATCCTATAGGTTTTGGGTTATCATGTTTTCATTGTCATTTGTTTCTAGGTATTTTTTCATTTCCTCTTTGATTTCTTTAGTGTTCTCTTGGTTAATCAGTAGTGTATTGTTTAGTCTCCATATGTTTGTAGTTTTTACAGTTTTTTTTTCCTGTAATTGATATCTAGTCTAATAGTGTTGTGGTCAGAAAGTATACTTGATACAATTTCAATTTTCTTAAATTTACTGAGGCTTAATTTGTGACCCAAGATATAATTTATCCTGGAGAATGTTCCTTGAGCACTTGAGAAGAAATTGTATTCAGTTGTTTTTCAATTGAATGTCCTACAAATATCAATTAAGTCCATCTGATATAATGTGTCATTGAAAGCTTGTGTTTCCTTATTTATTTTCGTTTTGGATGATCTGTCTATTGGTGTAAATGTGGTGTTAAAGTGTCCTACTACTATTATGTTACTGTTGATTTCCCCTTTTATGGCTGTTATCATTAGCCTTATGTATTGAGGTGCTCCTATATTGGGTGCATAACTATTTACAATTCTTATATCTTCTTCTTGGATTCATCCCTTAATCATTGTGTAGTGTCCTTCTAAGTCTCTTGTCATAGTCTTTATTTTAAATCCTATATTGTCTGATATGAGAATTGCTATTCCAGCTTTCTTTTGATTTCCATTTGCATGGAATATCTTTTTCTACTCCCTCACTTTCAGTCTGTATGTGAGTCCCTAGGTCTGAAGTGGGTCTCTTGCAGACAGCATATGTAAGGGTCTTGTTTTTATATGCATTCCACCAGTCTGTCTTTTGGTTGGAGCATTTAATCCATTTACATTTAAGGTAATTATTGATATGTATGTTCCTATTACCATTTTCTTAATTGTTTTGGTTTGTTTCTGTAGGTATTTTCCTTCTCATGTTTCTTGCCAATAGAAATTCTGTTAGCATTTGTTGTAAATCTGGTTTGGTGATGCTGAATTCTCTTAACTTTTGCTTGTCTGTAAAGGTTTTAATTTCTCCATTGAATCTGAATGAGATCCTTTCTGGGTAGAGTAATCTAGGTTGTAGGTTTTTCCCTTTCATCACTTTAAATATGTCCTGCCACTTCCTTCTGGCTTGCAGAGTTTCTGCTGACAGATCAGCTGTTAACATTATGGGGATTCCCTTGTATGTTATTTGTTGCTTTTCCCCTGCTTCTGTTAATACTTTTTCTTTGTACTTAATTTTTGATAGTTTGATTAGTATGTGTCTTATTGTGTTTCTCCTTGGGTTTATCCTGTATGGGACTCTCTGGTCTTCGTGGTCTTCATTTACTGTTTCCTTTCCCATATTAAGGATGTTTTTGACTATAATCTCTTCAAGTATTTTCCCAAACCCTTTCTTTTTCTTTTCCTCTTCTGGGACCCCTATAATTCAAAAGTTAGTGTGTTTAATGTTACCCCAGAAGTCTCTGAGACTGTCCTCATTTCTTTTCATTCTTTTTTTTTTTTTCCTGCTCTGAAGCAGTTATTTCTACTCTTCTATCTTCCAGGTCACTAATCCATTCTTCTGCCTCAGTTATTCTGCTATTGATTCTTTCTAGAGTATTTTTAGTTTCATTTATTGTGTTGTTCATCATTGTTTGTTTGCTCTTTAGTTCTTCCAGTCCTTATTAAATGTTTCTTGCATTTTCTCCATACTATTTCCGAGATTATGGATCACCTTTACTATCATTACTCTGAATTCTTTTTGAGATAGACTGCCTATTTCCTTTTCATTTGTTTGATCTGGTGTGTTTTTACCTTGCTCCTTCATCTGCTGCATATTTTTCTGTCTTCTCATTTTGTTGAACTTACTGTGTTTGGGGTCTCCTTTTTGCAGGCTCCAGGTTCATATTTCCTCTTATTTCTGGTGTCTGCTCCCAGTGGGTGAGGTTGGTTCAGTGGCTTGTGTAGGCTTCCTGTTGGGAGGGACTGGTGCCTGTGTTCTGGTCATGAGGCTCAATCTTTTACCTCTGGTGGGCAAGGCCACATCCGGTGGTGTGTTTTGGGTGTCTGTGAACTTAGTATGGCTTTAGACAGCCTGTCTGGTAATGGGTGTGGTTGTGTTCTTGTCTTGCTAGTTGTTTGTCATGGGACATCCAGCACTGAAGCTTGCTGGCCCTTGGGTAGAGCTGGGTCTCAGTGTTGAGACACAGATCTCTGGGAGAGCTCTCACTGATAAATATTACATGGAGCATGGAGATCTCTCATGGTCCAATGTCCTGGTGTTGGCTTTACCACCTCAGAGGCTCAGGCCCAATACCTGGCTGGGGTACCAAGACCCTGCCAGCTGCACGGTATAGAAGAAAAAGAAAAAGAAAAATTAAACGCAAACAAACTAATGAACAACAACAGCAAAAAGAACCAACAGAACCACAAAACAAATGGTAAAAGCAAAACTAAACAGAGAAAGTCTCACAAAGAAACATACAGGCCCTCACAAAAAGTGAAGAAACAAAGAAAAAAAAAAAGAAAGGAAGAGAGCAACCAAACCAATAAACAAACCCACAAATGAAAACAAACCCTAAAAATTAAACTGAGATAAACATAAAACTGAACACAAATCAAACACAGAAAGCAAACCCCAAGTCCACATTTGCCCCCCAAGTTCACTGCCTCAATTTTGGGAACACTCATTGTGTGTTCAGGTGTTCCACAGATGCAGTGCTTACCAAGTCAGTTATGAGGATTTAATCTGCTGGTCCTGAGACTGCACAGAGAAATTTCCCTTTCTCTTCTTTTTTTACACAACTGGGATCCAGCTTTGGTTTTAGCCCCACCTCTGAATGTAAACTACCTTCAGGAGTCTGTTCCCCTCCCAGATAGGAGCAGGGTAAAGCAGCAGCTGATTAGGACTCTCTTGTTCACTCAGGCCAGGCAAAATGAGGGTTACAGTAGTTATAATTGGGATGTGGGGATTGGCTGCGGTGGCAGAGGCCAGTGGGTAGTTGCAACAACCTGAGGAGCATTGTGTGTTCTCCCGGGAAAGTTGGCCCTGGATTATGGGACCCTGGCAGTGTTGTGCTGCACCAACTCACAGGAGGGTGTGGGTAGTTACCTGTGTTTGCACACAGGACATTTGATGGCAGCAGTGGCAGGGGTAATGGTCTGTGCCCACCTCTGGGGACCAAGATGATAGCCATGGCTCTCACCCATCTCTGGAGCTTGCTTAGGTGGTGCTCTGCCATCTGTGGGCACACAGAGCAGGAAGCCCCTCTCCTTGCCTACCCAAAACAATGGTCTCTTACTTCTCTGGCAGTTCCAGACTTTTCCCGAGATTCCCTGCTGGCTAGCTGTGGCACACTAACACCCTTCAGGTTGTCTTCACACAGCCAACCCTTGTCCTCTCCCTGGGGTCTGACCTCCAAAACCCAAGCCTCAGCTCCCAGCCCCCACCAGTCTTGGCTGGTGAGCAGACAAATGTCTCAGGCTGGTGAGTGCTGGTCAGCACTGATCCTCTGTGTAGGAATTGCTCCACTTTGCCCTCTGCACCCCTGTTGCTGTGCTCTCCCCTGTGGCTCTGAAGCTGCCCACCCCTGTCCCCGCCAGTGAGGGGGATTCCTAATGTGTGGAAAATTTTCCTCCTTCACATCTCCTTCCCAGAGATGCAGGACCCATCCCTATTCCTTTGCCTCTTTTTTTTTTCTATTTTCTTTTGCCCTACCCTGGTATGTGGGGAGTTTCTTGCCTTTTTGGAAGTCTGAGGTCTTCTGTCAGCATTCAGTAGGTGTTTTGTAGGAGTTGTTCCACATGTAAATGTATTTTCAATGTATTTGTGGGGAGGAAGGTGATCTCCATGTCTTACTCCTCCGCCATCTTGAAGGTCTCCCCCTACTTTCTTTTTAAAGTGAATGTTTTCTTATAATTGTGAGTTTACTCTCAATATGTGCTTTTTTGAAAACATCATTATTCAGTGTTATTCTTAAAAACATAGTTCCACTGGGTATAACAAGTTTATGTTGATTTTTTCCACCATTTTGAACATATTATTTCCAAGTTGTCTGTCTTTTATTTTTTTGTTGTTTGTTTAGAAATCCTTGGTGTTCTTCCCTTTCACTTTGTTTTTCTAAAGTTTTACTCAAGGAATTTATATGTGTATCTCTCCCTCATCATCTTTCTCTCCCTTTCTCCTAAGAGAAAATTGCATTTTCCAATTTAGATGATGTGTATTGTTCATCATCTTGCAATATTTTAGGTCTCACATGTCTAAATTTTCCACTGCCCACCTATTATACTCTTCTCCATTCTCTTCTTCAGGTTCTGCAATAAGAACTTACACAAAGTGTTGAGAACTTGGTCTCAACAGTTTTCATATTTTTATCTCTTTTTCTGTGTACATAACAATCTGCTTATTTTTTTAACTCTATATTCTAGTTCAGTTAACTTGTCTTTATCTGTGCTAAATATATCAAATGACTATACAGCTTTAATCTTTATTTTTTACTATATTTGCATATTGTGTAGTTTTATTTTAAAATTTTAGGTTTTAATTTCAAGAAATTGTTTATTATTGTATTTATTTATTTTATTATAATTGCTTTACAATGTTGTGTTAGTTTCTGTTGTACAATGAAGTGAATCAGTTTTTGATATATAATTGCTATTATTCCTTTAATTATGTTATTTTTATGTTATGATAGATGATTCCAATACATGCAGCTTTTATGAAGCTGTTCTTCACAAAGAAATTTTGTTTCTCTGCTGGATTTTGCCATGTCATGGAAGAGAATTTTTTATGTGTGCTTTGAATTTTTATTGTGAAATCATGCTCCTCAGAACTTTGTGTAAGGATACTCGTGGGGTATTAATTATTCTTTATTTACTTCAATGAGATACAAGATTCAGAAAGCAAATATTGTCATTCTTTCATTAATTATCGTTTAAAGTTTTTCTTATCTGATTTAGTAAAAATCACTATCTGAATTTTTTTATAGCTGAAGCTGGTAAATTTGTCCAGGCAGAGTATCCCAATCAGTCCAGACTCCACAAGGTTCCCAGGCCCCAGTTATCATTTGAGATTGGTTTAAAAAACTCCCTCTTCATTTCAAGCATTCTTCCTTTGTGTGGTGTCTTTCATTTAATATCCAACCATTTGTTTTATTCATAACATTTAATCTTTTATGTGAGGTACTTACAGGCCAAACTTTAAGCTACAAAGGTCTAGCCAGATCCACCCTTAGAAATATGAGATACTTAGCTTTCATATACTTTTCTGATTTTCTCTTTTTCATTGTTTCTGAGCCCTGGAAATATTACAAATTTTTCATATGAAAGATATCCATTACTAGATGTAAGGTACACATTTACATTTTTGTAATTCAGAATTTTTAGATATACTTTACCAGATATTTTTTCTATTAATTTAGTCTTCCATTCTGATGAAAACTTAATTCCTCACCCCATTGTGATTGTTTCTTAACTGCTCTACATAAAGCATTTCTTATAGGGTTTTCTCAGGTCACAAAGACCTTCTCAGTTCTTTTGTGGGCATATACATGGCATTCTAAATTCCACAGTATACACAGGCAACTTTGAATGCCCCAATATCCCTTAGAAAACATCTCCCCAGGTTTTTCTCCCATGCTTTAGACAGTCTATTGTATGTCTCAACTGTATGCAAGTAACTGTGGGTTTTTGTTCCCCTTACCATATTTTCTGGTAATGCCCACCTCTTTTCCTTGAGGACAAGATTTGAGTTATGCATAACAGAGATGGGTGTCTGCATCAGTCCTTTAAGTAGCCCCAGAAAGTTTAGAGTAGGTGAACACAAAAATTTGCGAATAGGATCTACGCTTTTCCCTCTGAAACCAGCTTCCAAGATTCCACACTGGGAATATGGATTGCTGTATTTAAGACCATTGGTGAGCCAAGGACAGAGTGGTAAAATGATAAATAAAAACACCACAAAGATTTCCTATAATTTTCCAAGTTGCTTTTTATTGATTCAGTATTCACTTCTTTCCTGTTAACCATTGACTATTTTCCATGATTCTGACAAAATTTGGTTTTGACAGTTTCTGCTAGTTTTTCAATATTTCTATGGAGAAACAGGAGTTTGGAGCCCTCAGTTTATATGTTGCACAGTTTTGCAGACCTAAACAGTTTATATTCAAATACAGTAAACATAATTTTCTTATTATTTTCCAAAATCAATTAAAATTATCAGGTTCAATATCATTTCCACTGGCTCTGGAAATTTTCTCACCACTTTTTTAAGACTCCACTAATAGCAGCTATTTTTTGTAACAGTTTTTCCTGCTGCTTTCTGGTATCTGCCTATAGCTCAGACCCAAAGCCAATATCACATATTTCAGGTTTTTCTTATGGTAATACCCTAATAATAGCACAACTTTTTCTGGTCTATTAGCATTTGCTGCATAAAAAAAAAATCTTAAAATTCAATGGCTTAAAAGGAGATACATTTGCTTAATCACAATGTTGTAGGATAGCAGTTTGAGTTGGACATGGGTGAATAGTTCTTTGGTCTCAGCTGGGTTCCTTTAAGTATTTGTAGTCAACTTCCTGGCAGCATTATGCTTGCCTCAACAGGGGAATTACATCAGCCCTTCATCATTTCTTATCATCTCACAGACTTATCAGAGCTGGATCACATGGCTGCGGTGTTCCAAGAGCAGAAGAGTAGAAGTTGCAAAGCCATTTTCGTTCTGGGCTTGTAACTCATGCAATGTCATTTCTATTTCATCCTGTTAATAAAAGGTTAGAGTGGATAAACTGACTGCATCTTGATGAGTGCAGATGCACAATTTGTACTCTATGGGAAATCTACCAAATCTATGTGGATTTGTTTCTCTTTCCTTAGTTTCTCTAATTTTGGTAACTAGCATCCCTTCATTCTTAATTTAGAGATATATATTACTTTCTCTATTAGTAATTACTATTACACCCTCTTCACTGTGGTTCTAACTTTGTTTCTTGCAGAACATTTAAAAACAATATTCTGATTAGAGAATTAGCATTACTGGCTATTTTGAAGTTATATATTTTCATATCCACAATGTTACAAAAACTTTATATAATCATACATATGATTATAGATTCTGTCAAATTTAAAAAATTAGATAGACTACATAAATTTAAAATTTTAATATACTTTCAAAATATTGAAAATCACATTTGATCATGCTTTTCTGTCAAAATTACTTTTGCTCCATTATTTTGAATAATAATCTCATCATTGCTTTCTAATCTTTTATTTTTACTTCTACTTATATTAGCAAATTACCTTATTGTGTAACTGAGGAGCTATTTCCTTGTTTGGTTTAGTAATTGTCATTAAAAATACTTACAAAATTATATATAATATGTGTGTGTGCTCATGTGTACACATTAGATTGTTTCATAAATAATGGACTAAAGTAATTGAATGCAATATCTAACTGTATCTACAGTTTTTGAAGCTGTGGAGGCAACATAAAATCACTAATTAGGAAATTTCATACTCAATGAATTTTTCAAACAATGGCATTTTCTATTTATTTATTTATTTAACACCTTTATAGGAGTATAATTGCTTTACAATGTTGTGTTACTTTCTGCTGTATAACAAAGTTAATCAGCTATATGTATACATATATCCCAATATGCCCTCTGTCTTCCGTCTCCCTCCCACCCTCCCTATCCTACCCCTCCACGTGGTCACAAAGCACTGAGCTGATCTCCCTGTGCAATTCACCTTCTTCCCACTAGATATCTATTTTACATTTTGTAGGGTATATATGTCAATGCTACTTGCTCACTTCGTCCCAGCTTACACTTCCCCCTCCCTGGGTCTTCAAGTCCATTCTCTATCTCTGCATCTTTATTCCTGCCCTGCCCCTAAGTTTGTTAGAACCTTTTTCTTTTTTTTTAGACTCCATATATATGTGTTAGCATATAGTATTTGTTTTTCTCTTTCTGACATACTCCATTCTGTATGATAGACTCTAGGTCCATCCTCCTCACTACAAATAACTCAATTTCATTTCTTTTTATGCCTTAGTACTATCCATTTTATATATGTACCACATCTTTACCCATTCATCTGTTGATGGACACTTTGGTTGTTTCCGTGTCCTGGTTATTGTAAATAGTGCTGCAGTGAATATTGTGGTACATGACTCTTTTTGAATTATGGTTTTCTCAGGGTATATGCCCAGTAGTGAGATTGCTGGGTAATATGGTAGTTCTATTTTTAGTTTTTTAAGGAACCTCCATACTGTTCTGCATAGAGGCTGTAACAATTTACATTCCCACCGACAGTGCAAGAGGGTTCCCTTTTCTCCAAAGCCCTTCCAGCATTTATTGTTTGTTGAGTTTTTGATGATGGCCATTCTGACATTTCTCTAATGATTGATGATGTGGAGCATCATTCCATGTGTTTGTTGGCAATCTGTATATCTTTTTTGGAAAGATGTCTACTTATGTATTCAGCCCATTTTTGGATTGGGTTGTTTGTTTTTTTGATATTGAGCTGCATGAGCTGCTTGTATATCTTGGAGATTAATCTTTTGTCAGTTGCTTCCTTTGCAAATAGTTTCTCCCATTCTGAGGGTTGTCTTTTTGTCTTGTTTATGGTTTCCTTTGCAGTACAAAAGCTTTTAGGTTTCATTAGGTTCCATGTATTTATTTTTGTTTTTATTTCCATTTCTGTATGAGGTGAGTCAAAAAGGATCTTGCTGTGATTTATGTCATAGAGTGTTCTGCCTATGTTTTCTTCTAAGAGTTTTATAGTGTCTGGCCATACATTTAGGTTTTAATATATTTTGAGTTTAGTTTTGTATACAGTGTTAGGGAGTGTTCTAATTTCATTCATTTACCTGTAGCTGTCCAGTTTTCCCAGCACCATTCATTGAAGAGGCTGTCTTTTCTCCACTGTATATTCTTGCCTCCTTTATCAAAGATAAGGTGACCATAAGTGCGTGGGTTTATCTCTGGACTTTCTATCCTATTCCATTGATTTATATTTCTTTTTTGTGCCATACCATCTTGTTTATTTTAGCTTTGGAGTATAGTCTGGAGTCAGGTAGCCTGATTCTCCCAGCTTCATTTTTCTTTCTCAAAATTGCTTTGGCTCTTTGGTGTCTTTTGTGTTTCCATACAAATTGTGAAATTTTTTTCTAGTTCTGTGAAAAATGCCATTGGTAATTTGATAGGGATTGCATTGAATCCGTAGATTGCTTTGGGTAGTATAGTCATTTTCACAATGTTGATTCTTCCAATCCAATAACATGGTATATCTCTCCATCAGTTTGTAACATCTTTAATTTCTTTCATCAGTGTTTTATAGTTTTCTGCATACAGGTCTTTTGTCTCCCTAGTAGGTTTATTCCTAGGTATTTTATTCTTTTTGTTGCAGTGGTAAATGGGAGTGTTTCCTTAATTTCTCTTTCAGATTTTTCATCATTAATGTATAGGAATGCAAGAAAGTTTTGTACATTAATTTTGTGTCCTCCTACTTTACCAAATTCATTGATTGGCTCTAGTAGTTTTCTAGTAGCATCTTTAGGATTCTCTATGTATAGTACCATGTGATCTGCAAACAGTGACTGCTTTACTTCTTTTCCGATTTGGATTCCTTTTATTTCTTTTTCTTGTCTGATTGCTGTGGGGTAAAACCTCCAAAACTATGTTGAAACTATGGTGACAATAGGCAACCTTGTCTTGTTCCTGATCTTAGAGGAAATGGTTTCATTTTTTCAATGTATAGAGCAATGTTGGCTGTGGGTCTGTCATATATGGCCTTTATTATTTTCAGATAGTTTCCCTCTTTTCCCACTTTCTGGAGAGTTTTTATCATAAATGGATGTTGAATTTTGTCAAAAGATTTTTCTCCATCTATTGAGATGATCATATGGTTTTTATCCATCAGTTTGTTAATATAGTGTATCACATTGATTGATTTACATATATTGAAGAATCCTTGCATTCCTGGAATAAACCCCACTTGATCATGGTGTATGATTCTTTTAATGTGCTGTTGGATTCTGTTTGCTAGTATTTTGTTAAGGATTTTTGCATCTAGGTGTATCAGTTACATTGGCCTGTAGTTTTCTTTTTTTGTGACATCATTGTCTAGTTTTGGTATCAGGGTGATGGTGACATCATAAAATGATTTTGGAAGTGTTCCTCCTCTGCAATATTTTGGGAGAGTTTGAGATTGATAGGTGTTAGCTCTTCTCTAAATGTTTGATAGAATTTGCCTGTGAAGTCATCTGGTCCTGGGCTGTTGTTTGTTGGAAGATTTTTAATCACAGTTTCAGTTTCAGTGATTGTAATTGGTCTGTTAATATTTTCTATTTCTTCCTGGTTCAGATGGAAGGTTGTGCTTTTCTAAGAATTTGTTGATTTCTTCCAGGTTGTCAATTTTATTGGCATATAGTTGCTTGTAGTAATTTGTCATAATCCTTTGTATTTCTGCAGTGTCAGTTGTTGTTTCTCCTTTTTCATTTCTAAATCTGCTGCTTTGAGTCTTCTCCCTTTTTTGCCTCATGAGTCTGGCTAATGGTTTATCATTTTTTTTTATCTTCTCAAAGAACCGGCTTTTAGATTTATTGATCTTTGCTATTGTTTCCTTCATTTCTTTTGCATTTATTTCTGATCTGATCTTTATGGTTTCTTTCCTTCTGCTAACTTTGGGGGTTTTTTTGCTTTTGTTTTTCTTTCTCCTATTGCTTTAGCTGTAAAGTTAGGTTGTTTATTTGAAAAGTTTCTTGTTTCTTGAGGTAGGATTGTATTGTTACTAACTTCCCTCTTAGACTGCTTTTGCTGCATGCCATAGGATTTTTGTTGTTGTGTTTTCATTGTCATTTGTTTCTAGGTATTTTTTTGATTTCCTCTTTGATTTGTTCAGTGATCTCTTAGTTATTTATTAGCATATTGTCTCATCTCCATGTTTTTGTAATTTTTAGTTTTTTTCCCCCTGTAATTGATATCCAGTCTCATAGAATTGTGGTCAGAAAAGATATTTGATACAATTTCAATTTTCTTAAATTTACCTAGGTTTGATTTATGACCCAGGATATGATCTATCCTGGACAATGTTCTATGTGCAGTTGAGAAGAATATGTATTCTCTTGTTTTGGATGGAATGTCCTGTAAATATCATTAAGTATATCTGGTCTAATGTGTCTTTTAAAGCTTGTGTTTCCTCATTTATTTTCATTTGGATGATCTGTCCATTGGTGCAGTTGGTGTGTCAATGTCCCCTAATATTTTTCTGTTACTTTTGATTTACCCTTTTATGTCTGTTTGCAGTTGCCTTGTGTATTGAGGTGCTCCCATATTTGGTGTATAAATATTTACAATTGTTTAATCATCTTCCTGGATTGATACCTTGATTTTTATGTAGTGTCCTTCATTGTCTCTTGTAAAAGTCTTTATGTTAAAGTGTATTTTGTCTGATATGAGAATTGCTACTCCAGTTTTCTTTTGATTTCCTTTTGCATGGAATATATTTTACCATTCCCTCATTTTCAGTCTGTATGTGTCCCTAGGTCTAAAGTGGGACTTTTCTAGATAGCATGTGTAACGGGTCTTGTTTTAGTACCCATTCACCCAGTTTTTGTCTTTTTATTGGAACATTTGATCCATTTACATTTAAAGTAATTATCGATCTGTATGTTCCTATTATCTTATTCATAATTGTTTTGGGTTTGTTATTGTAGGTCTTTTCTTTCTCTTGTGTTTCCTACCTAGAGAAGTTCCTTTAGCATTTGTTGTAAAGCTGGTTTGGTGGTACTGAATTCCCTTAGCTTTTGCCTGTCTGTAAAGATTTTAATTTCTCCATCAAATCTGAATGAGATCCTTGCTGGGTAGAGTAATCTTGTTTGTAGGTTTTTATTCCTTCATCACTTTAAATATGTCCTGCCACACCCTTCTGGGTTACAGAGATTCTACTGAAAGATCAGCTGTTAAGCTTATGGGGATTCCCTTGTATATTATTTATTGTTTTTCCCTTGTTGCTTTTAATATTTTTTCTTTGTATTTAATTTTTGATAATTTGATTAATATGTGTCTTGATGTGTTTCTCCTTGGATTTATCCTGTATGGGACTCTCTTTGCTTCCTGGACTTGATTGACTATGTCTTTTCCCATGTTTGGGAAATTTTCAAGTACATCTCTTCAAATATTTTCTCAGGCACTTTCTTTTTCTATTCTTCTTCTGGGACCCCTATAATTCGAATGTCAGTGTGTTTAATGTTGTCCCAGATGTCTCTGAGACTCTCCTCAATTTTTTTCATTCTTGTTTCTTTAATCTGCTCTGTGGCACTTATTTCCACTATATTTTCTTCCAGTCACTTATTTGTTCTTCTGCCTCAGTGATTCTGTTACTGATTCCTTCCAGAGTATTTTTAATTTTATTTATTGTGGTGTTCATCATTGTTCGTTTGCTCTTTAGTTCTTCTAGGTTCTTGTTAAACATTTCTTTTATTTTCTCCATTTTGTTTCCATGATTTTGGATCATATTTACTATCATAACTCTGAATTTTTTTTCAGTTAGACTGCCTATTTCCTCTTCATTTGTTTGGTGTGATGAGTTTTACCTTGCTCCTTCATCTGCTGTACATTTCTCTGTCGTCTCATTTTGTTTAACTTCCCCTGTTTGTGGTCTCCTTTTTATAGGCTTCCATTTTGTAGTTCTCATTGTTTTTGGTGCTTGACCCCAGTGAGTGAGGCTGTTTCATTGGCTTGTATAGGATTCCTGGTGGTGGGAACTGGTGCCTGTGTTCTGGTGGGTGGGCCTGAATTTTGTCTTTCTGTTTGGCAGCACCATGTCTGGTGGTGTGTTTTGGGGTATCTGTGAACTTAGTATGACTTTAGGCAGCCTCTCTGCTAATGGGTGGGGTGTGTTCTTCTCTTGCTGGTTGTTTGTCATGTGGCGCCCAGCACCAGAGCTTGCTGTACTTTAGGTGGAGTTGGGTCATAGCATCGAGATGGTGATCTCTGGGAGACCTTTTGCTGACTGATTTTATGTGGGGCTGAGAGGTGTTCCAATGTCCTGAACTTGACTCTTCCACCTCAGAAGCTCAGGCCTGACACCAGGACGGATGACCAAGACCCTATCAGCCACATGGCTCTAAATAGGGGTAAAGTACTTCCCTCATAGTGCTGTTGGGCAGAAGAAGTGAAATCATCTTTGTCATTTTCCCAGATCAAGTCTAATATCTGGTAGCTAAGCAATCCATTCCACCTGTTCCTAGGATGTGCTTGCCTATTCCTGGTCATAGGAAGATGATGCAATCATAATATTACCCTATGGAAATTGCATTTAAAGTATGACTGAATGAAGTGAAGAGGTTTCCACATTGCAAAATCCAATCTGTCATTTTATCCTCTATAAGGTCCTCTGGTTACTTCCATCCTTAAACTATGAGCCCTAAGTGCAACTTTCATGAGGCTGACCTCAGATAATAGTTCCCATTTCAGTTGAGCTGAGTCTGCTAAATTTTCACTGCAAACTTTATGCTGTTGTACCTCCTACTCTGCCTCCACAGCCATACACGCACAGAGGAAGCATCCTACTCTCTATAGCCTGGCTACTCAATGCCATTTTCTTAATGCCAGACAAACAGACAGAGAAACTATTTATGAATACCAGTGCATACAATATACTTTGTTGATGATCACAGGGGTTTGAATAAAGGTTTTAGAAAAATAATGTTGAAGCTATATTATTAGCCACCCTTTTGTGCTCATCCACTGTAGTAGTGTTAGGACATACACATAATATTATCTTTATTTATCATTTGTAACATAAATATAAAATGAGATCTGTATATTAGTTTTCTATTCCATCAAATTCTACCTAAAAAGTAAATGTTAGAATATTGCATTTTGTTGAATTGTTTGTGTAACTTCACATATTTTGATGAAAAATATTATAAGAATCCAAACAGCAAAATACTAATCAAAATAAATTGCTAATTATTTTTAATTTATAAGTTCATCTCTCATAGAATACATCTATTCGATTTAGTTAGCACACAGTGGAAATTTATAGGTAAGAATAAAGTAGATGTTTCAGTTAAGAAACATATGACAAGTATGTGGCTTGTTAGAATTTAGTTTTTTTTAAAAAATAACATGTAAAACCTAATATAAAATATAGCTCAATAATTACTTGAAATTATTTTTATTAAATAAGTACATTGAAAATATTGACAAATAATATGGAAAATTGAAGAAACACAAGTAACAAAATTTCAAATATCTAAAGTTAATAACTGTTAGGATGCTTTCTTTCATTCTGGTATTTTTCCTATAAATATAGTTTATATAATTGTAATAATAAGATATTTTATAATTTTGTATCTTGATCTTTTTTATCAAACATTATAATTGTAGCATGTTTTAAATGTGATAAATATGTACACAACATTTTATGAGTTACATAATATTCATCTAATTAATGTTCTATATTTTTTGGTGGCATTTAGTTATTAATGATGTAGATAATTAATTTTTAATGGGTGATATTATTATATTTTTAGCTCTAATTAGCCATATCTTTTGTTAAACATTGTTTTCTCCACTTCCTCCAAAACATTACATTAAAATAAATCTCTGTAGATATCTGATAAAGCTTCACTTCTGAAAGCTTTCTAGGGTAAAATTGTAAAATTAAATGATTATGCTTGATTTATATGAAAAATGAAATCAGCATTATTGAGGCTCACCTTCTCAAGGAATACTATCTTTCCTGAGGATAACAGTTTAATCTGGGAGAAAAAAAGGCTGTGGGAGGGTAATAGTTATGTTTGTCAGTGTCTTCAGTTCTGTCCCAAAGAGAAGGCACACAGACCAGTTGACTCCTTCTTATGAGTAATATCTGACAGATGTGTTCATTACCCTATTGTAATTTGCTGACACTTCCATTAAGATCACTGAAGCCAACTTTGCTTTGATTCCATAGTCATCTCACTACAACTTTTGTTTTTAAACTGCATGTTAATTAAACTTATTCAATAACTTTGTGTAATCTATATTTACAAGATTAGATAATTGTTGACCACCATAGTCAAAGGTAAACATATAACTGGAAAACACAAATCATTAGGTATGCTCATTGCTACGAAGTATCATTGCTTCTAGCCCATCTCAGATGACAGAGAAAGGAGATATACATGCGTTTATTAACCTCTGTATAAACACATATTGATAAAGAGTGAATTCGTACTGATGTCTCAAATCTAATCCATTTGAGTAAATGTAATAATATGTACAGATGTATGCTCTCAACTTGAGACATGATTCAATTATTTTATTAATGTTTTGTGCTGCAAAACATTTTTGAAACTTCCTGTAACAAAGACTGGTTATTGCCTAACCAGATGCATTATTTCTACCAACCTCCCCCTCTCCACCCCACCCATCCCCAGCTAAAAGAGTACATTTCCCATCTTTCTTTGTAGCTAAGTATGGCTAAAAGACTAAGTTCTGGCCATTGTGGGGTGAGACTTATCAGAAGACTTCTGAATATGAGGAAATGAGCACAGTCCACTGACACAACCCTTTCTTTTGCCTTTTCCCCTTCTTTTCAGTTACCTGGGACTCAGACAAGATGGCTGAACCACTAACATCCATCATGAAGTAATAATGAGGCAAAAAAGCCAGTACTAGATAGCAAAACAAAAAGAGAAGCCTGGATTTTTGATAAAAGTTGCCATACTGACCCTGGTCTTACTACATCTAGACTTCTTTTATGTGAGGAAGAAACAAACTGTCGTCATTTAGCCTTTCTGTTTCATTCAGCCAAACCCGATTGTAACAGGTAGACTTTTTGGAATTGTCTTTAGATATAGTTTCTTAAACAAAGTAGATCATTTTTATAATTTCTTCCTTATTGAGCAACTCCTCCTCCCTAAAAAAACAAAAAAACAAAAAAAAACAACTTCTTGGAGAAAGGTGTTTAGAATGAATCATAAAGAGTGAGGAGTAGAGATATTAGAACTTATTGTGGAAAGGAAAGAGAGAGAAAGATAAGATAGCAGGAGAAAAAGAGGGGAGCAGAGAGAGAGAGAAGAGTGAAAGAAGAGAAGGGAAGAGAAGAGGTGAGGAGAGGAGAGGAGAGGGGAGGAGAGAGGAGAATAAAAAAGGAAAGCAAAGAGAAGAAAAGAAAATTGAAAAGAAGAGAAGACAAAAGAAATGGAACCTGGGGAGCTCAGAGTGATCTAGGCAAGAAAGATAGCATCACATTGTCATGGAGGTGAGTGAAAAAGAGTGTATCTTAGGGAAAAAAATGTACAAATTCATTAGATTACCTTGGGCCTCTTTGCTAAAGTCTTTTCAAAATTCTGATGACATGAGCGTTAGATATTTTGTAGTCACACAAGTCCCTGAAAACAATGCTCTATCTATTTATCATCTATCAACTATCTATCTTCATATATATAGTATATTTTCTCATTGTTGTTTAGATTGGGTAATTTCTGTTGTTCTGTCTTACATTCAGAGAGCCTTTCCTCCATTCTGCTGTCAAAGTCATTCATCGATGTTTTTATTGTTTTAGTAACTGTAATTTTTAGTTCTAAAATTTATATTTTTTCTTTACAGCTTTTATTTCTTTGCAAGTACTACTTTTATTTTTTTCCATTTTTTGGCTACACCCCACAGCATGTGGGATCTTAGTTCCCAGAACAGGGATCAAACCCACACCACCTGCACTGGAAACACAGCACCTTAACAACTGGACCACCATGGAAGCCCCATAGTACTACTTTTTTCATTCATTTTAAGATGTTCTAATTGCTCATTGAAACAATTTTCTGATGAATGCTTTAATCTTTGTCAGATAATTTTAACTTGTCTGTCACATTTGTTTTCATTATTTTCTAAGATTATTGAGATATAATTGACATATAACATAATGTAGGTTTAATACGTAAAATGTGATGATTTGATAAACGATTATGTTGCAAAATGATTACCACAATAAGGTTAGGTAACACTTCCATCCTCACATAGTTGACTTTTTTTTTTTTGGTGAGAACTTATAAGACCTACTCTCTTAGCAACATTTACGTATACAATACAGCATTTTAAACTACAGTCACCATACTGTAAGTTCTAGAATTTATTTATTTTAAAGCTGGAAGTTTGTACCATTTGACAACCTTAACTAACTTTCCCCAACTCCTCACCCCTGGCAACCACCAGTCAACTCTCTACTTCAATGAGTTCAGGATTTTTTTTAGGTTTCACATATAATTGACATCATATAGTACATTTTTTCTCTATCTGACTTACGTCACTTAGCATAATGTCCTCAAGTTCATTCATGTTGCTGCAAATGACAATATTCCTTCTATTTTTATGGTTGAATAATATTCCATTATATATATATATATATGTGTATGTGTGTGTGTGTGTGCGTGTGTGTGTGTATGTACTGATATATATATACATATATATACTCACATATATATATATACATATATGTCACATTTTCTTTATCCATCTATGCATTGATGGATGCTTAAGTTGTTTTCATGTCTTAGCTATTATAAATAATGCTGCAAAAACATGAGAGAGCATATACCTCTTTGATTTTATTTCCTTTGTGCATATAACCAGAAGTAGTATTGCTGGAACAAATAATAGTTTATTTTTTATTTTTTGAAGAACCTCTATACTGTTTTACAAGGTGGCTGTACCAAATTACTTTCCCATTAAGAGTGCACAAGTGCTCACTTTTATCCACATCCTTTTTAGCACTTGTTATTTACTGCCTTTTTGATAACAGCCATTCTAACAAGTGGGAGGTGATATCTCATTATGGTTTTGATTTGCATTTCCCTGATAATTAGAGATGTTGAGCATTCTTTCATGTACCTGTTAGTATCTTGTACATATTTTTTGGGAAAATGTATATTTAAGTCCTCTGCCCACTTTTAATTGGATTATTTGTTTATCGCTATTGAGTTGTGAGTTCCAATATATTTTGAATAATTATTCCTTACCAGATATATAATTTGTGAATATTTTCTTCCATCAAGTAGATTTCTTTTAATTTTTTTATTATTTCTTTTTCTTGGCAGAAGCTTTTTAGTTTGCTGTAGTCCCAATTGCTTATTTTTGCTTTTGTTGCTTGTGCTTTAGGTATCATATCCAAAATATCATTACCAAGACCCATATCAAGGTGTTTTCCTGATGTTTTGTTGTAAGAATTTTATGGTTTCAAATTTAAGCTTTTAACTGTAATCCACTTCAAGTTAATTTTAGTTAGACAGTTGTTCAGTTTAATTCTTTTGTATAAGAATAGGCTGTTTTCTAAGCACCATTTATGGAAGACTATCTCTTCCGTATTTGTTATTCATGGCGCCCTTGCCAAATATTAGTTGACATGTGTAGGTTTATTTCTGAGCTCTTGATTCTGTTCTGTTGATCTCTGTGCCAGTTTTTTTATGCCAGTACTTTACATACTGTTTTGATTACTACTGATTTTGATACTATTTTGTAATATTGTTTGAAATCAGAAAATGTGATGCCTCCAACTCTATTCTTTTTTTTTTCTAGTTTTATTGGGATGTAATTAACATATAACATTTGCTAGTTTAAGGTCAAAACATAATTATTTGATATATATATATATATATACACATTGCAAAATGATTATAAAAGTAATTTTAGTTAACATAAATTACCTCACAGTGTTAATTTTTTTTCTTGTGATAAGAACTCTTAGCAACTTTCAAATATACTATTCAGTATTTTTAACTATCATTACCATTCTATACATTACATCACCAGAATTTAGTTATCTTATAAATGGAAGTGTGTAACTTTTGACCACCTTCACCCCATATTTGGAAAGTTTTTAGCCATTATTTCTTTTTTAAAAAAATATGTTACTTTCTTTTCTTATTCCAGGATTTCCATAATGCATATATGGTTTGTCTTGTTAGTGTCCCATAAGTTCTGTAGGCTTTCTTCACTTAGGCTTTCTTCACTCTTCTTCATCTTTATTTTCTTTTGATCCTCTGACTGGTTAATTTCAAGTGACCTGTCCTAAAAATCATATATATTTTTTTCTTCCTGGCTTAAGTCTGCTCTTGAAGCTTTCTTGAATAATTCAATATAATCATTGTATTCTTATGTTCTAGGTTTTCTGTTTGGTATTTTTGATAGTTTCATTTCTGTTGTGAAATTCTTGTTTCCTTCCCAGACTTTTCCCCCTAATTTCATTAGTTTTCTGTGTGTTCACTGAACTACTTTAAGAGGATTATTCTGAATATTTTGGCAAATAGTTCATAGATCTACATTTTTTAAAACTCAATTATTGGAGCTTTAATTAGTTTCCTTTGTTGGTGTTATTTTTACCTGACTCTTCATGACCTTTGTCTCCTTGTATCTGTGTATCTATGTATAAAGTAAGTGGTCTGTCTTCCAGATATTGCTAGTTTGCTTTGGCAGGGAAAGACCTTCAACAGTCAGCTCATCTTGGGATATTGGACAGGTCAGCTAGTAGTGTAGGCAGGCAGGCCTTTCTATTTATGTCTCTAGTTGGGTGAGACTGCTGCTGTGCTCTGAAGTTGGGGGGTTGTTCTTGTTGGACTCCACAGTTAGGTGCATTTGCTACTTGGCTCTGCATTCATGTGGGGCCACTTGTTGGTCTCCCTACTCAAGTGAGGCTGCTGGCTGTGTTCTAAGTTCAGGTGGGGCCACTAACATGGCTCCAAAATCACTTATGGTCAGGAGGGGTCACAGGCTGTGTTTCCTGAAAGGGCAGGGCCACTGGTTGAATATTGCCATTGGGCAGACTTGCAGACTGTGATCTGAAATTTTTTCTGGTCAGGTGGGGCCTCAGGCTATGCTGAGTGTGCTCCACATTTGGCCAGGTGACTTTTCATGTTTCATGATCAGGTGGGGCCACAGACTATGATGCAAGATTGAGTTGGGTCACTGGATGGGCTCCCTAGCCGGGTGAGGCTGCAGGTTGTATTCAGCAATTTGTCAGGGCCATAAGTTGGGGTCTGCTGATAGGCAGGTTTGTAGTTTGGGTTCCACAGCTGCTCAGTGTCACTATTCAGGTTTCATGTTTTTGTGGAGCCAAAGGACATGCTCAACTGTTGGGCAGAGCTGCTTGCTTGGCTCCCTGCCTCTGTGAGCCATAGAATGTGTTATGTTGGGCTTCCCTGGTGGTGCAATTGTTGCGGGTCTGCCTGCTGATGCAGGGGACGTGGGTTCTTGCCCTGGTCTGGGAGGATCCTGCATGCCACAGAGCGGCTGGGCCTGTGAACAATGGCCGCTGGGCCTGCATGTCCGGAGCCTCTGCTCCACAACAGGAGAGGCCACAACAGTGAGAGGTCCGTTTACCACAAAAAAAAAAAAAAAGAAAAAGAAAAAAAAAAGAATGTGTTATGTTACTGCTAGGCATCTATGTCCATGCTTCTCAATGGAGTGGGACTGGAGCCTATACTCAACAGTTGGGTGGGACTGTGAATTTGCTTCCCTGCTTGGATGGGTCATAGGATGTGCTCTAGAGCTACTGGACATCTGTCACCTCACTATAACTGTAACTTCACACAAAAATCAATGTAGTGTGTGGGGTACCTTAATTAATCAATAGGAATATTCTAGTCCATATTTCTCAATGTAAATTATTAGACTACTGTTTCCATGTATCTACCATGTCTCATGATCATGTTGTTCTGGATTATTTTCACAGCTTGACTAATTTAGAGGTCGGGAAGAAAACCAATATTTCAGTTCCCCAAAACACCAAATCCAAGACTTTGTTCTATATTATGTTAGAAAGTTACCTGCATTATTAAAATAAACATTAAATATTTTCAAGAAACAAAGTTACTTGACTCAGACACAGGCAGTGAAAAACAGAATTAAACAAAACACCAATTTAAAACAGTGAGCCATGGCCAAAGCATTACCTATTTTAAGTTTCTTAACACTGTTTCCTTCAGACCACAATATCTGTGAGTGTAACTCTGAGTCCTAATTCCATCTCTGCTATTTGGCTTCGTGTTTTCATTCTTAACACTTTCCACTCCTAGCAAGACTCATAAATGTAAATTTTATGGCACAATTCTTGCTTATATTATAGACTTGCTATCTGATGTTAATTGGATCTACTGTGTATCCACCAGGCTCATTCCCTAGACAGCTACAAGTTTACTAGATAAAGTGAAGTTTACGGTTTTCTAAAAATTTTGCCAAATTATTCTCACTCTGAGACAACTGACAACTTGGTTACCTTATTTAAAATCATTTTCTTAATTAGCAGACTATGTTTTGCTAATTTGCATAGCAACAAACATTAAACATAACATCAACTAATCAAATTTCTATTTTACATGGAAAGATTTTTAAATATTATGCTTTATTCCATGTATATTTTACCCAGAAACTCATTTCCATTTCTTAAAAAATGAGAGGCTGCCAAGCATGATTTGTATTAGAATCCCACATACCTCATAATTATGACAGTTCTAGAATGTGCTGTTAAAACATGTCTTTATAGTATAGCAAAGCATATCTTTTAAAATGATAAAGGTTTGCTAAAATTACTGAAAACTATGTAGTAGGCCTTGGGCACTGCTTGCTTTTGGATAAAAATTACACTGAAATAAGCCATTGTGGATAGTAATATCTGAAAATGATTTATACCTCTAAAGTAGAAAATGAGTTAAATAGCTTTATTTTTTCTTACTATGACCTCTAGGAATCAAGGGAAATGCAAGTTTTTAATTGAATTCTACCAACTGATATACTTTGAGAACAGAATCAAGACTAAATACAAGTTAATGCTTCAGAAGAATAGCATGACTTTCCTAAGGCAACAAAGTAGGGCAAGTTGATCTTCAAATGACTCATTCAAAAATTTTCTTCCTTCCATTCTTGCCTGGTAGAATCATTTATGCTTTTTTTTTTTTGCAGTACGTGGACCTCTCACAGTTGTGGCCTCTCCCTTTGCAGAGCACAGGCTCCAGACCCTCAGGCTCAGTGGCCATGGCTTACGGGCCCAGCCGCTCTATGGTATGTGGGATCCTCCCAGACCGGGACACAAACCTGCGTCCCCTGCATTGGCAGGTGGACTCTCAACAACTGCTCCACCAGGGAAGCCCCCATATGCATTTTGACCTACATTAACAAATAAACATTAAGCTTATTTCTTCATGATGTAAAAACATTTACAAATGGGTCTTTAATGAGGGCAATACACATATATAGAAAAAGTTTTACCCACATGGCAACGTTTCTCCAAATGTTGAATAGGTTGATTTAATTTCAAGAATATTGTGAAAGAATGTTTCCTAGTTAAGAAATCAAAAGAACTCAATGTATAATCAATAATTCATTTGTTTTGTGAACATTTTTTCTCATGTTAATATCTCATATGTGTTTAGAAATATAAGCATTCAGATACATCATTACTTTGAGATAAGAAATGAGCATATATAATATTTAAGTTTATTTTCTATATCCAAAACAATAAATTTAGGATATACAAATAATTATATCTGGTAGAAACATGATTTCTTTCTTAAATTTATTTATTATATTTCCTTATTTTCTATATGTGAAAATTTGTAGAGAGGTGATAAGAAAATAAATCAAAGGAAAATGTGATTGAACTGAAAACACCAATATAGCAAATATTCTTCATTGAAGAAAGGTAGAAAAGAAGGAATATTGCCATTCTGACTTTATTTACTGTTACTAGGCTCTTATTTGTTTTAATATTCTGTAAAATGGAATATAAGAAACAAGAGATTATTTTTATATTATATGATTCTGGTGCATGACTTAATTGATAATGATGCATCACTATAGTAGAATTCTAGCCCACCTCATGGAACAAAACTAAAATAGTAGCTGTGATCTGCACCTGGAAATTTACAAATTTAGCTCCTTTTAAGTTCAATCATCTTTATCCATGATCAGTTTATATAATGCCTAATTTTTGATTAAGGAAATATAATCCTGTAAGTACATTGGAATTTAAAGTTCTGAATTTATACTCAATATTATTTCAGAAAATACATATACACTATATATACATTTACAAATACTATAATCAAGGGCAGTATAATGAAGTTTTTAGGGTTGGAAAAATATTTAGACTCAATTCTACATCCCAGTGGTAGCTCTGTGATTCCAGGGATATGATTACTTAACAGTTTATAGGTAAACAAATACACTAATACTTAACTTATAAGATTGTAGATAAATAAATGAGGCAAGACTTGAATATGCATAACCCATAGTCTGGAACATAGTAAGCACTGAATACACATTAGCTCTTTTAATGTTCTCATGTTATTGAACATGGAAACTTATCAGTTTTTCCCAGAACTCCATTTTCAAACTTCTTGGAAAGTGACATAGTGATTATAGCTAATTAATTTTTAGGTGTTTTGGTGAATTACAAATTCAGTGACTTCTAAAGAATAAAAAGAATATGTGTTTAGCAAGTGCTATAGTGGGGTTATAGATAGCATAATTTAATGAGTCAATTATGCAAATACTGAATTATGCTAAGTATTTAAGTTAAATAATTCTTAAAGTTTTCATTAGATAATTGCTACTGTGATACTTCTGTTTCTTCATATACTTCCACTGAACTCTCTACTGCCACTCAGATATTTTTGACAAACACCTTTACTCCAGTTGCTTGATCTCATCTCTGAGGTTTACCATATGTCTAGAAGAAGTTTTAGGCTAAAATTTACAAGTTTTTTCACTATTGTGTGGAGTATTATTTACATAGTTTCTGCAACTAGAGTAAACGAAGATTAAAACATAATTTATCCTTATATTATATTCGTGATTTTTAAATCCTTATAATAATAATGATAATAAAGCTATTACTTCATGGATCTTGTGCTGTGCATTATATATGGTGTTTTAAGTGTGTTATCTCATTTAATCCCATAGGCCACATTGAGTGCTAGCTTTTACTGTGGGTTTAACACAAAGCAAGCAGAGTAGTAGCTCTATGTAATTTATTTCTGACAATCACCTAAAAGACAAACACTATGTACCTGTTACCATATGTAAAAATTATTATCCTGGTGAACAAGAAAAGTGCAACAAATATTTTACATGGAACTTAAAATTTGGAAAACAAGGTACAGATAGTTAATAAACCTAGTGAAGACTACACATCAGGTGATTTGGAATAAATTAAAAATTCTGCTAAGAAATTATAACTGTAGAGTAATTAATAACAAAGATAATTCTTCAAAGGAAATAAAGTAGTTTACAGTGACTAAAAAATCATTCAGAACAAATTTTTTAAAATTGTTTACATATTTTTTCTGTTTTTTAAAAAGCCATGGATGGATTTCTTGCATATTGCCAAAATCACAGAACATCAAATTAAAACACACTCCAAGGCTTATGCAAAGATGGTTATTATTTATTTATTAAGTAGTAATTTGATTAGTAGCATCTCTCATTTTTTACCTCATTTCATTATATATATAAAACATAAATGTACATATATATATAACTGAAGCACATTTGATGAATGCTTTTATGGGTAAATTTAAATGCATATGCTTTGCCATAAAGCCAAAGAGCTATTCCATTGCCATAGTTTTAAAAATGTTTTCTGTGTTCCATGAGCATTGCCATTTTCATGCTATAGAAAACTTACATTTTTAAAACCTAAAGTCTGTTTATGAACTTCATATTTTTTTTATTCTCAAGAAGTGTTTTACAAAAACACAAGAAAGAAAGCAATCTCTATTCAACAAAGAAAGAACAGAATGTTCAATATTCAAATTCTCTAATTTTTCTGAAAATACTTAATATAAAATGAGTTCCTTAAAACTTATATTCCATTTTTGTACCAGGAACACTGGGCTGAAGGTCTAAGGGTGAGGTCCCTGAACACAGAGCACCTTGTGAGCCAATAAAACCAGATGAAGCACAAAGGAAAAAAAAAAAAAGGGAAACAGATCTTCACAAAAACAGATTCTTAGTGGCTGGTGAGAAGAGTCATTCCAAGCCGTGTGGCTGACAGGGTCTTAGTGCACCGGCTCGGTGTCAGGCCTGTACTTCTAAGATGAGAGAGCCAAGATCAGGACATTGGTCCACCAGATACTTCCAAGCTCCATGTAATGTCAAATGGCAAAAGCTCTACCAGAGATCTCCATCTCAATGCTAAGATGCAGCTCCACTCAACAACCAGGAAGCTACAGTGCTGGACACTCTATGCCAAACAACTAGCAAGACTGGAACACAACCCCATACATTAGCTGAGAGGCTGTCTAAAATCATAATAAGGTCACAGACACCCAAAAACACACCACCGACATTGTTCTGTCCACAAGAAAGACAAGATCCAGCCTCATCCACCAGAACACAGGCACCAGTCCCCTCCACCAGGAAGCCTACACAAGCCACTGAACCAACCTTAGCCACTGGGGGCAGAAACCAAAAACAACAAACCTGAAGCCTACAAAAAAAAGACCCCAAACATAGTAAGTTAAGCAAACTGAAAAAACAGAGAAAGACATGGCAGATGAAGGAGCAAGGTAAAAACCCACCAGACCAAACAAATGAAGAGGAAGTAGGCGGTCTACCTGAAAAAGAATTCACAGTAATGATAGTAGAGATGATACAAAATCTTGGAAAGAGAATGAAGAAAATGCAAGAAACGTTTAACAAAAACTTAGAACTAAAGAGCAAGCCAACAATGATGTACAACATAATAAATGAAATTAAAAATTCTCTAGAAGGAATCAATAGCAGAAAAACTGAGGCAGAAGAACGAATAAGTGACCTGGAAGACAAAATAGGGGAAATGACTACCATAGAGCAGAAGAAAGAAAAAGCAATGAAAAGAATTGAGGACACTCTCAGACTTCTAGGAAAACATTAAATGCACCAACATTCGAATTATAGGGGTCCCAGAAGAAGAAGAGAAAAAGAAAGGGACTGAGAAAATATTTGAAGAGATTATAGTTGAAAACTTCCCTAATATGGGAAAGGAAACAGTCAATCAAGCCCACGAAGCGACGAGTCCCATACAGAATAAATCCAGGAGAAACATGCCAAGACACATATGAATCAAACTATCAAAATTAAATGTAAATAAAAAATATTAAAAGCAGCAAGGGAAAAAAATAATATACAAGGGAATCTCTATAAGGTTAACAGCTGATCTTTCAGCAGAAACTCTGCAAGCCAGAAGGAAGTGGCAGGACATATATAAAGTGCTGAAAGGGAAAAACCTACAACCAAGAAAGCTCTACCCAACAAGGATCTCATTCAGATTTGGCGGAGAAATAAGAACATTTAAAGACAAGCAAAAACTAAGAGAATTCAGCACCACCAAACCAAGTATACAGCAAATGCTAAGGGAACTTCTCTAGGCAAGAAACACAAGAGAAGGAAAGGGCCTACAATAACAAATCCAAAACAATTAAGAAAATGGTAATAGCAACATGTATATCAATAACTACCTTAAATGTAAGTGGACTAAATACTCCAACAAAAAGACATAGACTGGATGAATGGATACAAAAACAAGACCTCTATATAGGCTGTCTACAAGGGACCAAACTCAGACATAGGAACACATGCAGACTGAAAGTGAGGGGATAGAAAAAGATATTCCATGCAAATGGAAATCAAAAGAAAGTTGGAGTAGCAATTCCCATATCAGACAAAAGAGACTTAAAATAAAGACTATCACAAGAGACAAAGAAGGGCATTACCTAATGACCAAGTGATCAATCAAGAAGAAGATATACCAATTGTACATATTTAAACACCCAACATAGGAGCACCTCAATACACAAGGCAAATGCAAACAGCCATAAAAGGAGAAATTGACAGTAACACAATCATAGTAGGGGACATTGACACCACAATTACACCAATGGACAGATCATCCATAATGAAAATAAATAAGAAAACAAAACCTTTAAGTGATAGATTAAACAAGATGGACTTAATAGATATTTATAGGACATTACATCCAAAAGCAACAGAATAAACTTTCTTCTAAAGTTCTCATGGAAATTTTCCAGGATAGATCATATCTTGGGTCAAAAATCGAGGCTTGGTAAATTTAAGAAAATTGAAATCATATCAAGAATCCTTTCCAATCACAATGCTATGAGACTAGATATCAATTAAAGGAAAAGATCTGTAAAAAATACAAACACATGGAGGCTAAACAATATACTACTTAATAATGAAGTGATCACTGAAAAAATCAAAGAGGAAATCAAAGAATATCCAGAAACAAATGACAATGAAAACACAATGACCCAAAACCTATGGGATGCAGCCAAAGCAGTTCTAAGAAGGAAGTTTATAGCAATACAATCCTATCTCAAGAAACAAGAAACATCTCAAATAAACAACCTAATCTTACACCTAAAGCAATTACAGAAAGAAGAAAAAAACCCCCCAAAATTAGCAGAAGGAAAGAAATCATAAAGATCAGATCAGAAATAAATGAAAAAGAAATGAAGGAAACAATAGCAATGACCAATTAGACTAAAAGCTGGTTCTCTGAGAGTATATACAAAATTGATAAAACATTAGCCAGACCCATCAAGAAAAAAAGGGAGAAGACACAAATCAATAGAATTAGAAATGAAAAAGGAAAAGTAACAACTGACTTGCAGAAATACAAAGGATCATGAGAGATTACTACAAGAAACTAAATACCAATAAAATGGACAACCTGAAAGAAATGGACAAATTCTTAGAAAAGCACAACATTCCAAGACTGAACTAAGTAGAAATAGAAAATATAAACAGACAAATCACAAGCACTGAAATTGAGACTGTGATTAAAAATCTTCCAACAAACAAAAACCCAGGGCCAGATGGCTTCCCAAGCGAATTCTATCAGACAATTAGAGAAGAGCTAACACCTATCCTTCTCAAACTCTTCCAAAATATAGCAGAGGGAGGAATACACCCAAACTCATTCTACGAGGCCACCATCACCCTGAAAACAAAACCAGACAAAGATGTCAAAAAAAAAGAGAAAACCACAGGACAATATCACTGATGAACATAGATACAAAAATCCTCAGTAAAATATTAGCAAACAGAATCCAACAGCATATTAAAAGGATCATACACCATGATCAAGTAGGGTTTATCCCAGGAATGCTACAATTCTGCAATATATGCAAATCAATCAATGTGATATATGATGTTAACCAACTGAAGGATAAAAACCATATGATCATCTAATAGATGCAGAAAAAGCCTTTGACAAAATTCAACACCAATTTTTGATAAAATCCCTCCAGAAAGTAGACAGAGAGGGAACTTACCTCAACATAATAAAGGCCATATAAGACAAACCCACAGCCAACATCATTCTGAATGGTGAAAACATGAAACCATTCCCATAAAGATCAAGAACAAGACAAGGTTGCCCATGGTCACCACTATTATTCAATATAGTTTTGGAGTTTTTAGCCACAGCAATAAGAAAAGAAAAAGAAATAAAAGTAATCCAAATCAGAAAAGAAGAAAAACTGTCACCATTTTAACATGACATGATACTATACATAGAGAATCCTAAAGATGCTATCAGAAAACTACTAGAGCTAATCAATGAATTTGGTAAAGTAGCAGGATACAAAGTGAATACACAGAAATCTCTTACATTCCTATATACTAATGATGAAAAATCTGAAAGAGAAATAAGAAAACACTCCCATTTACTACTACAACAAAAAGAATAAAATACCTAGGAATAAACCTACCTAAGGAGACAAAAGACCTGTATGCAGAAAACTATAAGACACTGATGAAAGAAATTAAAGATGATACAAACAGATGGAGAGATATACCATGTCCTTGGACTGGAAGAATCAACATTGTGAAATTGACTCTACTACCCAAAGCAATCTACAGATTCAATGCAATCTCTACCAAACTACCAATGGCCTTTTTCATAAAACTAGACAAAAACTTTCACAATTTGTATGGAAACACAAAATATCCCGAATAATCAAAGCAATCTTGAGGAAGAAAAATGAAGCTGGAGGAATCAGACTCCCTGACTTCAGACTATAGTACAAAGCTACAGTAATCAAGACAGTATTGTACTGTCACAAAAACAGAAATATACATCAATGAACAGGATAGAAAGTGCAGAGATAAACCCATGCACTTATGGTCACCTTATTTTTGATAAAGGATGCAAGAATATACAATGGAGAAAAGACAGCCTCTTCAATAAGTGGTGCTGGGAAAATACAGCTATATGTAAAAAAATGAAATTAGAATACTCCCTAACATCATATAAGAAAATAAACTCAAGATGGATTAAAGATCTAAGTATAAGGTCAGAGAATAAAACTCTAAGAGGAAAACATAGGCAGAACACTCCATTACATAAATCACAGCAAGTCTTTTTTGACTCACCTTGTACAGAAATGACAATAAAAACAAACAAACAAACAAAAAATGGTACCTAATGAAACTTAAAATCTGTTGCATAGCAATGGAAATCATAAATAAGATGAAAAGACAACCTCAGATAGGGACAAAATATTTGCAAATGAAGCAACTGACAAAGGACTAATCTCCAAAATTTACAAGCAGCTCATGCAGCTCAGTATAAAAAAAAACAAACAACCCAATCCATAAATGGGCAGAAGACCTAAACAGACATTTCTCCAAATAAGATATACAGATTGCCAACAAACATATGAAAGGATATTCAACATCAGTAATCAATACAGAAGTGCAAGTCAAAACTACAATGAGGTATCACCTCACACCAGTCAGAATGACCATCATTAAAAAATCTACAAACAATAAATACTGGAGAGGGTGTGGAGAAAAGGGAACCCTCTTGTACTGCTGGTGAGAATGTAAATTGATACAGCCACTATGGAGAACTGTATGGAGGTTCCTTAAAAAACTAATAATAGAACTACCATATGACCCAGCAATCACACTACTATGCATACACACTGAGAAAACCATAATTCAAAAAGAGTCATGTACCACAATGTTCATTGCAGCTCTGTTTACAATAACGAGGACATGGAAGCAACCTAAGTGTCCATCCACAGATGAATGGATAAAGAAGATGTGGCACATATATACAATGGAATATTACTCAGCCATAAAAATAAATGAGATTGAGTTATTTGTAGTGAGGAGGATGGACCTAGAATCTGTCATACAGAGTGACGTAAGTCAGAAAGAGAAAAACAAATACCTTATGCTAAGACATATATATGGAATCTAAAGAAAAAAAAAAAGAGGTTCTGAAGAACCTAGGTGCAGGACAGGAGTAAAGACACAGATGTAGAGAATGGACTTGAGGACATCAGGAGGGGGAAGGGTAAACCAGGATGAAGTGAAAGAGTGGCATGGACATATATACACTACCAAATGTAAAATAGGTAGCTAGTGGGAAGCAGCCGGATAGCACAGGGAGATCAGCTCAGTGCTTCGTGACCATTTAGAGGGGTAGGATGGGGGGGTGGGAGGGAGACACAAGGGGGAGTAGATATGGGGATATATGTTTACGTACAGCTGATTTACTTTTTTATAAAGCAGAAACTAACACAACATTGTAAAGCAATTATACTCCAGTAAAGATGTTAAAAAAAACCCTATATTCTTCTTTGCTTGACAAATCTTTGATTCAGTTTTACTAAACATCATCCCCAGATAATGCCAAAAAGATTACTTGTCTAGTCATGAACCTAAGGCCAATGATAGAGCTATTCTGAAATATAGTGTATCATCAGGACTTCCGCTTTCCACTGGTCAGGCCTGCCCCATCTGAGACTTCCACTTATGTGAGCTCAAGAACAATGACCGGCCCCTTCTTCAATCTGTTTCTGCAATATCTGTACTCATTAAAAGTTGATGGACTAAAGAATTCCAGATTTTAAATTCATCTTATTTCATTTAAGCAGTTGAATATAATAAAAAATGCAATAGAAATGCTATTGAAGACATTTTATACTGCAACTATATAAATTCTTATTTATTCCTTTTTAATTTGCTTATTTTATAGCACAAATTAGAATAAAATATTTGAAAGTTTGTGAAATAGTATATTTTTCTTTATATTTAATGTTATCTCTTCCAAATAGTTTAGCAGATATGGAATTGATGGAAGAAATATGTGAATATATTAAAATGTATACTGTATATTGCAATTTAGTTTCTAAATGAAAATAAACACATTATGCTTTCAGAATTATTGACATTCTTACAGACAAATTACTCTAAGCTGTTGGTTTGTGTTTCATTCATTATTTATTTACAATTCACTATTGAGCACCTGCCACATACCAGTCACTGTGCTTGCATTCTCTTTTGTTACTTAGATGGTTTACTTTCTACTTGTAAGTTTGTAAACTTCAGGCATGACATTTGTTTTTAAATTTTCTGCTCATAGTGGTTGCTCGGTTTCCTATTGAATGTGTATATATTTTGTGGGTGTTTTATTTACATTTTTTTCTAATTAAAAATTCATAGCTTGTTCATCAACCATCACAAAAATATGTAATAAAATCCATGAAAGTCCCTAGCAATAGTTCAGAAAGATCCTTATCAACAGCTTTACCCATATGCTTTTCAATTTTTTAAAACATTTTATTAGGTGAGCATACAAATAAAAATTAATTTATAAAATTATGTCTACTAGGGCTTCCCTGGTGGTGCAGTGGTTGAGAGTCCGCCTGCTGATGCAGGGGACACGGGTTTGTGCCCCGGTCGGGGAAGATCCCACCTGCCGCGGAGCGGCTGGGTCCGTGAGCCATGGCCGTTGAGCTTGCGCATCCAGAGCCTGTGCTCCACAATGGGAGAGGCCACAGCAGTGAGAGGTCTGTGTACCGCAAAAAACAAAATAATAATAAAAAAGAAAATATTATGTCTACTAACATATATTTGAGCACTTACTGAGGACCAGGCACTGCTCTACCCACAAATAATATCTAATTTAATTCTTCCAACCCCGTAAGGTATATACTATTTTTTGTGTCTGTGTGTGCAGTACGCAGACCTCTCACTATTGTGGCCTCTCCCGTTGCGGAGCACAGGGTCCTCTGGATGCGCAGGCCCAGCGGCCATGGCTCACGGGCCCAGCCGCTCCGCGGCATGTGGGATCTTCCTGGACCGGGGCGCGAACATGTGTCCCCGCATCGGCAGGTGGACTCCCAACCACTGCGCCACCAGGGAAGCCCGGTATATACTTTTATTTTTGTCCATATGGTACCCTTCATTCTGGTATAATTGTATGTGCCCAAATAATACCATCCCCACCTTCTTTTCCTTCCCCATGCCATTGACTCCTTTTCTTGTGAAAAGAAGTAGTCTGTACCTTTCTCCTTCCCCCTTCCAATCCATTGTCATTGTGCTAGTTTTATCTACTACCTCTGTAAAAGTCTTACCACTAATTTTTCAAGAGTCTTTTTCCACTCCAATTGCTAGCCTGATTCAAGAAAACCCAGGACTTGAATATTAAAAACAGAATTTTGAAAGTCTTTTTACCCTTTGGAGCACCAAAATTTTGCTTTTGAAGCCAAACACTAAATATAGACGGTTCTCCCATTTGAATTTCTGCTGTAAATTATTCCAGTTACACTGGGTAATCTGAATGACTTTGACTCTCATTGAGAAGTAAAACATAAAAGAAAGTACAGAAGAGAAAATTCACAAAGATTAATATTTCAAGATATCTTTCCATACATATCTACCAATGGGAATATGATACAAAATATTTATACAACAAATATATTAACCATCTTCTCTGGTGGCACAGTGGTTAAGAATCCCCCTGCCAATGCAGGAGACACGGTTTCGATCCCTGTTCCGGGAAGATCCTACATGCTGCAGAGCAACTAAGCCCATGCACCACAACTACTGGGCCTGCACTCTAGAGCCTGCAAGCCACAACTACTGAAGCCCATGTACCTAGAGCCCATGTTCCTCAACAGGAAAAGCCACCGCAATAAGAAACCCGTGCAACTGCAATGAAGAGTAGCCCCCACTCACTACAACTAGAGAAAGCCCGCACACAGCAACGAAGATCCAACACAGCCAAAACTAATTAAAAAAAAAAAATATATATATATATTAGCCATGTCCCTCTCATATTTACTACCACTATTTTAATTTCTCTCATAATTTCATTTTAATTTTAGTTAATTGTTTGGTTGTTTTTTAATGCAGTTTCTTTGTGGTTTTTCTAACATCTATATCAGCTATTGCCTTTGAACTTTTGGCTTGACTCTGTTTTGATTCATATAAACCTTGATGTAAAAACTAAACTACTATATAAAATTTGAGTATTTCACCTATGTCAATACACTAGAGCACATAATTTTGAAATTTTTGGAGGACTCACAGTAAGGGACACATCATAGAATTGAAAGAGTTATATACAGAGTGCTTCTCATTGCTCACAGCCAAGCAAAACTCTGTTCTTAACCTTCTACTTTGTATACAACATCACTTCACTTCCATCTTTATCTTATATAAAGTAAAGTATACTTCTTTCTTCTTCATAACAACTGGAAAATTTTATATTATTAAGAAATCAGTGATGCTCACTGCATACCATATATCCAAGAACAGATGTCATGTTGAATGACACCTAGATCCCAGGATAAAGATCAGAGGTAGAAGCTGCAGGCAAGTTAGCTTTGTCTTGTTTCTTGTATATGAGCCACAACAAATTAATAATTTTAACTAAATGAGCCCATTTATCAAATAGAAATATTACTATTTTGTGGGCTATACGATAAAGACCATAATAAAAATAAAATAATAACACAATTATCAAGGCATTTCATCCTACCTAGGACAACTCGTGCACATATTCTCTTCATAGAAAAATGTATTTTCTTTCCTGAACCATATGTGATTGTGTAGGCTCCCTTTTGGTTAAGACTGGTCTCTGACTGAGCATAATTTCTTGTGATTAAAAAAAGTCTTCAAATGAGAATGAAAGAGGAGCATTGTCATCTCTGACAGTCTTGTGTTTTTATTTTACTTAAAAATAGTTATTTTATATTTTCTACCTCATATCTCCATTACCATAGACCTAAAGGGTTTTAGGTCTGTGTTTGTTGTTGACTTTGAATGGCATTCAAGATAGCTCGTTTCCTTGTATTTGTTGTTTTGTTAGTGAGTTCCTGTGGTTCATGCTTGATATAGGTCTGCATCTAGTGTTGAGCATATATCTTTCCAAAGAGATTTATACTTGCTTCTGCCAAGTACCCTGGATTACTTTATACATTAATTTCTCTGGTTGGGATGTCCTGGAACTCATAGATAGTGTAAATTTGAATTGAGAATCAATGGAATGAAAAGGGAGTTATTTATTGACTCACATGACTTGAAATTTTAAGAAATTGACTTCTTTCAGGCAAGGGATTCTGTATCTTTCAGCCGGTATGCTTCATTTTCCTAGGGTGACTTGTTCTTAACAAAGCTCTTTTTTGGATACCAAAAATTTGCTGGTAGATGGGCATACCAGTTCCCTCTAAAAGATTTTAATCAGCCCTTATTTTGGCAAATACCTATTTTTGGACAATGACTCTATCCAGGAGAATGGGGTATTATGATTGATCTGTGGCGTGTATGTCATATATGAAGGCAAAGTCATGTAATTGACAGCCACACCAGCTCCCCTAAACAAAACAAAACAAACAAACAAAAAACACATATCATGGGCAGGAGAAAAAATAAAATAGAAAGTATTCAAATCTCTCTCTTCATTAGAAGCACGTAATGGCAGTGGTTCTAATTAAGGAGAAAGTGTAAGCTAGGTGACACCACCAAGTAGCCTATGAGAACAAATACTCAGTCTTACCCTCTGCATTCTGTGACCCACTGCACTTTCCAAAGTCATTTGTGAGGTCAGACCTAATAGATCACTAGAGATCTTTCAGGGGTGATGGAAATGTTCTACCTTGATTGTATGCTGGTTAACTCTTTAAGTTTACTAAAGAATCTTGAATTTTACCTGAAAAACAGGTGAATATTATGGTATGTAAATTATATTTATTAAATTTGTTAAACTAAATAAAGTACAATTTAAAAGAAATGTATCTCCCACCCAAGCTTCATCAACTGGCTCAAGACTTGCATTTACACTGAGCCCCATTAGTTTCATTCTTCTGAGTGTTCATTTCAGTTCTCATCCAGCCAGACATTTTTATTAGTCAAGAATTGTGGGTTGGTTGGCCTTTCCAGTAGATTGATCTCTCTCGAATTATGTATCAGGAAACTTTCTTAATATTGCTGGAATATCTGTTGTGACCTTTTCTATTTTCCATAATGGATATAGGATTTTTTTTATGTTCTGCCTTATTGATTATTTTAATTGATTTTTCCAGAAGGGAGCAATTGAATTCATAGATTCAGACTCATGTTTTGAATTATAGCTCCAATATCTCTTTAATACATATTTTGCAAACGTCTATGTAGGATCTATTACTGCAGCTGATACTTAAATTTGCTTACTTAGATAGCCCTAACAAAGTAACACAGATTGGGTAGCTTAAGTAATACACATTTATTTTCTCACAGTTCTGGAGGCTAGAAGAAGATGATTTTGTACTCAGTTTTTATTCCTCTTTGCAGGCTGGTGTCACTGTTGTCAGATTTTCTAACTCTAACTGAGATCTATGTTGTGTAGCTCATATTGATACCTAAGGTCATTTCCAAAGTAAACACACAAAACACCAAGAATAACTGGCATCCCAGATGCTGGAGGCTGTGTCTATATAAGAACCTGTTCTAAATAATTCCATGCCCCCTTTAAAATCTCTAGTGATTTTAAAATATATATGTACCAAATTTATCAGTAAAACGGAAGCAGATAATATCATTAAAGAGATATAAAGTTAGTGATCTTACTACCATGCTAACACTTATCAATTCATTGTGAAACCTCTAATAGGATTTTTAAAATTAATATATTTATTTTTGGCTGCACTGGGTCTTCATTGCTTCATGCAGGCTTTCTCTAGTTGCGGCGAGCAGGGGCTACTCTTTGTTGTGGTGGGAGGGCTTCTCATTGCTGTGGCTTCTCTTGTTGTGGAGCATGGGCTCTAGGTGTGTGGGCTTCAGTAGTTGTGGCACACGGGCTTTGTTGCTCTATGGCTTGTGGGATCTTCCTAGACCAGGGCTCGAACCCATGTCGCCTGCATTGGCAGGTGGATTCTTAACCACTGTGCCACCAGGGAAGCCCTCTAATAGGATTTTGGAGAAGAAGCACATTTTCAGCAAATCTCATTAATTTAAAATGGCCAGTAGCATATACCACATAGGAAAAATGCTAAAAACTTTGATATGTAAATTAAAGGTCTCAAATTTTTCTGAGACATCCGCCAGCATTATAAAGAATCATAAAATAATAAGGGGAATCAGAATCAGCAGTCACTGGACTACTGGATAAAAATCCAACTTTTATACAGACTTTGGGATGTGCATATATATATATATTTTTACATCAGGGATTATA
Source organism: Grampus griseus (assembly GCF_964374135.1). NCBI lineage: Eukaryota > Metazoa > Chordata > Mammalia > Artiodactyla > Delphinidae > Grampus > Grampus griseus. The sequence continues at coordinate 45,854,854 of NC_139012.1, forward strand.
TAATCTCCTCTGCATTGAAGTAAAACAAAAAAATATTGGTAGGGCTTCCCTGGTGGTGCAGTGGTTGAGAGTCCGCCTGCTGTTGCAGGGGACACGGGTTCGTGCCCCGGTCTGGGAAGATCCCACATGCCGCGGAGCGGCTGGGCCTGTGAGCCATGGCCGCTGAGCCTGCGCGTCCGGAGCCTGTGCTCTGCAACGGGAGACGCCACAACAGTGAGAGGCCCGCGTACTGCAAAAAAAACCAAAAACCAAAAAACAAAACAAAACAACAACAAAATATATATATATATGTTGGCAAGCAATTCAACTTGCATTAAAAACGTGGTTAAGGTAAAAGCCAGAAGGGATTAGTATTGGTGATTATATTTGTTTATGAAGAAGTCAGTGCAGATTGTTTCATTAATCTCAGCTGTGTGATGAACAGTTGCATGAATTTATTGTGCACTTTATTCTCTTAAAACATGAGAAATAAACTACAAAGTTTATTGTTGATATCTAAAGTAGCATGGCCTGTGTTTTTCTTAGGTCATGATATTTCTGCTGCAGTATCATCTTAGGCTTTCTCTAGAGAGCTCTATGTTTATAATAACAACGGCTTACTTCACTATTTTACTTCCTTGACCCCTTAACATAATTCAAATTTCACTGCCCTTAATTTACAATTCTGCTACCATTTGGCATAAATCTACTCTTTAAAATAAATTTAGTACAAATTCTAGATATAAATAGTAGAAGAAAAAACTAAAACACAAGCTGAATGGAACCCACATTCATATAGCTCCTCAAAAACTACTCAAATATACAGTTATTTTCAAATGTACTCTTTTACCTGAAAAAATATTCCATATGATAAAACATAGCTCTATCTTACTATATTTTCTATTATTGAATGTAGCATTTAAGTGGAATTTGAGAAATGTTTTATAGAATTATAAGTCATTTTCACATATATTTCACAACTTTACTTAGGTTTTATTATGCTTTTTTGCTTATATGGATTTCAAACCTCAGAGAAGTTGAGTAATTTGCTCAATATTGTATAGCTTGTAAAACAGCTATTCATCTGTTCCTCAAAGACACATCTTCTGTTGATACTGTCCTATTTCCAACATCTCTTTTGTGGACAAACATTGTGAATAATGAGTCTACTTTCTCCAATCTGTTGCAATAAGGTTTTTATCTCTAACTTACAATGACATTTCTCAGGAAAATCACTAGTGGCATATTTGTAATTAAATTCAAAGATTAATTCTCTAAATAATTGTACATCTTTGTGTATCTGACACTGTGATAACTTCCTCCTAATTTTTTCTTAAATCTGACAATTCCTCCTTATTCTACTTACTGGCTTTATGTTCTGCTCTTTGAAGCCTGACTTATCTCAGAGTTCTGGCTTTTATCTCTTCATTCTATCTATTCTCCTTGAGAATTAAATTTTCTTCCAAGTCTTCAATTCCTGTGTATGTGCTCAGGACCCTTAATATCTGTCTAGATTTAAGAATCCTCTCCTGAGGTCCATATTTTATATTTAAATCATATGTTCTTTTATTTTTTATGAGAAAACAATTCTTTTATAATACCCCATGGCTAAGAGATAAGTATAAAAATCATATATGTGTAGCTAAATGTCTTTTCAGAGTGAACACAAATATGTAACCACAGCCCAGATCAGGAAACGGATCACTGCACTACCCCAAAACATTTCAAGCCCTTTTTCAGTTACCACCAATCTCCTGAACAAAGACAATATTATTCATTCTAACTTTAAGCATATATTAAATTTAATTAATTTAACTTTTGAAGAGTATTCCAGTCGTTCCTCTCCCTTGCCAATTTTGGTACATTCTTTTCTATTTACCATTCTGGTATGTGTGAGTTGGTATTTGCAGTTTTAATTATCTAATGCATTTTGATGTCAAGAACTTTTTCAAAAGTTTGCTGGATATCTGAATTTACCCCTTTGTGGATTATGCTGTTTTGAAAAAATAAATTTTCCTCTTGAAACTAATAAGCAAATATAACAAAGTTAGAATAAAAAGTCAATCATTTTACTGTATACTAGCAATGAGTAGGTGAAATTTGAAATTAAAAACACAATACCATTTACATTAGCACCCAAAGAAAATGAAATAGGTATAAATCTAACAAAACATGTACAAGAACATCATGTGGAAAATGACAAAACTCTAATGAATGAAATCAAAGAAGAACTTAATAAACTGAGAGATAGTCTAAAATCATGGACAAGAAGACTCAATATTGTCAAGACATCAGTTCTTCCCTACATGATTTATAGATTCAACATAATCACAATAAAAATCCCAGCAAGATATTTTGTGAATATTAAAAAACTGATTTTAAAAATTTATATGGAGAGGCCAAAGACCAAGAATAGCCAACACAATATTGAACGAGAGGAAAAAAGTTGGAGAACTGATGCTATCCAACTTCAATACATACTATAGAGCTACAGTAATCAAGACAGTGTTGTAAAAGAATGGTAAAAAAGGTAAATGGAACAGAATAAGAGCCCAAATTGACCCATATAAATTGATATTTGACAGAGTAGCAAAGGCAGTACAAAGAAGCAAAGATATCCTCTTCAATAAATGGTGCTGGAACAATTAGAGAGCTGCATGCAAAAAATATCAATCTAGATATAGACATGACACACTTAACAAAGATTAACTTAAAATGGATCACAGACTTAAATGTAAAATGCAAAACTATAAAATTTCTGAAAGATAACATAGAAAAAAAACCCTAGATTACCTTGGGTATGGAAGTGACTTTTTGGACAGAACACTAAAGGCCCAATCCATGAAAAAAAATTGATAAACTGGACTTTATTATAATTTAAAAGTTTGCTCTGTTAAAGACAATGTCAAGAGAATAAGAGAACAAGCCACAGTCTGGGAGAAAGTATTTGCAAAAGACACATCTGATAAAGGATTATTACCCAAAATATACAAAGAACTCTTAAAACACAATAATAAGGAAAGATATGGAGGAAACTTAAAAACATATTACTAAGTGAAAGAAGCCAATCTGAAAAAGTTATGATTCCAACTATATGACATTATTGAAAAGGCAAAACTATGGGGACAATAAAAATTACAGTGCTTGCTGAAAGCGAGGATGAATAGGTGAAGTGTAGAACATTTTTATGGCAGTGACAATACTCTAATGATGGATATATGTCATTATACATTTGTCTAAACCCAAAGAATGTAAATACAACACCAAGAGTGAACTGTAAATTATGAACTTTGGGTGATTATGATGTATCAATGTAGGTTCATCAATTGTAAAAAGTCTACCGCTCTGGCGAGGAATGTTGAAAATGACAGAGGCTATGCATGTGTGGGGGAAAGGGGTATATGAGAATTCTTTGTAACTTCCTTTCAATTTTGCTGTAAACCTAAAACTGCTCTAAAAAATTAAAGTATTTAAATATGAATAAATAAATATTTTTTCCAAATGAAATGATATTTTTAAAAATATTATTAGATTATATCTATTTTCATTATCTGTGAATGATTTATGATATAATGACATAGCATGAAGTTATTGTTTTTACTTGCCCAATTGCCAGATATTTCTATAAATGCATAATATTAGTACTTTTATATAGAAATATATTTTCACCATTTTATATCATTGCCATCAGAAAATAATTTTTTGTTGTTGTTGTTTTGTTTTTTGCGGTACACGGGCCTCTCACTGTTGTGGCCTCTCCCGTTGTGGAGCACAGGCTCTGGACGTGCAGGCTCAGCAGCCATGGCTCACGGGCCCAGCCACTCTGCTGCATGTGGGATCTCTCTGGACCGGGGCACGAACCCGTGTCCCCTGCATTGGCAGGAGGAGTCACAACCACTGTGTCACCAGGGAAGCCCCAGAAAATATTTTTTAATAGTATGCTATGAAATAATGAGTCAGGCAAAAATCAATGTACTTATGGTTAATTTGGGGGGTTTTTTGGTTACAATTTTATTTATACTATGTGGATTATGAGTAATGATGTGAAATTGCTAAGTTCCTAAACTGGGTCACAAGAAATGAAGAATTGTCACAGTATTTTTGGATACAATTAAACATGCTTGTTTTTTTTTGTGTTCTTTTAATCAACTTAGAAGACCTGACAAGATCTTTGCAAGTTTTTTTTCTTTTTTCCAAAACCTGCTTCTTGTTACCTCTTCCACAAGATTATTAGTGGAATAATCTGCTTTTCAGCCATCTGTGTCCCCAAGTCAATGTTTTTTAAAAAGGACAAATAAATAAAAATTAATAAGAGAAATATATTGTGGCAGTACTTTAATAAGAAAATTAATTTCAAAGAAGCTGCTGAACTCCTTTTTGAATTTTATAACATTAATACTCTATTCATAAATACTTCCATTTTTTACCAGGCCAGTATATTATAAGGTCAAGCCTATAGAATGTGACTTCCTCTCTTCAGGACAAAAACAATCAAACAAAAATATGTCAGGATAAATAAATAGCAAAAAGTGCTATGTGATGGGGTTTCTAAATGTATAGTCAATTTAAACAAAAATTTTTCCAAAATGTGGCATGGATGCTACTGCTATATCTCTCACTGACAGCCAAACTGGTCATTCGGAGCAGCTTAAGATGGCCAAAAATAGGTGCTTGTACTAGGTTTTCAAATCTATTCCCTAAATATTGTTCATGCTTCAAAATTAGTAGCAATATAAAGCCACATCTGAAAACAGCAACTCAATGTAAAAAAACCCTCAAAATCAAAATTGTATAATTTTTTTTACTTTCTAAGAGATATGAATCACTGTTTCTGAGGACAGTTTTAACAGACATTAAGCATGAGGCTTCCTGGATTACATGGAGGTTAGGATTTCAACATATGAATTTTGGAAGACACAAACATTCAGACCATAGCATATTTTAAGTAAGTTGTTTTAATTTTTTTTACAATTTTTGTTTTTTGACCTATAAAATAGGGCAATAATGGTTATGTTTTGGGAGTATTGGAAGGATTCTTATATCTGTGTATATCAAGATATAGATTAGTAGATTAGTAAAGTACATATGTGCCTTATGTTATGATTATTATATTTTGTCTTTGATTTCACTGCTAGCACAAATTTAAAAAAAAATGTTGAACTGATGATTCCCATAATTAACTTAGTACATATTTTTATTATCCTTCTTTCATTAACATTTCAAGATATCCTTATAGCTCAAGTGCTTTCAAATGATTTCACTTGTCTGGCTAATTAAAAACATGGCATTTCTAATAACTCTGGGTAATGGAAACACATATAGTTATGCACAATCATTTGGCTCTCCGTCAAAAATTATTCAAGGATCTTTATGAAACAAAAATTCAAAATGTTTCTCATAAAGGTTTTGAAAAATCACTACTCTTTAGAAAAGTTCTCTGTTGTAAGAATTGTTTTCTAGCAAGTACATCAAGAAAAGAAAATATTAAGTATAATGTTGCAGACAGTTATCATTTCAAAATAAAAGACCACTACATCTGTCTATAGGTCTGCAAACAGAGTTGATAAAGCATTTTTCTTTTCAGCCAATACTGATTAAATAATGACTAACATTATCAGCGTCATATTCTTTGATTATAAAGGTTGATACTGTGAAAGTATTATTTTTTGGTGGATACTGTGAAATTATATATATATTTACTATTTATCTGCTTCATTAAATGTTATGTTTAGTAAAATGTTTAAATTTTAAACATTTAAATATTTTAAATTGGCATATTGGATATTTGCCTGAGAAACAAAGAGGACACAGTTTGTGTGGTAGTTTAAAGATCATCTCTTGATTTTTTTTTTAACATGCATTTTCTTGTTCCCCCTCTTAATAGTACTAAATTCATGAACTATAAGGTTCAGGCAGAATTCACTTTCTTCCTCCCAATTCCAGAGTGTGTTCTGAATATATTTGCCACAGTGATTTATTGAGTTGGACAAATGACAAGCTTTTTCAAACAGAAGGTATGTTTAATAATTTAGTGTTATTTACTAGAGATATGATAAAATACATTAGCTCTCTCCAATTGCCTTAGAAATATAAAATTATGAAGCTATGAACTTCATCCTTAAAGCTTCCAAAAAGCCCCCCTAGAGTTAAGAATGAGGTTAATATTACATCAGAGCACAATGGGGGAAGAGAGAGAGAAGAAACAGATTTGAAAACAAATTTTTTGTGAGTCCTTTTGCAATCAGGATCAAGGCTTAACTGACATCTACTGTACTCTGGTCTCTTAAATTAAAGAGTTAGTAAATCATGTAATCATACCTAGTAATCATACCCTAGTATTCTTTCTTGAGAAAGTAAATCCCCCAAAATGGCAAAAGTATGAGGTTTTACCCATAACTAAAGTTGAGGAAAGACAATTAGTTATCAGGGAAATTAAACTTGTTCACTTGGATGTCAGGACCCCTGCCAACTGTTAAAATATAATCAAGTCAAGGTGCCTTCAAGATGGTGGAGGAGTAAGACGTGGAGTTCACCTTCCTCCCCACAAATACATCAAAACTACATCTACATGTGGAACAGCTCCTACAGAACACCTACTGAATGCTGACAGAAGTCCTCAGACTTCCCAAAAGATGCCCTCAGGTAACCTACACACAGAGGCAGGATCAAATCCAACCTGAACCCCAGGAGCTCAGTGGACAAAGAAGAGAAAGGGAAATTTCTCCCAGCAGCCTCAGGAGCAGCGGAATAAATTTCCACAATCAACTTGATGTACCATGCAACTGTGGAATACCTGAATAGACAACAAATCATCCCAAAATTGAGGTGAAGAACTTTGGGAGCAACTGTAGACTTTGGGTTTGCTTTCCACATCTAATTTGCTAAAGGTTTTATGTTTATCTTAGTTTAGTATTTAGAGCTTAATATCATTGGTATATTTGTTTATTGATGTGTTGCTCTCTTCCTTTATATATATTTTATGTGTACATATATTTTTTCCTTTTTCTCTTTTTGTGTTTATGTGTGTGTGTCTTTGTGTGATTTTGTCTCTATAGCTTTGCTTTTGCCATTTGTCCAAGGTTCTGACTGTCCATTTGTGGTTTTATGATTTTTTTTTTAGTATAGTTTTTAGCACTTGCTATCATTGGTGGATAGGTTTTTTGGTTTGCTTGCTATCTTCTTTCTCTTTCATTTTTATTACACTTTTATATTTTTATTTTTAATAATTTTTTTCTATTTTAATAACTTTATTTTATTCTTTCTTTCTTTCTTTCTTTCTTTCTTTCTTTCTTTCTTTCTTTCTTTCTTTCTTTCTTTCTTCCTTCCTTCCTTCCTTCCTTCCTTTCCTTCTTTTTCCGTTTTCTTCTGAGCCATGCGGCTGATGGTTCTTGGTGCTCTGGCTGGGTGTCAGTTCTGAGCCTTTGAGGTGTGAGAGCTGAGTTCAGGACATTGGTCCACCAGAGACCTGGCTCCACATAACATCAAACAGTGAAAGTTCTTTTAGAGATCTCCATCTCGACGCTAAGACCCAACTCCACTCAACGACCAGCAAGATACAGGGCTGGACACCCTATGCCCAACAACTAGCAAGACAGGCCACAAACCCATCAATTAAGAGAGAGGCTGCCTAAAATAATAATAAGTTCACAGACATCCCAAAACGCAACACCAGATGTGGTCCTACCCACCAGAAAGAAAAGATCCAGCCTCATCCACCAGAACACAGGCACTAGTCCCCTCAAAAGGAAGCCTACACAATGCACTGAACCAACCTTACCCACTGGGAGCAGACACCAAAAAAACAAAGGGAACTAAAAACCTGCAGCTGGCAAAATGGACCATAAACACAGTAAGTAAAGAAAAATGAGAAGACAGAGAAATAGACAGAAGATGAAGGAGCAAGGTAAAAACACACCAGACCAAACCAATGAAGAGGAATTAGGCAGTGTACTTGAAAAAGAATTCAGAGTAATGATAGTAAAGATGATTCAAAATCCTGAAAATAGGGGCTTCCCTGGTGGCGCAGGGGTTGAGAGTCCACCTGCTGATGCAGGGGACACGGGTTCATGCCCCGGTCTGGGAAGAGTCCACATGACACGGAGCGGCTGGGCCCATGAGCCATGGCTGCTGAGCCTGCGTGTCCGGAGCCTGTGCTCTGCAACAGGAGCGGCCACAACAGTGAGAGGCCCGTGTACCACAAAGAAAAAAAACAAAAACAACAAAATCCTGGAAATAGAATGGATAAAACACAAGAAACATTTAACAAGGACCTAGAAGAAATAAAGAGCAAGCAAACAATGATGAACAACACAATAAATGAAATTTAAAAATTTCTGGAAGGAATTAAGAGCAGAATAACTGAGGCAGAAGCATGGGTAAGGGACCTGGAACATAAAATAGTGGAAATAACTACTTCAGAGCAGAATAGAGAAAAAGTGATTGAAAAGAATTGAGAACAGTGTCAGAGACCTCTGGGACAACATTAAACACACTAACACTTGAATTATAGGGGTCCCAGAGGAAGATAAAAAGAAAGGGACTGAGAAAATACTTGAAGAAATTATAGTTGAAAACTACCCTAATATGGGAAAGGAAATAGTCGATCAAGACCAGGAAGTGCAGAGACACCCATAGAGGATAAATCCAAGGATAAAGATGCCAAGACACATATTAATGAAAATATCAAAAATTAAATAGAAAAAAAATTCTAAAAGCGGCAAGGGAAAAGCAACAAATAACATACAAGGGAATACCCATAAGGTTAACAGCTGATCTTTCAGCAGAAACTGCTAGCCAGAAGGGAGTGGCAGGACATATTTAAAGTGATGAAAGGGAAAAACCTTCAAACAAGATTGCTCTACCCAGCAAGGATGTCATTCAGATTCAATGGAGAAATTAAAACCTTTACAGATAAGCAAAAGTTAAGGGAATTCAGCACCACCAAACCAGTTTTACAACAAATGCTAAAGAAAATTCTCAAGGTAGGAACACAAGAGAAGGGAAAGACCTACAAAAACAAACCCCAAACAATTATGAAAATGGTAGTAATAGAAACATATCTGTTGACAACTACCTTAAATGTAAATGGATTAAATGCCCCAATCTAAAGACATAGACTGTCTGAATGGAAAGAAAAACAAGACCCTTACATGTGCTGTCTACAAGAGACCCACTTCAGACCTAGGGATACATACAGCCTGAAAGTGAGGGGATGGAAAATGATATTCCATGCAATAGAAATCAAAAGAAAGCTGGCATAGCAATACTCATATCAGAAAAAATAGACTTTAAAATAAAGAATATTACGAGAGAAAGAAGGACACTACATAATGATCAAGGGATAAATCCAAGAAGAAGAAAAAACAATTGTAAATATTTATGCACCCAACATAGGAGCACCTCAATACTTAAGGCAAATGCTAACAGCCATAAAAGGGGAAATCAACAGTGACACAATCATAGTAGGGGCCTTTAACAACTCACTTTCCCCAATGGACAGACCATACAAGGGAATATAAATAAGTAAACAGAAGCTTTAAATGATACATTAAACATGATGGATTTAATTGATATTCATAGGACATTCCATCCAAAAAGAGCAGATTACACTCTCTTCTCCAGTGTACATGGAACATTCTCAAGGATAGATCATATCTTGGGTCACAAATCAAGCCTTGGTAAATTTAAGAAAATTGAAATCATATCAAGTATCTGTTCTGACCACAATGTTTTGAGACTAGATATCAAACAAAGGACAAAATCTGTAAAAAATACAAACACAAGGAGGCTAAACAATACACTACAAAAAAACCAAGAGCTCACTGAAGAAATCAGAGAGGAAATCAAAAAACACCTAGAAGCAAATAGCAATGAAAGCACAATGACACAAAACCTATGTGATGAAGCAAAAGCAGTCTTAAGAGGGGAGTTTATAGCAACATATTCTTACCTCAAGAAACAAGAAACATCTCAAATAAACAACCTAACCTTAAACCTAAAGAAATTAGAGAGGGAAGAACAAAACAACACAAAATTTAGCAGAAGGAAAGAAATTGTAAAGATCAGACCAGAAATAAATGAAAAAGAAATGAAGGAAATGATAGGAAAGATCAATAAAACTAAAAGCTAGTTGAGAAGATAAACAAAACTGATAAACCATTAGCCAGACTCAACAAGAAAAAAAGGGAAAAGGCACAAATCAACAGAATTAGAAATGAAAAAGGAGAAGTAACAACTGATACTGCAGAAATACAAAGGATCATGAGATTACTACAAGCAACTATATGCCAATAAGATGGACAACCTGGAAGAAATGGACAAATTCTTAGAAAAGCACAACCTTCTGAGCCTGAACCAGGAAGAAATAGAAAAAATAAACGGACCAATCACAAGCACTGAAATTGAGACTATGATTAAAAATCTTCCAAAAAAAAAATTGCTCAAGACCACATGGCTTCACAGGCAAATTCTATCAAACATTTAGAGAAGAGCTAACACCTATCCTTCTCAAACTCTTCCAAAATATAGCAGAGGGAGGAGCACTCCCAGACTCATTCTATGAGGCCACTATCACCCTGGTACCAAAACTAGACAAAGATGCCACCTAAAAAGAAAACTACAGGCCAGTATCACTGATGAACATAGATGTAAAAATTCTCAACAAAATATTAGCGAAAAGAATCCAACAGTACATTAAAAAGATCATACACCATGATCAAGTGGAGTTTATCCCAGGAATGCACAGATTCTTCACTACAAGCAAATCAATGTGATAAACCATATTAACAAATTGAAGGATAAAAATCATATGATCATCTCAATAGATGCAGAAAAAGCTTGCAACAAAATTCAGCCCCCATGTATGATAAAAACCTTCCAGAAAGTAGGCATAGAGCAAACTTTCTTCAACATAATAAAGGCCATATATGAAACACCCACAGCCAACATTGTTCTCAATGGTGAAAAACTGAAAGCATTTCCACTGGGATCAGGAACAAGACAAGGTTGTCCACTCTCACCACTATTATTCAACATCATTTTGGAAGTTTTAGCCATGGCAATCAGAGAAGAAAAATAAATAAAATAATACAAATTGGAAAAGGAGAAGTAAAAGTGTCACCATTTACACATGACATGGTACTATACATAGAGCATCCTAAATATGTTACCAGAAAACCACTAGAGCTAATCAATGAATTTGGTAAAGTGGCAGGATACCAAATTAATGCACAGAAATCTCTTGCATTCCTATACACTAATGATGAGAAATTTGAAAGAGAAATTAAAGAAACACTCCCATTTACCATTGCCACAAAAAGAATAAAATGCCTAGGAATAACCCTACCTAAGGAGACAAAAGACCTGTATGCAGAAAACTATAAGATACTGATGAAAGTAATTAAAGATGATACAGATAGATGGAGAGATACCATGTTCTTGGATTGAAAGAAACAACACTGTGAAAATGATTAAACTGCCCAAAGCATTCGACAGATTCAGTGCAATCCCTATCAAACTACCAATGGCATTTTTCACAGAAGTAGAAGAAAAAATTTCACAATTTGTATGGAAACACAAAAGACCCCAAATAGCCAAAGCAATCTTGAGAAAGAAAAATGGAGCTGGAGGAATCAAACTCCCCGACTTCAGACTATACTAGAAAGCTACAGTAATCAAGACAGTATGAAACTTGCACAAAAAGAGAAATTTAGGTCAATGGAACACATAGAAAGCCCAGAGGTAAACCCACACACATATGGTCAACTTCTATTTGATAAAGGAGGCAAGAATATACAATGGAGAAAAGACAGCCTATTCAATAAGTGGTGCTGGGAAAACTGGACAGGTACATGTAAATGAATGAAATTAGAACACTCCCTAACACCACACAAAAATAAACTCAGAATGGATTAAAGACCTAAATGTAAGGGCAGACAGTATAAACCTCTGGAGGAAAACATAGGCAGAACACTCCATGACATAAATCACAGCAAGATCCTTTTTGACCCACCTCCTAGAGAAATGGAAATAAAAACAAAAATAAAAAAGTGGGACCTAATGAAACTTAAAAGCTTTTGCACAGCAAAGGAATCCATAAACAAGATGAAAAGACAGCTCTCAGAATGGGTGACACTATTTGCAAATGAAGCAACTGACAAAGGATTAATCTACAAAATTCACAAGCAGCTCAGTATCAAAAAATCAAACAAAACAATCCAAAAATGGGCAGAAGACCTAAATAGACATTTCTCCAAAAAAGACATACAGATTGCCAAGAAACACATGAAAGGATGCTCAACATCACTAATCATTAGAGAAATGCAAATCAAAACTACAATGAGGTATCACCGCACACCAGTCAGAATGGCTGTCATTAAAAATTCTACAAACAATAAATCCTGGAGTGGATGTGGAGAAAAGGGAACCCTTTCCACTGTTGGTGGGAATTTAAATTGATACAGCCACTATGGAGGACAGTACGGAGTTTCTTCAAAAAACTAAAAATAGAACTACCATACGACCCAGAAATCCCGGTACTCGGTATATACCCTGAGAAAACCATAATTCCAAAAGAGTCATGGACCACATTGTTCATTGCAACTCTATTTACAATAGCCAGGACATGGAACCAATCTATGTGTCCATCAACAGATGAATGGATAAAGATCATGTGGCACATATATACAATAGAATATTACTCAGCCATAAAAGGAAATGAATTATTTGTAGTGAGGTGGGTGGATCTAGAGACTGTCATACAGAGTGAAGTGAGTCAGAAAGAGAAAAATAAATACCGTATGCTAACACAGATATATGGAATCTAAAAAAAAAATAATAATAAAAAAATGTTCTGAAGAACCTAGGGGCAGTTCAGGCATAAAGACATAGACGTAGAGAATGGACTTCAGAACGTGGGGAGGGGGAAGGGTAAGCTGTGATGAAGTGAGAGAGGGGCATGGACATATATACACTACTAAATTCAAAATAGATAGCTAGTTGGAAACAGCTGCATAGCACAGGGAGCTCAGCTCGGTGCTTTGTGTCCACATAGAGGGGTGGGATAGGGAGGGTGGGAGGGAGATGCAAGAGGGAGGAGATATGGTGATGTATGTATATACATAGCTGATTCACTTTGTTATACAGCCTCAACTAACATGGCATTGTAAAGCAATTATGCTCCAATAAAGATGTTAAAAACATTTTTTTTATCAAGTTGACTTCACAGTTTTCATCCAAGCCATCAGTCTTTAGCCTTATGGTTTTCTTCTCTAGAATGCTAGAATACTCTAAGGCACTTTCAGGTTCTAAATTCTGTGAATTGAGAGTATAACAAGAGGTATTTTCTTTAGTTTAGTGTTCAGTTTTTGGATTTGCTGATTTTCTGACCATTAGAATATTTCCCACGTTAGCTTTAAGGATTCACAGGTTTTAGAACTTACTGAGATCCTTAATGGTCCTGCAGAGGCCGCTGGGCTATTCAGTAGCAGCATTAATCTGTGAGATTCACTGGCAGAAAAACCCATCCCAGGAATAAAGAACATTTTTGGCACTTTCTCATTTCATTTGGACCAGTTTGCTTGGTCATAATCTTCATGCATTTCCAAACATCATTTTCTGTTTGACTGAATGCCAGATGCAGGGTATATAAATCAATTTCTTTTACTAAATACCCAGAGGGTAAAAACAAAAACAAACACCCCAAAACCTTTTGATGAGTGAACAAAAAGGTATAGATTCTAATGAATTCAAGTTCCAAAGAAAGTAGATCAATCCTTTATTTTATATGTTCTCATTAACTCACCCATGTGTGCAGCTGAATATGAGAAAAATGAAACCAAGTTTTTATTTTAAAAGATGGGAATTCTAAATCATGGAATAGACACTTGATTAAATGCAATATACACTCTATCTTACTACTCTCATGGATTCTGTACTCAGGTTTCTTAATATTTTCATTTTATCATTTAAGAATTACTATTTCACCTGGTGTGTTTCACATAGTGTGTTAGTAGAAGAACCTTAATCAAACATAGTTCTATACATCCCCAAAGCTCATGTTCTCCTTGTAGTATCTGTTTATCCTAGAAAAAGTGTGATATTATAAATCCAATGAGAGTAAGGTATGTTTTTCCTAATATTTGCTTCATATTTTGCAGTAAGTTAATGTGCTGCACTGTGAATAGGCCTGGAATTTCATTCAGCAGATTTGGGGATATAGAGTTGCAGTTACGTAGAATGTTATTTCAAGGAAATCAATAGAGTACTTCAAGTTCCATACCATTTTGCCAGATGAATTTATTGTTCATATATTTCATCTTCTTGTCACAAAGATTGTAGATATAACTTAAATAGGGTTACTAGAACTGCCTGTAAAAATGGAACATAGGTAAAAATTAAATCAAGAACTGATGTTTCACAATCACCAGATTCATGTATGATATGAATGTGAATAAGTATATATGCATATGCACATACACACACATGCACACAAAATATCTGTAAATGCTTGTGCTATATATACATCTGGAAAAATTAAAATACTGTAGGTAGCAAAATTTAAAAAACCTAATCTGTAAAATCTAACATGTTCTGGTTATTGAGGTTACTATTAATGGATTTTTTGGATTGATTGTTAGCTTAAACTCTGTTCTTTGCATAGAAATTACTTGTAGAAAATTTAAAGTGTTAACCTACGGAAGTCTTACCTTCATAACTTCAAGCACAATCACTTTGTTGATCTCCTGGCTTCTTATACATCTTACAGCATATTATTTAACATATTATTTAAATATGTTTCTTAAAATTAACTTTGATTAAATTTAATATAATTCTACTGTGGGTAGAGTGTATTCCATCAGCACTAAAAATACAATCCTATACATTTTTGGTACTCTTGCTTTTATTAGTCTTTATGTACCCTGACATCTGAACCAATTTGACCTTCTGGCCTATAAACTTCTTTTGATCATATTTATGACTGAAATAACTTTTTGAAGGTCAATGTGACAATTTATAAATTGACCCTTGATTGCAAGTGTAGGTGGTAAATTTCATTCTCATTTTATTTTGAGAAAAAGAATGACTAGTTTTTGTACATGTTCAAGAAGATCCAGAAAATTATACCTAAACCATCTCATCATTGAAGGCATAAAATGTATTTTTAAAAGATTTTCAGTATATTAGTATTTTAATTTTAAACATAAAAGTATTATAAAATTCATTAAGCAACTTTTTCTATTTCTTACTATCATTAATAAATATTAATTAATGTGCTGACAATTGTTGAATTAGTAGGTAAAATCAACTAAATAACCAAGGCAACAGTACCAATTATTTTATGGTTATATGTCAGATAGACTAATTACCTGGTAATTGTTTCCAAAGGCAAAAAATATATTGAAACATTACATCTCTTTTAAGTTCTCAACACATAATTTAAAACTAGAAGTTAATGTTTGGTAATGAAAAAATTGCATTGGAGATCAGAAGCCTCAAATTCTAGTTGCATCGTTTCTTTTCACTACCTGAAGACTTTAAGAAAAAAGACAAATTTTTCTATATTTATTTATGTCTAAAACATAGAGTCTACATGAAATATGGTGACAACAAGTGTATTTAAATACATTGTCTAATTTTCCATTATCTACTGTAAATTTGTTCTGAGTTAACCTTTGTTATCGTCATTATCCATAGAGAAATAAAATGATTAAATAATAGCCAAAATGTTCAATGATTTTCTAGTTCATCCGAAGTTTACTGTAAATTCTTAGGGTAAATAATTTAGCCTGTTTCATAACTTCCCCACTAATAAAATTGAGATGTTAGAATGATATAAAAAATCTATGGATTTTAAGAGAGCTCAATAGAAACCCAGTTGTACTGCCTGAAGCTTGGGAGAACTGGGAAGTAGAATTAAGATTTATTTATGTGACGGATAGTTTACTTGGCGTGAATTTATATGATGTCTCATTTTACAGCCCACAATTTTTGACTGGTAATTAATATTAGCTCAATGTTTAACAAATAATTAAGGTTAATAAACATTGAATCTATTCCACATCTTCACATCTTCTCATGAGCTATCATTTTTTTCTTGGCCGCACCTTGCAGGTTGCAGAATTTCAGTCCCTAACCAGGGATTGAACCCCGGCCCTGGCAGTGAAAGCGCAGAATGTTAACCACTAGTCCACCAAGGAACTTCCTAATCTTTTTTCTTTTTTTTAATTGAAATATAGTTCATTTACAATGTTTCAGGTGTACAGCAAAATGATTCAGTTATACTTATATATGTATATTCAGTTACATATATACATATATATTCTTTTTCAGATTATTTTCTATTATGGGTTATTAAAAGATATTGAATATAGTTCCCTATGTTATACAGTAGGTATAGATTATTTATTTTATATATAGTTGTGTGTATCTGTTAATCCCAAATTCTGAGTTTATTCCTCCCTTCCCTTTCCCCTTTGATAACCATAAGTCTGTTTTCTATGTCTGTTAATCTGTTTCTGTTTTGTAAATAAGTTCCTTTGTATCATTCTTTTAGATTCCATATACAAGTTATATCATATGATATTTCTTTCTCTGTTTGACTTACTTCACTTCATATGATAATCTCTAGGCCCATCCATGTTGCTGCAAATGGCAGTATTTAATTCTTTTTTATGTCTGAGTAATATTCCATTGTATGTATTTACCTCATCTTTATCTATTCATCTGTTGGTGGACATTTAGTTTGCTTCCATGTCTTCATTACTGTAAATAGTGCAGTTATGAATATTGGAGTGTATCTTTTTTTTTTTTAAATAAACTTATTTATTTATTTATTTTTGACTGTTTTGGGTGTTTGTTGCTGCACAGGCTTTCTCTAGTTGGGGCAAGCAGGGGCTACTCTTTGTTGCAGTGCTGGCTTCTCATTGTGGTGGCTTCTCTTGTTGTGGAGCATGGACTCTAGGCACATGGGCTTCAGTAGTTGTGGCATGCAGGCTCTGTAGTTGTGGCTCACAGGCTCTAGAGTGCAGGCTCAGTAGTTGTGGTGCACAGGCTTAGTTGCTCCACAGCATGTGGGATCTTCCCAGACCAGGGCTCAAACCTGTGTCCCCTGCATTGGCAGGCAAATTCTTAACCACTGCACCACCAGGGAAGCCCCAAGGAGTGTATCTTTTTGAATTGAAGTTTTTATATTTTCCAGATATATGCCCAGGAATGGAGTTGCTGGATCATATGGTAACTCAATTTTTTGTTTTTTTAAGGAAACTCAATACTGATCTCCATAGTGGATGCACCAATTTATACTACCACCAACAGTGTAGAAGGGTTCCCTTTTCTCCACACGCTGTCCAACATTTATTAATTGTAAACTTTTTGGTGATGGTCATTCTGACTTGCATGAGGTGATAACTTTTGGTTTAATTTGCATTTCTCTAATAATTAGTGGTGTTGAGCATGTTTTCATATGCCTATTGCAGTGGTCCATGATGTTTTTGGCACCAGGAACAGGTTTCGTGGAAGAAAATTTTCCACAGACCGGGGTGGGGTATGGTTTTGGGATGATTCAAGCACATTACATTTATTGTGCACTTTATTTCTATTATTATTACACTGTAATATATAAAGAAATAATCATAATACAGAATCAGTGGGAGCCCTGAATTTGTTTTCTTGCAACTAGTTGGTCCCATCTTGGGGTGATGGGAGACAGTGACACCCAAAGTGTGTTGCTTATGTCCAGTCTACTCCGTAATCTCATTTTCGTTGCTGTCACTGCAGAAAACCCTGCTTCACAAAGATGGGATATTGGAAATGGAGGCAGGCTTTTCAGTGCTTTTGTGGCAATCTCAGGATATTCTGCCTTGACTTTAATCCAGAACATGTGGAGATTTGAGGTTGTCTCAAACAAACATTTAAGGCCACTGTCATTTCCGGTCTCAAGCAGTTGATCCTCTTCTAGCACAGACAAAGTCAATTTACCTGGCTTACTCCCAAATGGATCTCAGATACATTCCTTCCCAATTTGGGGGCCTTTTGTGGTTCAGAAGTAATGCTCAAACTCTTTTGAAAGCTAAGATATGTGATCATGCAACAGCTGGGAGAAAGAAGACCCTGGTTCAGTCTCTTTCAAAATCTCTGCTAATTGAAACATGTCAAAACTCCCAATATTCACTCATCCCCCTCATAATTCCAGCTTGGCTTTGAATACAGCCACTTTATCTGCCTACTTGGACATAATTGTCATTCTCCCCTGAAGTGACAGATTGAGTTCATTGAGCAGGTTAAATATATCACACGAGTAATAAGTTTTGAGACCCATTCTATGTCACTGAAATATGCTGCCAGTGGTGACTGTTTTTCTAAAAGAAGTCTCGGGAGCAGCTCTCATAACTCAAAAACTCTGGCCAGTGATCTACCTTTAGAAAGCCATCTGACTTCTGTGTATAAGAGAAGACACAGAAGTGTTTCTCTTATACAAGACGTGGATGGGCTCCACGTCCATCTCTTCACAGAGCCGCGTGAACAGACCTAAGTTAAGGGCATGTACTTTAATGTGGTTGATAATTTTAATCACATCCTGCAAAAAGTTAAGTTCAGATGACTTTTTTCGGCTAGCCAGCATTTCTCTATGGATGACACATTGCATAAACTCACATTCAAAAGCTATCTCTTTGACCCGAATAGTGAAACCAGAAAGCCATCCTGTCATGGCCGCCACTCTGTCCGTGCATATACTGACACAAAATGACCAATTCAGTGTTCCTGATATGTAATCATTCAAAGACTTGAATAGTTCTGCAGCTGTAGTGTTCGTTGGCAACAAAAGTGCACATAACATATCCTCATGCACATCCTCCTGAAAAATATATGACACAAAAACAAGCATTGTTGCCTTGGTATCAACATCAATAGACTCGTCAACCTGGATTGCCTACCATAGTGACTCATTAATCCTCTCTAACAATTGTGCCTCAATGTGCTCTGCTATTTCATTAATTCATCTAGTTATGGTGTTAGCCGAAAGAGGAATATGTGCCACCTTTTGAACTGCAACCTCTTCTAAAATTTCACAACAAATTTCCTTAGTAGCTGGCAGAATCAACTCTTCACCAATAGTAAAGGGCTGCTTAGCTTTAGCAATGTGGTTAGCCACTAAGAATGATGCTCTCAATGCAGACACATCTGATGAAGTTGTGGCCTTCAATAATTGCTTCTGTTCTTCCTGTTCACGTTTTTTTCTTTTGAAAAACTCCAAAGGCTTATCTTTTAATGCAGTGTGCTTTGTCTCCATGTGGCAAAGTAACTTTGAAGGTTTCATGGCTTTGTTGGATAGCCAGTCACCACATATTATACAAAGCGAGCTTGGAGAATGTGAATCACCTGTTGCAATGAACCCATAATTTAAGTGGTACTCTTGGTATTTTCTTTTAAGTGCAGCTTTCTTTTTGTTGCAGTCTTAGAGTCTTCTGCTGTCTCTTGATTGGGTCTTCCCCGTTTTCAAAGAAGCTCTCCAGTGACGTTTGGTTTTTACTCATTTTGGCTAGGGTTAGCCTGTGAGCTTACCAAAACTGTGACTGGGACAAGTGAACAGTGAGGAAAGAGGAGCAGACAGAAGTGGTAAATAAAATAATGGGCAGGCCACGCATGGACTAAAATAATCCTCAGATTCTGAGTTAAAGCCTGCCACCAGATGCAGCTGTACAATTGAATTATATCAACTCACTTGCTACTATAAAGCCTGCCACGAGATGCGCTTAATTGTCACTTGTCACTCACTGATAGGGTTTTGCTATGAATCTGCAAGCAATTGATTTATTATGGTCTCTGTGCAGTCAAACCTCTCTACTAATGATAATCTGTATTTGCAGCTGCTCCCCAGTGTTAGCATCACTGCCTCAGCTCTGCCTCAGATGATCAGGCATTAGATTCTCATAAGGATCATGTAACCTATATCCCTCGCATGCACAGTTCACAGTAGGCTTCATGCTCCTATGAGAATCTAATGCCACCACTGATCTGACAGGAGGAGGAGCTAAGGTGGTCATGAGAGTGATGGGGAGCAGCTGTAAATGCTGATGAAGCTTTGCTCACTTGCCTGCTGCTCACCTCTTGTTGTATGGCCTTGTTCCCAGGGCTTGGGGACCCCTTACCTACTGGGCATCTGTATGTCTTCTTTGGAGAAATGTTTATTCAGGACTTCTGCCCTTTTTTATTTTATTTTATTTTATTTATATTGAGCTGTATGAATTCTTTGTATATTTTAGAGATTAATTCCTTGTCAGTTGCATTGCTTGCAAATATTTCTCCCATTCTGTGGGTTGTCTTTTTATTTATGGTTTCCTTTGTTGTGCAAAAGATTTTAAGTTTCATTAGGTCCCATTTGTTTACTTTTGCTTTTGTTTCCATTACTCCAGGAGAAAGATCCAAAAGGCTATTGCTGAGATTTATGTCAAAAAGTGTTCTGCCTATTGTTTTTTTGAAGTTTTATGGTATCAGGAATTACATTTAGGTCTTTAATCCATTTTGAGCTTATTTTTGTATATGGTGTTAGAGAATGATCTAATTTCATTCTTTTACATGTAGCAGTCCAGTTTTCTCAGCATCACTTATTGAAGAGACTGTCTTTTCTCCATTGTATATCCTTGCCTCTTTTGTCATAGATTAATTGACCATAAGTGTGTGAGTTTATTTCTGGGCTTTCCATCCTATTTCATTGATCTATGTGTTTTTGTGCCAGTACCATATTGTCTTGATGACTGTAGCTTTATGGTATAATCAGAAGTCAGGGAGCATGATTCCTCCAGCTCTGTTCTTCTTTCTCAAGACTGTTTTGGCTATTTGGGGTCTGTTGTTTCCATATAAGTTTTTAAAAGTTTTTTGTTCCAGATCTGTGAAAAATACCATTGATAATTTGATAAGGATTGCACTGACTCTATAGATTGCCTTGGATAGTATGGTCATTTAAACAATATTGTTTTTCCAATCCAAGAACTTGGTATATCTTTCCAATTGTTTGTGCTGTCTTCGATTTTTTGTGTCAGCATCTTATAGTTTTTGAAGTGCAGATCACTTGTCTCCTTATGTAGGTTTATTCTTAGATATTTTATTCTTTTTGACATGATGGTAATTGGGATTATTTCCTTAATTTCTCTTTCTAATATTCCATTGTTAGTGTATAGAAATGCAACGGATTTCTGTATATTAATTTTGTATACTGTAACTTTATTGAATTTATTGATGAGCTCTAGTAGTTTTCTGGTGATGTCATGAGGGTGTTTTATGTATAATATCATGGCATCTGCAAACAGTGATAGCTTTACTTCTTCCTTTCCAATTTGGATTCCTTTTATTTGTTTTTCTTCTCTGATTGCTGTTGGTAGGACTTCCAAAACTATGCTGAATAAAAGTGGTGACAGAGGACATCCCTGTCTTGTTCCTATTTTTAGAGAGAATGCTTTCAGCTTTTCACCATTAAGTATGATATTATCTGTGGGTTTGTCATATACAACATTTATTATGTTGAGGTTTGTTCCCTCTATGCCTGTCTGGAGAGTTTTTATCATAAGTGTTGTTGAATTTCATCAAAAGTTTTTCTGCATCTATTGAGATGAACATATGGTTTTCTGCTTCAATTTGTTATTGTGGTGTATCACATTGATTGATTTGCAGATATTGAAATATCCTTGCATCCCTGGGGCAAATGCCACTTGGTCATGTTGTATGATCTTTTTAATGTATGGTTGGATTCTGTTTTCTAGTATTTTGTTGAGGATTTTTGTGTCTATGTTCATCAGTGATATTGGCCTGTAATTACCTTTTTTTGTGATATCTTGGTCTGGTTATGGTATCAGGGTGATAGTAGCCTTGTAGATTGAGTGCTGGAGTGTTCCTTCCTCTGCAATTTTTTGTAAGAGTTTCAGAAGAATAGATGTTAACCCTTCTCTAAATGTTTGGTAGAATCTATCTCTGATGCCATCTGGTCCTGGACTTTAGTTTGTTGGAGTTTTTTATTTGCTAATTTAATTTCTGTACTTGTAATTGCTCTGCTCATATTTTCTATCTTTTCCTGGTTCAGTCTTGGGAGTTTATATCTTTCTAAGTATTTGTCCAGTTCTTCTAGATTGATTATTTTACTGGTGTATAGTTGCTCATAGTAGTCTCTTATGCTCCTTTGTATTTAAGTGGTATTTGTAACTTCTTTTTTTTTTTTTCACTTCTGATTTTATTGATTTGGACCCTTTACCTTTTTTTCTTGATGAGTATGACTAAAGGTTTATCAATTTTGTTTATCTTTTCAAAGAACCAGCTTTTCATTTCATTGATCTTTTCTATTGTTTTCTTTGTCTCTATTTCATTTATTTCTGCTCTGATCTTTATGATTTCTTTCCTTCTATTAACTTTGGGTTTCATTTGTTCTTCTTTCTCTTGTTGGTTTAGGTGTAAGTTTAGGTGTTTTGTTGAGATTTTTCTTGTTTCCTGAGGTAAGCTTGTGTCACTATAAGCTTCCCTCTTAGAACTGCTTTTGTCTTGTCCCATAGGTTTTGGATCTTCATGTTTCCATTTTCATTTGTCTCTAGGTATTTTTAAATTTCCTCTTTAATTTCTTTAGTGATCCATTTGTTGTTTAGCAGCATACTGCTTAGTCTCCATCCTTTCTGTGCTTTTTGCAGTTTTTTTTCTTGTAGTTGATTTCTAATCTCATAACTTTGTGGTCAGAAAGGTGCTTGATATGATTTCAATTTTCCTCAATTTACAGAGGCTTGTTTTGTGACCTAACATGTGATCTATCCTGAAGAATATTCTATATACACTTGAAAAGAATATGTATTCTGCTGCTTTCAAGTGGAATGCTCTATAAATGTCAATTAAGTCCATTTGGTCTAATGTGTTTTTTTTTTTTTTTTCTAATGTGTTTTTTAAGGCCCGTGTTTTCTTATTGATTTTCTCCCCAGATGATCTGTCCATTGATGTAAGTGGTGTGTTAAATACACTTATTGTGTTTCTGTTGATTTCTCCTTTTATGGCTATTAGCATTGCCTTATATACTGAGGTGTTCCTACATTGGGTGCATATATAGTTACAGTTGCTATATCTTATTCTTGGATGGATCTCTTCATCATTATGTAGTGTCCTTCTTTGTCTTCTATAACAGTCTTTATTTTAAGGTCTATTATGTCTCATAAAGGTATTGCTACTCTGGCTTTCTTTTGATTTCCATTGGTGTAGACTACCTTTTTCTATCTCCTTGTTTTCAATCTACATGTCTCTAGATCTGAAGTGAGTCTCTCGTAGGCAACATATATATGGGCTCATGAGACATCTTTTAGCAGACAATCTTCATTGTACTTGGTTGAAAAGATAGAAGCAATCTAATTAAAGCATCTTCATTTTCCTATCAAACAAAATCTGCAATTTTCCATATTTCTGAACCCACCTTCTTTCTTTTTCTTTATGTAGAAGAAGTACCTCACTTCCTATCAAAGACTCTCCTTGCTTTTAATTATCTCACCTTTCTCTGGGGCTTAGTTGGTTATTACTTCTCTCCTCAATCATCATCATTTTAATCTCTATTCTTTCCTTTCCATAAACCTACGGTCAGTGTCCAATACTTCCTGCATTTAAAATTTCCTATTGTTATCTCAAATTCTCTTTCAGCTACCACAACCTTCCTCTTCTATTCATAAATAAAACTTAGAAGACATTGTCTTTATTTAATTTTCCCTTATGCTGTTATTTATCTAATTTATTCTAACATAACTTCTCCTCTTACTATTTCATTCTAGTGTTACCAATGTTACCAAAAATGTCTTGAAATCCTGAACCCCTTTCATTTGTCATCATTCTTGACATTTTATTGCTATTCTAAAATGTTACAAATGTTATCATTTAAAAATGCTTATTTCTCTTGCTTTCTGATACTACTAAAGCTTGATTTTTCTAAGATATCGACTGTATCCTTCCTTTGATTCCAATTCTAAATACTGGAATTCCTAGGCCTTGTGATTTACCTGCATTCTCTCAATTATCAGATTTATTCCCATAGATTTGAAATCATTTTACTTTAAAACTTACAGTAAAATACACCCCCCACCTCTTCAACACTCACACATCATTTTTTCTTGATTACTATGAGCAGGTCACTCAGACTTTGCATAATGTCTTTCTTCCTGAAATTGTAAACTCCCAACTCATCCCATGGCTAACTCTCATTTTTCTTTTCTCATTTTAAATCTTCCTCCCCAGCAAGAACTTTCCAAACCATCCAGTCTAAAGCTGCATTCTATTATTTTCATCATAGAAATCCATTCATTTCTTTCATTACAATGTATAGTTAATATCTCTATTTTCATCTACCTGTGGATTATCTGGATTTCCCATAAAATTATATACTTCTTGAGATCAAAGACTATCAACATTTTTCACTATTATATAAAGGATGCTTAGCCTTAAATAATGAATAGATTAATGAATGAACCAGAATTTCCCTCCTTCCAAAGTTTTCTGACAGCAACACCTATATTTTATCACTATACCAGGTTATCTTCTAAACTCTGAGCCCATTATCACCAAAGTCAAAAGTCATGATTTTTTTCACTAACCTTAAAACAAAAGTAGTTTTTAAAAGGATATAACACATGCAACTAGCTATCTGGTGTCATAGGGCCTGCTATCATAATTCTGGTTTTTATGAAATCAGAATATTTCAGCAGTTAATGTACACATCATTTGTTTTCCAGTTTAGTAAAATTGTCTCTAGATATAATTGAAGGAAGCAAATGAAATCTCATTTCCTCTTTTGGTATAATCTGGAAAAAAACTATTCATCCAAGGGGTTTCAACACCCGTTGCCCATTGCTTACCTTTATCTTAATATCCATAGCTTCAGATCCAACCAATCTCCTGAGATATTTATGATTATTCATTTATTTAGCACACATAATTTTCCAGGTATTGCATGAGGTGTCAACATTTTCTTAGATCTATTTAATTATCTACTTCCTGGCTTATTTGTAGTCCTAATTTCTGGGGCTGCCTTGGTTACTTTAAGAGCATGGTGCTTGATGGAGATTTTTCCATATTTGACTTTATTAAACATTTCTTCTGTTATTATCTAGTCTCTAGGGCCATTAATCTGATTGAAGGCCTATGGGTTTTTTTTTTTTCTCAACTCAATGAAGACTGAAAATATTTTGAAGTTCTCCAGCACGTAAAAAATAATTACAGGTATTTTCAACACCTTATACAGTATATAAAAGTTGTGAGATCTTTTAAAAATGTAATTATTTTATTTACAAGATGATTATATGTAACTGCATTTATTTGCATTAAATTCATTAAGGTGATACATTGCTACTATTTGTGATACACCAATTATGTTATATTTAAGTAGATTTTTAATTTAAAAACATAAAGCACAAGGTTTTTTTTCCTACTATGAGTCCCAAGGTTGTCTTTTTCCTAAATAATGAAACTATAAATTTTCAACTTCTGTTTCAAGATTTAACTTTAAAAAGAAATGGAGAAATGCATTATTATTTTCTTCTGAGATATCACTTTAAACCTCCCATTATTTTCTTAAATTTAGTTGAATTAAATTTACCAACAAAATGTATGGAGTTGTTTTAATATGCAAATTGTTGCCATCTAGACAGGTTACCAAAACATATTTATGCTGTTACTGATAAAAACTTTTCTAATTATTATAAAGTGGCTAAAATATAATATCCTGTGAAAACCTCTGAGTCATAGTAACATCTATTCCAAATGCAAAATCAGCATTCATTGTATTAGGATTAAGAAATGTAAACCTGAAGACATTTACAATTCTTACCTCTTCTAAATAGGATGATGCCAGATTTCTCCTCAGTTTTTCCTCTTATTGTTAGCCCCCACTTACTCCCTTAAACATTCACAAATGCTTCTGTTTTAACTGAGATTATCATTCAAGCCACCTTATGTTATTTGGATGATGATTTCAAGATCTCATTTAGTGCTTATTAATAATAATAATAAATATATTAACATAAGTATTTTTTTTCAAGACGAAATAACCTATTTATTGTAGAACTGTGGAGGGATCAATCAATCAAGACTGTAAAGTTGATTAGTAAATATAGACTATTTTCAGATATGTATTTTAATTTATAGACCTGTAGTATCTAATAGGGATGTATAAATAGAGCATATCATATATCGATGGCCTGAAGGGATTTTGAAGGAATGTGCTATATAAATTTAAACATCCCAAGCCATAAACCATAAATATTAATCATTCAAATTCTATTTGCCATCACTATAAGTTTTAATTGATAAGGCCTGAACTATAGAGGTCTGTATGTTTTGCTATTTTGCCTCAAATTCAGATGGTTACTGTAAGTTAAGGATAAGTGGAGATATTCTATGACTTTAGATGACTGCTCTCAGCTTTACTCAGAGTTCTAATTCACAATAAATTACAGTTGGTGTAATTGCTAATTTAAACAGTTTTTGTTGTATCTAGGGAAATACTTTTAAAAATAAGTTCAGTTGAGCAACTGACATTAAGCCATAATTACTACCTGTAAGTTGTTAATTAAGAATGACATTAGCTCTTATTGAACGTACTATGTACTAAGCTTTGTGCTAAAGTACATTTCTAAGTTCATTATCTTTGTGCTAAAGTACATTTCTAAGTTCATTATCTCTTTAATCGTAAAACAAAACAAAACAAAACAAAACAAAACCAATGGGGATATTTCTGTTCTATTACCTGAATGACTCTCAACTGTAGATGATTTTGGCCCCCAGGAGGCATTTCACAATGTTTAGAAATATTTTTGATTATCAAAACTGGGATGGGACTAGGATACACGTTCTACAAGTGTGTAGAAGCCAAGGATGCTACTAAACATCTACAATATACAGGAAACCTCCCAGAACAAAAAGTTATCAAGCCTAAAATGTCAATAGTGCTGAGTTTGAGGAGCCTTATCCCACCTAGAACTGTTTAGTGTAGTTCCAAGTCATTGAAACAAAGCCCATTTATAAAATGCCAAGATGGACACAACCAAAAGCAATCATTATCTGTACAGAGGAAGTAGGGCTAAAATTCAAAGAAGGAAGTTTTTTCTTTTGTGTTTTTAGCTCTATTGAGGTATAAAGGTATAATTCACATACAAAATTAAATAGACTTTGAGTGTACAAGGTGATAATTTGATGTAGATGTTCATTGTGAAAAGGACTCCCCAAAATGAGTTATTTAACATATCTGTCACTTCTCATATTTAGTTTTTTGTGTGCATGAAAAAGCTTAAAATATACTCTGTTACCAACTTTCAAGTATACAGTATAGTATTATCAACTACAGTCACAATGCTACACATTAGATCCTCAGACTTTAATCATCTTATAACTGAAAATGTATACTCTTTTACCAGCCACTCCCTACTTCCCCCCAGTCCCTAAAAAAAACAGTTCTACTCTCTGTTTTTATGAATTTAATTTTTTTTTTAGATTCACATATAAGTGATAACTTATAGTATTTGTTTTTCTCTGTCTGTTTTTTTCACTTAGCATAATGCCTTACAATTTATCTATGTTTTACTAAGTGACAGGACTTCTTTGCTTTTTAAGGCTGGAAAACTTTTCATTGTGTATTTATATATCCCATATTTTCTGTATCCATTTATCTATCAGTGGACACTTAGGTTGTTTCTAAAATATCTCTTAGAAATAGTGAATTCATTTCCTTTTGATATATAATCAGTAGTAGGATTGCTGGATCATTATGCTAGTTATATTTTTAATTTCTTTAAAAACTTGCACCCTGTTTTCTATAGTGGCTGTATCAAGTTACATCACTACCAATAGTGTATAAAAAAAAAAAAAAAAACACTGGAGAAAGGGTTCCCATCTCCATATCCTCACCAGCACTTGTTACATCTTGTCTTTTTTGGTCTTTTTGATAACAGACATCCTAACAAGGTGTGAGGTGATGTCATTGTGGTTTTGATTGACCTTTTCATGATGATTAGTGATAGTGAGGACTTTTTCATTTACCCACTGGCCATTTTTTAATCAGGTTTTTATTTTTGTTTTGGCTATTGAGTTGTATAAGTTTCTTCTGTATTTTGGATATGAACTTCTTATTGTTTTTGTGGTTTACAAATATTTTCTACCATTTCATATGTTGCTCTTCATTTTGTTGATTGTTAGCTTTGTTGTGCAGAAGCTTTTTAGTTGGATATAGTCTCGCTTGCTTATCTTTGCTTTTGTTGCTTTCACTTTCACCTGTGTTTTCTTCTAGGAATTTTGTGATTTCAGGACTTACATTCAAGTTGTTAGTCCATTTTGAGGTGATTTTTGTGAGTGGAGTAATATAAGAGTCCAGTTTCATTTCTTAGCATATTGATATGCAATTTTCTCAACACCAATTATTGAAGAGACTATTCTTTCCTGATTGCATATTCTTGGTTCCACTGATGTATTTGCTATATTACTGTGAAATATCATTCACATTTAATCTTTGATTCTATAATAGTTATTTTTAAAATCTTCTTTTTACACAATTTCCTGTGGATTATCAGTATTTAAGCTTAATTGTAATGTAATATTCAAAAATGGTTCAGTTTTACATGACTACTAAAGAAAAACTGATGACTATTTATGGTTAAGTGAATATGGGTAGGAGTTTATCATGGGGTTTTTGACATACCTATAGGGTATACAAACAGATGCATCTTTAACTATAAAAGTATCCTATTAAATAAATATATCAATCAGGCAATACTTATGGATATTAACCATATGACCAAAACTTTGCTAGATTTTTAGGGGTACACAAAAGTTCCAAAGGCAACACCTTTCATTGAGGATATAATCCATGAAAGAGATAAATTGAGTACCAAGAACAATGACCACAAATGCAAGGGCAGTATATGCATTTAAATACTATAAATCTTACCATGAACAATAACAAAGTGAAATATTTTATAACTATTTACTCAAAATCAACTATGTCCTAGATTCAAAATATTTCTTTTTGTTCCCAGGTGCACCAAAGAGGTCACAGATAAATAGTGAAAACAGACTGTCAGTCAAATATGTGATTCTGATGAGTAGTAGGATAATAGCCTCTGAAGTATTCAGCAGAATACATAGTCATGAATTCACAGTAATAGCTAGATTGCAAGTATAAAGCCCACATCCTTGTAATATTGGACAGACCCTCTAATTTATATATTCTCTAATATTCTTTTTCTTATATTCAGTATTTCTAATCATTACTAATCTCATATCATAGTTGAATCTACTTTTAAATACTTCAAGATTTTAAGTACTAAAGTGTCTCTGTGTACCTTAAAAAAATACTATTATGTGTAGTTGTATTTAAACATGAATCAAAAACCTCATTGTTAGGCTTTGAGAGTGGTATTTTGAGCATCTTTGATTATATTGTATTTATTTGGAGTTGGGATACAATTAACATTGCCCTGAAACCATATCTAGAGATAAAAATGAGTATTGTTATTTGTTGATGATATAAATTTCAAATGAGAAACAATTTTGACTAATATCTCCTAAAAGGGAAAATTATCACATTAAAATAATTTAACATTTAAGTCAAAGTCTAGAAAAAGAGAAGAAATTAATATGTGAACTGAAAATCATTTTTAAAGTTCATATATACCCATAATCATTTATATGAAATTCTAATTTATTTTCTGTTCACTTGCTCATGTAACCCCAATAAAACTTGGTGTAATTGTTTCATAAATTATGAATTCAAGAAATATTTGTTATAATGTTTAAAAGTTACCAAAACATGTAGTAAGAATTAATTTAAAAATTGAGGATTTTTTGCACAGAGAAAATAGATTATAGCATAATTCTGACTTTAAGACATATATTCACAATCACATACAGTTTGTTAATAAGATATTAAAATGAGAATAAGGAGTTAAATTATGCTAAAAGCAGGATAGTTGCATTCTTAGACAAAGTAGTTCTAACTGTAGATAACCATGAAAAAGCCAGAAGCACAAAAAATTAGTCGTGTACAAAGACCTGAAGCTGAGTGAGAGGAAAATATCAATTTCTAGGCCAATTTTCATAGATCTCAGCATGGATCTTCTTTTGGGTCCAGACATTTCTGACTTTCCATAAAAGTCCTCAAAAAAAAATGTATTACCTGAACTCTATTTAATTAATTATAGTAGAGCTTAAATTCCTAACTCTATTCTGTCAGATTTCTGGCAAAGAGAATTATAGACACTTTGTTTTTTACTTCTTTGCATACATGTGACTTGCCTGTGAGTCACCATTTACTGGAACTGAGAAAAATTATGTATTTAAATAATGTGACTGTATTTCAGTTAAAGTAATGTTATCTGTTGACTGTGGCAGATATCTCTGTGAAATGTAACATCAAAATTGCTATCTCTTTCCTTATTTTATGTGCGTGTTTGGGAGCTTCCTTAGTGAGGCTAAGATTTTAAAGTTCTTAAACATTCCCCATAATATGTATACATCCATCTGCTATGTATTCATCAAACTAACACACTGAAGAAACTTGCATAGAGAATCTATGGATGAACAGATTAATAATACTTGTCTCCTTCACAGTTAATGCGGTGTATTAAGATAAATGTTGAAAAAGTCCTATGGGTGAAATAGTTATCTGTACTTGGGACATTGAAAGGATTTCAGGGAGGAGATAATCTTTGAGTAGAGTTAGAAAAGAAAAGGACAAATTTATAAAATTAGAATATTTTCACTGAAACTTAAGTACTTATATGTTACTTTTCATTTTCCCTATGCCATTGATGTTTCCTTGAGTTATTCATTTAATAATTGAAGTCTTCAATTGTATACCAATGCACTTAATTTAATTATGTGTGTGAAACATTTCAATGAAGAATTTCTACTCTAAATATTACATATGATAAGAGAATGTGTCTATTTCTGTTCACAATTGTGTTTACCAATCATAAGTATTGAGAAGATTATGAGGGGAAAACTATGCTTTTAGTTGAATTTTTATTGAACTTTTGAGTGTTTTTTATTCTCTGATAATTTTTGAGAAATTAGATTTGAACTATGCAAATGGTGTATAAGCAGATATATTTTGCGGCTCCTTCTTTATATTTTAATGAATTGAAAAATTTCTGAATGAGTTGGATATATTTTTAACCTTCTACCCAATTACAAAATAAAGAGGAAAAATGTATATCTTAAAAAAAATAAAAATAGACGTTCACTAAACTTATTGTGTTAATCCTTCCATGATTTTTTAAGTCAAAAATCATTATGTTGTATGCTTTAAAATTATACAATGTTGTATGTTTAATTATATCCCAATAAAACTGAAATTAAAAAATAGTCATTTTAATTGTAAATATAGAGTGGCTCTAACAGAAAACTGGGCCCATCTCTCTAATCACTGTCAGAAAAAAATTCTTAAAATCAACCTCTTCAAAAAAAAAAAAAAATATTTTCTAGTAAATATTTTCCAGGTATTATTTGTCATATATTGAAATATATCAATGGGTCAGTTAAGCTAGTTTCCAAATATTTATTTTACAAATATTTTATCTTGGTGTGTTCTCAAAACTAATCTATTAGAGTATTATTAAGAATAATATATATAGGGGACAGGGTCAAGATGGCAGTAGAGGAGGAAATAGAGTTCTCCTCTCCTCACAAGTACATCAAGAATACATCTACAAATAGAACAATTCTCACAGAGCACCTGCTGAGCACTAACAGAGGACCTTGGACTCCTAAAAGGACAAGAAAAATCCCCACACAAACAGGGTAGGATGAAAGAAAGAACAAGAAAACAAGAGGAAAAGGAACAGGACCTGAATCCCTGGTGGGGAGCTGAAGCAAAGGAGAGGTGCTTGCACTCAGTGAAGCCCCCTCACTGGTGGAGAGATCAGCTGGGACAGAGAGGGAGCTATGGGGGCTTGGAGAAGAGCACAGCAATCAGTCCATGACAGGCAGCACAGAGTAAGACCAACACGACTTGTCTGTACCACAGTCCTGTGCACCCCAGCCCGAGTCATGTGTCTGCTGGTAGGGAGGGGGTCTGAGTGCTGGAATGTGGGGTTTGGAGAGAGGGTTTGGTGACATCTGTTGGCTGAGAAGAGATAGCCTGAAGGGACAGGAGTAAGGAGCTCCACAACTGGGAATGTTCCTGGAAGAAGCTTGGGCCAGCATATAAACAGGGCACCATTGTTGTGTGGCACAAAAGCCGACCCCTGCCTCTGTGGGCTGACTCCTGCCTCTGTGAGCACAAGGAGGGACACCCACCTGAGTAGGCTTGCCATCCCTCCTGCCAGTGCCTCCTCTGGTCCCTCTGGTGAAAGTGGACTCAGGCTCCCCACCCACCAACACCTCCTCTGACCCCACTGACTCTGGTAGTCTTGTGTGCCCCTCCCAACACCACCTCTGCTGCCACACACCTGAGTGGGCATGTGTGCTCTGGGGCAGCCATGGGAGCAGATGACCATGGGAGAAACTTATGTGGAGGTGGGGCTTAAACCACAGCTGAGCACCAGCAGCTGTGCAACTAAGGAAGAAGAGCTGAAATCTCTCCTCACATCTGTGGGAACTATGGATTTGAACTCAGTGCCTGAGGAATGTCCAAAAGGATGAGTGTTCCAGCAGCTGAGACAGGTCTAATTTTAATAGTTGTGGACTTTGTGGGCACATATACATGGGGATTGGACCAGGCCAGAATCTGAGCTGCTTCCATAGCTCCCATGGTGGGTCCAGGTACACAATTACTGCAGTCCTAGGACTTGACTTCAGTGGATCTATGCTGGTGACCTGGTGAAAAAATCACCTGAGTGACACCAGGGTCTATTGCTGGCATAATCATGGTTAAGGAGGGGCTGAGAGTAGATCTAACTAGAGTGTAATTTGTGAGCCAGCACAATGAGTGAAAAGTGACACAACAGAGTACATCCACAGGTGAACACCTATGTAGAAGGAATACTCAGTAGCTTTTCTCCCAGTGAGAGTGCTCCAATCCCACCTACCTGGCATTTCAGATAAGAAACACAGCTCAGGAACAGATCTGGGGTCCTCTACTCCACACACTAGAGAGAAAACCCTGCCCATGATAGGGCAGTAAAAAACACAGAGCAAAAGGGAGGCCCTGCTCAATAACCAGTGCAGGTTCAGGTCACCACAACATAAGTCATACCTTCTATAGAGGGCATAATGGCAAGCATACACTGAGGAAAGAGATGGCAGACATCCATACTAAAAACCGTCCTCACAGCAAAAAATATTAAACCCACAGAGACTACACAGGGATGTTCTCATGTAAAAATAGCCCTGCAAGACATTCTGAAGCTCAGGCACTGGGAGGAATAAGCCCCAGAGCACTTGGCCTTGAAGGTCAGATGGGCCTGAGTGTAAGAGCTCCACTCTTGGAGTATGTACACAAGAACTCACATGCACTGGGCTGAGCACAAATCAATACCTTCATAGGAACTGGGCCTAGACCTAAGTAGGTGTCTGGGAGGGTGTCATGGGGAAGCAGGGGTTGGCTGTAGCTCACTGTGGGGGCAAGGACACTGACGACAGAGGTCCCAGAAAATACTGTTTGGTGTGAGCTCTCCCAGAAGTGAGCATTTCAGCACCAAGAGCTGGCCCCATCCAACAGCCTACAGGCTCCAGAGCTGGAACACCTCAGGCCAAACAAGCAGAAAGACAGGATAACAACCCCACCTATCAGCAGACAGGATGCCTAAAGTCATCCTGAGCCTACAGCCACCTCAAAACCCATTGACATGGCATTGCCCATCAGAGGAAAAAGACCCAGCCCCAACCCCCAGAAGGCAGGATCCAGTCCTTCCCAAAATGAAGCCTGTACAAGCCCCTGGATCAACCGCACCAACCAGGGGGCAGACACTAGAAGCAAGAGGAACTACTGTACTGCAGCCTGTGGAAAGGAGACCACAAAGACAGAAATTTAGACAAAGTGAGATAATAGAGAAATATGTTGCAAAAAATGGAACTATATAAACACCTACAAGAAGAGCTAAATGAAGAGGACATAGGCAATCTACCTGAAAAGCATTCAGAATAATGATAGTAAAGATGATCTACAAACTCGGAAAAAGACTGGAAGCACAGATTGAGAAGACACAGGAAATATTTAACAAGGAGCTTGAAGATTTAAAGAACAA
Source organism: Grampus griseus (assembly GCF_964374135.1). Lineage (NCBI taxonomy): Eukaryota > Metazoa > Chordata > Mammalia > Artiodactyla > Delphinidae > Grampus > Grampus griseus. Next base: position 45,889,011 of record NC_139012.1, read on the forward strand.
ACAAACAGAGATGAACTATACAATAACTGAAATAAAAAAATCACTAGAAGGACTCAATAGCAGAATAACTGAGGCAGAAGAAGAAATGAGTGACCTAGAAGACAGACTGATGGAAATCACTGCAACAGAACAGAATAAAGAAAAAAAAATGAAAAGAAATTAGAACAATCTCAGAAACAACTGGGACATTAAACGTACCAACATACACATTATAGGGGTCCCAGAAGGAAAAGAGAAATAGAAAGAGCCTGAGAAAACATTTGAAGATATTATAGACAAAGACTTCCCTTATGTGGGAAAGGGAACACTCCCTCATGCCCTGGAAGCTCAGAGGGTCCCAGACAGGATGAAAGCAAGGAGGAACATGCTGAGGTACATATTAATCAAACTGATAAAAGTTAAAGACAAAGAAAAATATTAAAAGTAACAAGGGAAAATCAACAAATAACATATAAGGGAATGTCCATAACGTTATCAGCTGATTTTTCAGCAGAAATTCTGCAGGTCAGAAGGGAGTAGAATGATATATTTCAAGTGATGAAAGGGAAAACCTACAACCAATAATACTCTACCCTTGGGACATCCCCTGTGGTGCAGTGGTTAAGAATCCATCTGACAATGCAGGGGACATGGGTTTGAGCCCTGGTCCAGGAAGATCCCACATGCCACAGAGCAACTAATTCTGTGTGCCACAACTATTGAGCCTGTGCTCTAGAGCCTGCGAGCCACAAGTACTGAAGCCTGTGCTCCTAGAGCTGATGCTCCACAACAAGGGAAACCACCACAATGAGAAGCCTGTGAACTGCAATGAAGAGTAGCTCCTGCTCGCCGCAAATAGAGAAAGCCTGCGTGCAGCAACAAAGACGCAATGCAGCCAAAAATAATTAACTAATAGTTAATTAAATAATTAAATTAAATTGAAATATTAATTAATTAATTAAAATATAGAAAGAATACTCTACCCAGCAAGGCTTTCATTCAGATTCAATGGAGAAATAAAAAGCTTTACAGACAAGCAAAAGCAAAGCTAATTCAGCACCAACAAACCAGCTCTACAACAAATGCTAAAGGAACTTCTCTAGGCAGGAAAGAAATCAGCAACCTAAAACAACATTGTACATATATAGACTGCTATATCAAAACCTCATAAGAACAGCAAACCCCAAAAGTACAATAAATACACACACAAAAAAGCAACCCAAACACAATAATAAAGATGGTCATCAAACCACAAGAGAAGACAACAAAAGAGGAAGGGAAGAAAAAACACCTACAAAAACAAACTCAAAACAATTAAGAGAATGACAATGGGAACATACTTATTGATAATTATCTTAACTGTAAATGGATTGAATGCTCCAACCAAAAGAAATAGACTAGCTGAAAGATAAAAACAAGATCAATATATGTGCTGTCCACAAGAGACCCACTTCAGATTTAGGGACACATACAGACTGAAAATGTGAGGATGGAAAAAGATATTCCACGCAAATGGAAACCAAAAGAAATCTGGAGTAGCAATATTCACATCAGACAAAATAGACTGAAATAAAGACTGTTACATGAGACAATGAAGGCCACTGTGTAATTATCAAGGGATCAATCCAGAAGAATATATAATAACTATAAATATCTACACGCCCAACATAGGAGCACCTCAATATATAAGCCAAATGCTAACAACAATAAAAGGAGAAATCGACAGTAACATAATAATAATGGGGGACTTTAACACCCCACTTACACCAATGGACATATCATCAGGACTAAAAATCAGTAAGGAAACACAGGCCTTAAATGATACCAAAAACAAATAAAAGAAATCCAAATTGGAAAAGAAGAAGTAAAACTGTCACTGTTTTCAGATGATGTGGTACTCTACATAGAAAATCCTAAGATGCTACCAGAAAACTACTAGAGCTCATCAATGCTTTTGGTAAAGTTGTAGGGTACAAGATTAATAACGAAAAATGTCTTGCATTCATATGAACTAACAATAAAAGATCAGAAAGAGAAATTAAGGAAGCAATCCCATTTACCATTGCATCAAAAAGAATACAATACCTAGGAATAAACCTACCTAAGAAGACAAAAGACCTGTACTCAGAAAATTATGATACTGATGAAAGAAATCATAGATGACACAGATGGAAAGATATACCATGTTCCTGGATTGGAAGAATCAATATTATCAAAATGACTATACTACCCAAAGCAATGTACATATTCAATGCACTCTCTATCAAATTGCCAATAGCATTTTTTACAGAATTAGAACAAAATATTTTACAATTTCTATGAAAAAACAAAAGCCCCTAAATAGCCAAAGTAGGCTTGACCAAGAAAAACAGATCTGGAGGAACTAGTCCCCCTGACTTCAGACTATACTACAAAACTACAGTGATCAAAATAATATGGTACTGGCAGAGAAAAAGAAATATAGATCAATGGAACAGGATAGAAAGTCCAGGGATAAACCCAAGCCCTAATGTCACCTAATCTATGACAAAGGAGGCAAGCATATACAATAGAGAAAATACAGTCTCCTCAACAAGTGTTGCTGGGAAAACCAGACAGCTACATGTAAAAGAATGAAAGTAGAACACTCCCTAACACCATACACAAAAATAAATTCAAAATGTATTAAAGACCTAAATGTAAGGCCGGATACTCTAAAACTCTTAGAGGAAAACATAGGCAGAGCATATTCTGAGGTAAATCACAGTAAGATCTTTTTTTGACCCACTTCCTAGAGTAATGAAAATGAAAACAGAAATAGACAAATGGGACCTAATGAAACTTAAAAGCTTTTGCACAGGAAAGTAAACCATAAACAAAATGAAAAACACCCACAGAATAGGAGAAAATATTTGTAAAAGAAGCAACAGACAAGGGATTAATGTCCAAATATAAAAACAGCTCATGCAGGTCAATTAAAAAAAAAACAATCAACATAACTAATTATTAAAGAAATGTCAATCAGAGGTACAGTGAGATGTCACCTCACACCAGTCACAATGGCCATCATCAAAGATTCTACAGAGGGGTGGAGTCAAGATGACTGTGTGGGAAGACGCTGAGTTAACATCTCCCCACAATTAGGGCACCTGTTTGCTGCTGGTGGAGGACCCTGATGTTCAAGGAGATGGGAGGAACCCCCAAGTGAACCTGTAGGATTTGGGGGGACTTATGGGGGAGGAGAAGTAGAGGCCACACAGGATTGGTGCCCCTGAGTCAGGGAGATCAGGAGAGGCAGGCAGAAGTGACCCTCCAGGAAGAGTGAGAGAGGAGCAGAGGATGATTGGCTGGCCACTCAGGCCGGAGAGCCTGTTGAACTCCCAGGCCAGTTCTCTGCCCTTGAAAGCCCAAAACAGGCCGCATGGGTCCTTGGGGGCATAAGAGGGAGGCCAGGGAGATCAGGAGAGGCAGGTGGGAGGAGTCATCCAGGAGGAGCAGGAGAGGAGTGGAGGGTGATTGTCCTGCCTACTTAGGGCCAGGAAGCATGCTGGGGTACCAGGGGAGTTCCCCCACCCACTGTGAAGAGGGGTGGAGGGCATGCTTGGGCCCCTTCTGTTCCTTGAGCCTAAGCCTCACGTCTCACAGCACCCAGGGCCTTTTCTAGCCATGTGGGTCCTAAGCATAGGCACAGCCCACCACCCTAACCTCACCCTTGTTTAGGCCCGCCCTCCACAGCCAAGGACTTTCCCCACATTTTTTTCTTTCTTTCTTTCTGTTTTTTCCTTTTCTCTCCTCTTTTTTACTATTGTGGTACTGTTGTACATTTCAGTTGTTGATTCTTCTATATTTTTATGTTTATATTCTTTCTAACATATCTGTTAGTTTCCTAGTCTAATTTTATTTTTTACTTTGTTATTGTACTCTTTTTCTTTTTTCTTATTTTTTGCCACCCCACATGGTTTGCAGGACCATGGTTCATGAACCAGGCCTCAGGCTGTAGCTTCTGCAGTGGGACCTCCAAGTCTGAACCACTGGACTAACAGAGAAACTCAGACCTCAGGGAATATTCAACAGAGTGAGGTCTCACGGAGGTCCTTTTCTCAGCACCAAGACCCAGCTCTACCCAACAGCTTACAAACTCCAGTTTTGGAAAACTCAGGCCAAACAAACAAAAGACAGGAACACAATCCCACTTAAAAAAAAAATGAGATGGCAAGAAAATATGTAACAGAAGGAGCAAGATAAAAACCTACAAGACCAAATAAATGAAGAGGAAATAGGCAATCTATCTGAAAAACAATTCAGAGTAATGATAGAAAAGATGATCCAGAATCTCAGAAATAGAATGGAGGCACAGATTGAGAAAATACAAGAAATGTTTAACAAAGACCTAGAAGAACTCAAGAATAAACAAACAGATGAACAACACAATAACTGAAATGAAAAATATACTAGAAGGATTCAATAACAGAATAACTGAGGCAGAAGAATGAATAAGTGATCTGTAAGACAAAATGCTGGAAGTATCTGCCAAGTAGCAGAAGAAAGAAAAAAGAATGAAAAGAATTGAAGATAATCTCAGAGACCTCTGGGAGAACACTAAATGCACCAATATTCAAATTATAGGGGTAGCAGAAGAAGAGAAAAATAAAGTGTCTGAGAAAATATTTGAAGAGATTATAGTGGAAAACTTCCCTAACATGGGAAAGGAAATATTCAGCCATGTCCAGGAAGCACAGAGTCCCATACAGGATAAACCCCAGGAAAAAACACACCAAGACACATATTAATCAAACTATCAAAAATTAAATTCAAAGAAAAAAATATTAAAAGCAGCAAGGGAAAAACAAAAAATGACATACAAAGGAATCCCCATAAGGTTATCAGCAGATTTTTCAGCAGAAACTCTGCAGGTCAGAGGGGAGTGGCAGGATATACTTAAAGTGATGAAAGAAAAAAACTTAAAACCAAGATTACTCGACCCAGCAAGGATCTCACTCAGATTCGATGGAGAAATCAAAAACTTTTCAGACTAGCGAAAGCTAAGAGAATTCAGCACCACCAAACCGCTTTACAATAAATGGTAAAGAAACTTCTCTAGGTGGGAAACACAAGAGAAGAAAAAGACCTGCGAAAACAAAGCCAAAACAATTAAGAAAATGGTAATAGGAACAGACATATCAATAATAACCTTGAATGTAAATGGATTAAATGCCCCAACTAAAAGACACAGACTGGATGAATGGATACAAAACAAGAGATATGTTGTATACAAGAGACCCGCTTCAGACCTAGGAACACAAACAGACTGAAAGTGAAGGGATGGAAAGAGTATTCCATGCAAATGGAAATCAAAAGAAAGCTGGATCTGCAATACTTGTATCACAAAAAATAGACTTTATAATTAAGACTGTTACAAGAGATAAGGAGGGACACTACATAATGATCAATGGATCAATCCAAGAAGAAGATATAACAATTATAAATGTTTATGCACTCAACATAGGAGCACCTCAATACATAAGGCAAATGCTAACAACCATGAAAGGAGAAATTGACAGGAACACAATAATAGTAGCAGACTATAACACCTCACTTACACCAATGGACAGATCATCCAAACAGAAAGTAAATAATGAAACACAAGCTTTAAATGACACAATAGACCAGAGAGATTTGATTGATATTTATAGAACATTCGACCCAAAAGTGGAAGAATACACTATCTTTCAAGTGCACACAGAACATTCTCCAAGATAGAACACATCTTGGGTCACAAATGAAGCCTTGGAAAATAAAAAGAAGAAAATTGAAATCATATCAAACATCATTCTGATCACAACACTATGAGATTGGAAACCAATTATAGGAAAAAAACTGTAAAAAATACAAATACATGGAGGTTAAACAGTGCATTAATAAATAACCAAGAGATCACTGAATAAATTAAAGAAGAAATAAAAAAATACATAGAAAAAAATGACAACAAAAAGAGGATGACACAAAACCTATGGGATGCGGCAAAAGCAGTTCTAGGAGGAAAGTTTATAGCAATTCAATCTCACCTCAAGAAACAAGAAAAATCTCAAATAAACAATGTAACCCTACTCTGAAAACAACTAGAGAAAGAAGAACAAAGAAAACCCAAAGTCAGTGGAAGGAAAGAAATTGTAAACATCTGAGCAGAAATAAATGAAAAAGAAATGAAGGAAACAATAACAAAGATCAATAAAACTAAAAGCTGGTTCTTTGAGAAGATAAACTAAATTTATAAACCATTAGCCAGACTCAAGAAAACAGGGAGAGGACACAGATAAAAAAAATTAGAAATGAAAAAGAAGAAATCACAACTGACACTGCAGAAATACAAGGGATTATAAGACACTACTACAAACAACTATATGTCAATAAAATAGACAACCACGAAGAAATAGACAGATTCTTGGAAAGGTACAATTTTCCAAGACTAAACCAGGAAGAATTACAAAATATAAACATACCTATCACAAATAATGTAATTGAAACCATAATTAAAATCTTCCAACGGGGGCTTCCCTGGTGGCACAGTGGTTGGGAGTCCACCTGCCTATGTAGAGGACACGTGTTCATGCCCCAGTCCAGGAGTATCCCACGTGCTTTGGAGTGGCTGGGCTCATGGGCAATGGCCGCTGGGCCTGCGCATCCAGAGCCTGTGCTCTGCAACAGGAAAGGCTGCGACAGTGGGAGGCCCACATACCACCAAAAAAAAAAAAAAAAAACCTTCCAACAAACAAAAGTCCAAGACCAGATGGCTTCACAGGTGAATTCTCTCAAACATTTAGAGAACAGTTAACACTGATCTTTCTCAAAATCTTCCAAAAAATTGCAGAAGGAGAAATACCCCCAAATTCATTCTACAAAGACACCATCACTCTGATACCAAAACCAGAAAAAGATCACAGAGAAGGAAAATTATAGACCAATATCACTGTTGAATATAGATGCAAAAATCCTGGACAAAATACTAGCAAACAGAATCCAACAGCACATTAAAAGGATCATACACGATGATCAAGTGAGATTTATTCCAGGGATGCAAAAATTCTTCAATATATGCAAATCAATCAATGGATATGCCACATTAACAAATTAAGGGGGCTTCCCTGGTGGTGCAGTGGTTAAGAATCCACCTGCCAATGCAAGGGACACGGGTTTGAGCCCTGGTCCGGGAAGATCCCACATGCTGCGGAGCAAATAAGCCCATGTGCCACACTCCTGAGCCTGTGCTCTAGAGCCCACGAGCCACAACTACTGAGCCCGTATGCCATGGCTACTGAAACCTGTGCACCTAGAGACTGAGCTCTGCAACAAGAGAGGCCACTGCAATGAGAAGCCCATGCATCACAACGAAGAGTAGCCCCTGTTCACTGCAACTAGAGAAAACCCACATGCAGCAATGGAAACCCAATGCAGCCAAAATAAATAAATTAAAAAAAAATGAAAAACAAAACAACAACAACAAAATTAAGGAATAAAAACCATATGATCATCTCAATAGATGCAGAAAAAGATTTTGCCAAAATTCAACACCCATTTATGATAAAAACTTTCCAGAAAATGGGCACAGAGTGAACCTACCTCAAAATAATAAAGACCATAGATGACAAACCCACAGCAAGCATCATACTCAATGGTGAAAAACTGAAAGCATTTCCGCTAAGATCAGGAACAAGACAAGGATATCCCCTCTCACAACTCTTATTCAACATAGTTTTGGAGGTCCTAGCTATGGCAATCAGAGAAGAAAAATAAATAAAAGGAATACAAAATGGAAAAGAAGAAGTAAAACTCTCACTGTTTGTAGATGACATGATACTATACATAGAAAATCCTAAAGATGCCACCAGAAAACTACTAGAACTAATCAATTAATTTGGTAGGGTTGCAGGATACAAAATTAATGCACAGAAATCTCTGGCATCCTTATACACCAACAATGAAAAATCAGAAAGAGAAATTAAGGAAACACTCTCATTTACCATTGCAACAAAAAGAATAAAATACCTAAGAATAAACCTGCCTAAGGAGGTAAAATGCTTGTACTCAGAAAACTATAAAACACTGATGAAAGAAATCGAAGATGGCATAAACAGTGGAGAAATATACCATGTTCTTGAATTGGAAGAATCAATATTGTGAAAATGACTATACTACCCAAAGCAATCTACAGATTCAATGCAATCCCTATCAAACTACCAATGGCATTCTTCACAGAATTAGAACAAAATATTTTACAATTCATGTGGAAACAAAAAAGAGCCTGAATAGCCAAAGCAATTTTTTTATTTTTATTTTTTGTGGTACGCGGGCCTCTCACTGTTGTGGCCTCTCCCGTTGCAGAGCACAGGCTCTGGACGCACAGACTCAGAGGCCATGGCTCACGGGCCCAGCCGCTCCATGGCATGTGGGATCTTCCCGGACCGGGGCACGAACCCGTGTTCCCTGCATCGGCAGGTGGACTCTCAACCACTGCGCCACCAGGGAAGCCCTAGCCAAAGCAATTTTGAGAAAGAAAAACAGAGTTGGAGGGATCAGGTTCCCCAACTTCAAATTATACCACAAAGCTACAGTAATCAAGAGAGTATGGTACTGGCACAAAAACAGAAATATAGATCAATAGTACAGGATAGAATGTCCAGAGGTAAACCCACACACATATGGGCACCTAATTTATGACAAAGGAGGCAAGAATATACAATGGAGGAAAGACAGCCTGTTCAATAAGTGGTGCTGGGCAAATTGGACAGCTACATGTAAAAGAATGAAATTAGAACCCTACCTAACACAATACACAAAAATAAACTCAAAATAGATTAAAGACTTAAATGTAAGACCAGACACTATAAAACTCTTAGAGGAAAACATAGGAAAAACACTCTTTGACATACACCACTGCAAGATCTTTTCTTGACTCACCTCCTAGAGTAATGGAAATATAAATAAACGGGACTTAATGAAACTTAGAAGCTTTTGCACAGCAAAGGAAACCATAAAGATGAAAAGACACCCTTCAGAATGGGAGAAAATATTTGAAAATGAATCAATGGACAAAGGATTAATCTCCAAAGTGTACAAGCAGCTCATGTAACTCAATATCAAAAAAAAGCAAAACAACCCAATCCAAAAATGGGTGGAAGACCTAAATATAAATTTCACCAAGGAAGATATACAGTTGGCGAAGAGACACATGAAAATACACTCAACATCACTAATTTTTAGAGAAGTGCAAGTCAAAACTACAATGAGATATCACCTATGCTGGTCAGAATGGCCATTATCAAAAAATCTAGAAACAATAAATGCTGGAAAAGGTGTTGTGAAAAGGAAACCCTACTACACTCCTGGTGGGAATGTAAACTGATACAACAGCTATGGAAAACAGTATGGAGGTTCCTTAAAAAACTAAAAATAGAACTACCATATGATGCAGCAATCCCACTACTGGGCATATACCCTGAGAAAAACATAATTCAAAAAGAATCATGTACCACTATATTCATTGCAGCACTATTTACAACAGCCAGGACATGGAAGTACCCTAAATGTGCATCGACAGATGAATGGATAAAGATGTGGCACATATATACAATGGAATATTACTCAGGCATAAAAAGAAATGAAATTGAGTTATTTGTAGTGAGGTGGATAGACCCAGAATGTGTCATATAGAATGAAGTAAGTTAGAAAGAGAAAAACAAACACCGTATGCTAACACATATATATGGAATCTAAAAAAAAAAAAAAAATTGGTACTGATGAAACTAGTTGCAGGGCAGGTATAAAGATGTAGACATAGATGATGGACTTGAGGACAAAGTGGGGGAGGGGGAAGCTGGGGCGAAGTGAGAGTAGTATCAACATATATACACTACCAAATAGCTAGTGGGAAGCAGCAGCATAACACAGGGAGATCAGTCGGTGCCTTGTGATGACTTAGAGGGGTGGGAGAGTGAGGATAGGAAGGAGGCTTAAGAGGGAGGGGATATGGGACATATGTATGCATATGGCTGATTCGCTTTGTTGTACAACAGAAGCTAACACAGTATTGTGAAGCAATTATACTCCAATAAAGATCTATTAAAAAATATCTACAAATGGTAACTCCTGGAGGAAGTGTGGAGAAAAGGGAACCCTTCTACATTGTTGGTGGGAATGTAAGTTGGTACAGCCACTATGGAGAAAAGTATGGAGGTCCTTTGAAAACTAAAAATAGAGCTACCATATGATCCAGCAATCCCACTCCTGGGCATACATCTGGAGGAAACCATAATTTGAAAAGACACATGTTCATTGTAGCACTATTTACAATAGCCAGGACATAGAAGCAACCTAAATGCCCATTGAGAGAGGAATAGGTAAAGAAGATGTAGTACATATATACAATGGAATATTAGTCAGCCATAAAAAAATTAAATAATGTAATTTGCAGTAACATGGATGGACCTAGAGATTGTCATACTGAGTGAAGTAAATCAGATAGAAGGACAAATATTGTATGATATTGCTTATACATGGAATCTAAAGAATAGTACAAATGAACTATTTACAAAACAGCATATAGTTATAGATGTAGAAAAGAACCTTATGGTTACCGGGGGAAATGTGGGCAGGGATAAATTGGGATATTGTGATTGACATATACACCCTACTATATATAAAATAGATAACAAGGACCTACTGTATAGCACAGGGAAGTCTACTGAATACTCTGTAATGGCTTATCTGGGAAAATAACCTAAAAAAGAGTGGATATATTTATATGTATAACTGATTCACTTTGCTGTATAGCAGAAACATTGTAAATCAACTATACTCCAATAAAATTTTTTTGGAATAATAATATATATATGAATATATATGTGTATAATACATATATACATACATATACATATATATATAGGTAAATTTCCTTGTGACAGGATCAGTTGGTATGTGAGTCAGCAGGTATGGGGACATCCTTTTCTTTTATGGCAATTAATGGAGATCTAACAGAGGGTGACATTAACTCTAGGAGAAGGATTATTATGCTTGTTCTGTGGCTTTTAAGTTGCAAGATTAGGGAAGCATCAACTCATTCTGTAGCATAACCAGGGACCAAGTCACAATATCGTCACGATATAGCAGTTTCATGATTCCAGGCCTATTTTGCCAGCTCTGAATTCATGTGTTCGGGGAGCTCTAGCCCCTTTCTTGGTATGATAATCTTTCTAAAAACAGTTTTTTACTTCTTGAGTAGCTACTTAAATGACTTCTCAATATTATTTAATATGGTAGAACACTCTCTTTGTCTTGAAACATATTTTTTTCTAGGTGTATCAAGATTATTTTTACACAAACCAAAGTCAGAGTAAACAATGAAGTAATTTATTTACTCAGATAATAAGATCTGGAGGCCTTCTGATGTTGATTTATTGACTCAATGATCAAGAGTCTATTGCTCTACACATTTCGACTCTTCCAACTTCAGTGTGTTCCAACATTTCCATTCACATTTGTAAGGTGAGTTAGAGAATAACAAATATCATGTGCTCCCATGATAGTGTACAATGCCATAAAATAAAACTTCTCTTCTTTTCTCCCATCCAATTGCATTCTAAAGAGGGTAATAATACCATTTATATTGTCTTAAAAGGGCAAAGTTTATTATTTTGCAAGAACTGGTCTATGTGTTCTAGGTTAAATTTCTACACTGGTACACTACTTAGGTCAATCTATAAGCCATGTGTTTATGTTGTGAGCTTCAGGCCCAAATATTAAGTAAGAAAAATAATATCTTGACTCTCTTATTAAAAAAGTATAAGTGACAGGGAATCACCTAAAAGACAGAGGTCCTGATAAATCTTAATGTATCTATTATATTATATATATTCGAAAATAAGAAGCAATTCAAATATTAAAATGTGCCTAAGAGGGAAACATATCAAATATAATCTAATCCACTAATGAATGGCCCACTTACATGCAATAAGAACCTGGTGAACTTTTAGTGCCTGTCTTGGAAAAAAAAAAGTAAATTCCTTTAAGGTTTAGAAATATGCAATAGTAGATACCTCATTTGCCCAAAAGTTCCCTTGCTCTCTTTTCTGCCCATTTGTTACCTTAATCCTCCGAAATATAGTGAACACGTGAACTCACATGTTTAACATAAATATTCCAACAGAAATTAAAGACTTTTATTCTTTATAATGCAAGGCTTTGAGCCTTGGATGAATTAGAGGGGCAAAAAGGGAACTAGAACCACCAGAGCTCAACAAAATCAAGTTGGGTTTGATTGCTTACAGTATGAAGCAATGCTTATACCATGAAGCTTTGCTTATTTTAAACAGAATACATCATAGCTTTATTTCTCTGCTTATATTATATTCTGCTTGCTGAATATCATGTATGATCAAAAATGCATATATTCTTGCTATTTAAGTATAAATTAATCCCGATATAGCTTTACACATGTCTCACTTTCTGTGTACATGAAATTACTATAAAATCTTCCCTAATTTATATTTTGAGAGTCTCAGATGAGTTTTCCCTGGCTCTTGAATAATAGGAGATCATAAAAAGATATAGTGATACATATTATCTAGCAATTTAGGCACTTTCTCCTATGTAAGGAGCTGCTTATTTAAGAGATGCAGCTGCTTGTGAAGTTTGAAGGTCCTGAGTGAGTCTGTCTCACATATCCTCACCTAAGTTTGCCAAGCTACACCAGATGTCAGAGGCATCCCTTGAGAAGATTTGGGCAGTTTCTTAAATCTCTGAAATGCCAGTTAGCTGTACTCTGTGGCTATAGCCACTCTTATCACTCTATTGGTGGATAAGTGTACAGAAGGCACTACAGAATATGTGATACTTCATCCTTAGGGGGAAACTTGGCCACCAACTCCTCTGTCATCAGCTTCCTAGTGAATTCAGTTGAAACATGCCTTTAATATTCCTTTGATTTTCTAGCTTAAGGCCTAAAACTTAAAATCAACTTTTAGAATTAGTTAGCTCTAATACTTACCCTGGCATCACCCTCTAGTTTATACTTGTATTTCCAAATAAATAAGGGAAAATTATAGAAAGAAACTGGTAAGAAGACGAGGGCTTCTCAGCTTAAGTGAATAGAGCTCCTTGAGTATGTTACTTCACCAGTTATGAAAAGAAATTCTTTCAGAAAAGAATTTAAAAACATGATATCTTTAGAAAGAATGCAAAGTAATGAAGGAAAAGATGTAGGAAAATTAGTGGGGAGAGAGAGAGAGAAGGGCTAGAGCAAGGCAGGATAGAGAAGGAAGGGAAGGGAAGGGGAAGGGAGGAAAGGGAAGGGAAAGGAAAAGAAGGAAGAAAAAGGAAGGGAAAGGAGTAAAGGAAAGGGAAGGGAATGAAAAGGAAGGGAGAGGGGTGGGCATTATATATTAAATATAAACCATTGTTGTTCTCCTCTTGACAAAAACTAAAGTTTCACTTCTGAGGACTGTGGAGATATTGTTTCCTTGATTTTTACTGAGACTCCTTTTTCCTAGGGATTTAGAATGACAGGATTGAAATGGGCAGAAGAAGCTATAGCAAGTCAGTCTTGAATTCTTCCTAGAGGTTAGATTAGACAATATTAACAATTAATACTAATGATTAACTATTTTACTATCATTCATTTTCTAGGAACGACGTGACTACCTGGAAGAGTGGTTAATATACTAAGACTTAGTTAATTATGAATAGAAGGTTTCTTTCTGTTCTACCTATGTAACTTAGGTATCACAGTCCATCTGAGGGCAATGTTCCAAATTTTAAGCATAGTATTTGCTATAGATTGATGTCTTTCCCCCCAAAATTCGTGTTTTGAAATCTTAACCCCTACTATAATAGTATTAGGAGGTGAGGCTTTTGGAAGGTGATTAAGTCATAAGGGCAAAGCTCTCATGAATGAGATTAGTGCCCTTACAAAGGAGACCTCAGTGCGTTTTCTTGCCCCTTCCACCATGGAAGACACAGTGAGAAGATGGTCAGGCTTTCACCAGACACTAAATCTGCTGGCACCTCAATCTTGGACTTCCCAGCTTCCAGAACTGTTTAAGCCACCCTGTCTATGGCATTTTGTTATAAAAGCCCAAAGAGACTAAGATGGTATCTCAGGGGAAAAATAGACTTGAAAATCTCAAAAAAATAAATTATTAATTTTTAATAATTTAATTAAGAAAAATTATTACAAATCCAAATTGTCATATCAGAAGTGTTTTTTGTTTTCACTATTCATCATGTAATCCAAATTCAATTCCATTAAAAAAAAACCTCCATTATTTAGAACTTTGTGAATAATTACACTTCATGTTTGTTCCCTTCTGAGAATTTAATATGAAGAAAGTTGGTAAAAATCATGAGTGTTTTTTGTTTTTGCCTTAGTAGCAATTTTTAATTTTTTTTTTAGGGTAGCTGTATATAGAGCTTCTTGAGCTCTATTTTTTCCTAATATCCCTCCATGAAATTTTAAAATAGGTATACTGAATATCTGTTTATGAAAAACTTCATGTATATCTATGCTTTGTACGCAAAAAACACAGTAAAAATATTACATATTTTAATTCAACACATGGTTAAGAGTTACTAGAATAATATTAAGAATGACAAAATCAAATTTTCAAGTTAAAAGTAAACTTAAAATTTAAAAGGTGGCAACATTTAACTTAACTTTACAAATGTATTTGCTGAGTAATTTTAATGTAATTTATATGCATATACAAATTGGAATGTATGAAATTACTTATGAAAATTATGCTAATATATAAATACATAACAGTGTAATCACGTTTTAAAATGTTCCAAAATTATTTTTCCAAGCAAAACTAAAAAAAAATTAAATAGTAAGTAAATTTCCAAAAAAATATTTTTAATGCACTTAGCTTTTAATTTTGCTCAAAATGAGAAACAAATGTATTCCTTAACTAACTACAACATATTCATTCAGATACTGTTGACATATTTTTGTTTTCAACACCTGGCATAATGAATTATGGATTAAATAAATTTTATAAAATCAAACAATAACATATAAATTATTTCTATTTAATTCTCAAAATCCAAGTCACCCACAAAAACACTGAAGCTCAAACATAAATAATGTCCACAAAGCATCCAATAGTAGTCCATAACATGTGCAGACCACCTGTCATAATTGTCCATCTGATCACAGTCATATATATGTACTAATGTATCTTTCATAACTCAGTGCCAACGATGCCCATGTCGAACTCAAGAAAACCAAACGAGAGTAAGTTTTAAGGAATATGATTTTGTTGGTGCAGTAAACCTTTGGAGGCTATAACCATGTATAGGTGTTCTTTTGCTTCTTCCCCAGAACCTATTTCCTTCCCTTTTAGAGTTATATTGCCCCTGTTGAGATTTAATACCCTAGAGTCATAGATTTTTTTAAGCTATAAAAATTAAATGGTTCAATTTCCTCAATTGTAAAAAAGAATGGAAATTATGCCAGAAGTTATTATTTTTCTCTGATTGTAAAAACAGAAATTAAACATTTTTGATACTAAGATATTGTCTGCTTTATAAAGATGGTTGCTTAATTCTTCTATATTTTTCTATGTATTTCATTATTTTTCCAGTAAAAGCTGGTAATTTAGCAAAACAAAATTAACATATTATTAGTAATTTAAAATATTTGTTGATATATATATATATATATATATATACATGTAATATGCTAGCACTTAAGCACATTTTAAGACAGTGCCAAGGATGGTACTAATATTCACTGTATTCTTTTCTGCTATGCATTTGCAACACCCTCACCACAAACAGGGACAATTTGACTTAAGAATAACCTAATGAAGCTGTAAAAATTATTCACCTTATTTACATTTGACTACATTTGGCAAAATGATAAGTCTGCAAAAGTACTTCTGCTTCAAGTCAATGTTGCATGATTGTCTAAAGTAAAAGCACTTATGCACTTGTTTCAGTTACATGTTGAACAAGTTTCTTATTTTAGACAAGGTTTTCATTTAAAAGAATGGCTGGTAGAAAAATTATAGTAATAAAGCCTTAGGCATTTGTCTGATATTTCTTTGAAAATACATAAAGTGAGTTGAAAAATTTGAGAGCACTTTTTGCCAGTGACAAAATTCTAGCTTTTGAATGGAAAGAATGAAATTCTGCCATTTGCAACAACATGGATTGACCTCGAGGGTATTATGCTTAGAGAAATAAGAAAGAGAAAGACAAATGCTGTATGTTATTACCTATATGTTGAATCTAAAAAATAAGACAAACAAATATAACAAAATTTAAACAGACTCACAGATATAGAGAATAAACTAGTGGTTGCCAGAAGGAAGAGCGGTGGGGGAAGGGGCAAAATAGATGAAGGGGATTAAGAAGTACAAACTACTAGGTATAGAATAAGTGTTACAAGATGTAATGTACAGCACAGGGAAAATAGCATTTTATAATAACTTTTTATGAAGTATAGTCTATAAAAATATCAAATTAATATATTGCACATCTGAGAGTAATGTAAACTTGTAAGTCAACTATATTTCAATTTTAAAAAGTTTATTAGATGCTGCAGATTTCATTAAAAAAACATTTTTCAAGTTTTGTTGGAGTATCATAATTGTCTGGAATGCTATTAAAATATGCCTCTTTTTTTCTAGCTACATGTCTTTGTAAGACTGTGTATTCTTCACATATTTTAAAGGAAATTGCATACAAAAATTGATTATGAGAATTCAACTTTGTTCTACTAATCCACATATTAAAGTGGTTTACAGTATTCTAAAACAAAGCCACTCTTCTCACTATATTTTTGAAAATACTGTGGGGAAAATTTTTCATAAAATTATGTATGATAAGTGACAACTTATCCTTTCCTTCAATGTTTTATTACTTGAATTTAAATGAATTGATAAATGCACATTCAACAAATTTCTTGGTTTTAATATCTAATGCAATATATACCTATAGATTTTACACATATAAAGAAAAGTTCTTTGGGGTCCTCAATAATTTTTTAGAGTGTAATGTGACTCTGAGACCAAAAATTTTGAGAACTAGACAAATTCAGCAACTAAAGTTCCTGATGAGAGTGATGTCAGCAAGATGACAGAATAAGCAGTTTTCAACTATAGTCTGAGGGGTCACAGTCAGACCAACTAGCAACTATCCATAGACAGGATGCCTATGTGAAAATCCCAGAAACCAAGAGTGAAGCTTAAGTACACCCTTGGACCACAAAAATGAGAAAACCACATTAGAGGGCTAAGAGGAGCAGTTTCACTTTGATCAAATTTCCCCTCCCCAAGGCTGACACACTGCTACACTGAAAGGATCCCCTGTGCCTATAGTTTTTCCAGGGGGAAAATAGAGAAAAAAGTGGACTTCCAGCTCCCTATCATTACCAAATACTTCCTGTGAGGTTCACTTACGTCTTGCCTAACAGGGATCACTGGGGAAATCAGTGGAGCTAGATCACTAGGGATCAGCTACTGATGAAGAGGGGTAGCTCACAGCAACCAGCATGCATATCTCACTGGACTACATTTCTGCTTACAGCAGTTCCCAAGTAGAAAGCCTAGCCAATGACTCTACTGATCTTAAGAGCTGAGCCAGTGGCCCCATGTGGCCAAGTAGTATGGTTGACAGCTCTACCTAATTTTGGACCCTAGTCATTAAGATCTTCCAACTGTGGAACAAATCTTACTGCCTGCTAGACAGGGAAGCAAGTCAACAGCCATGTACAAATTGCTGAGCATAGCCTCTAGCCCGTCGTGAGCAGGGATCCCATCAGTGACCATGGCACAATCCCAGAGTCCATTCTATAAACCTGTACAGGCAGAGAGCCAAGCCAGCAGCCCCACCCAAATTTGAGGCATAACTTCTGTCCCCACCTTACCAGGGATCCTAAACAGTGACCTCCAGTGAAGCTGGACAGTCTCAGAGCACAGCATACTGTACTTTCCAGGTACAGAGCATGGTTGCTGGTCCTGCTTAATTGCTGAACACAGTCTATGACCTTGCCTAGGCAGGGATCCCCGTCAGAGACTCTACTCAATCACAGATAGTAGCCTGCAGTCCCCCAAACGAAGGAGCCCAAATAGCAAGAGGAGAGCATAGCCTTCAGCCCCAACCAAATAGCAGAAAAAACTGTTGGCTGTTCCTGAACAGGCTGTCTGGCCAGTGATCTATCCACTATTTGAGCCCATCCCATGGTCTTGGCCAACTTCAAGGCACAACCTCTGTTCCTACCTGATCACAGAGCATAGCCTGATAATCCATCCAGTCACAAAGTCTTGCCTTCATGCTGCATGAATGCAGATTCCATCCATCACTACCATCAAGATAGGGTCAAAAGCTTGGGAGCCACCAAAGTAAGGGTGATTGCAGAGCCCAGTCTGTAGCCCTGCCCAATTGCAGAGTCCAACTACAGACACTGCCCTGCCTAGGAACACAGACTGTGATACTGCATACCAGAGGTGATTATGAAGCCTGGCAAGTGATGCCACAAGACTGTGGACCTCAACCAAAAGCCCCATCTAATCATGAAGTACAGCTAGCAGGCCAAATTGGATAAGGACCATAGCCAGCAAGCCAACCCAAATATGGAACCCAGCCAGCAGTCCCCAATCAGATCACACTGAACAAGAGATCACAACAGAACATGACTTGCTGCAGATGCTATCAGTTGACCCATCCAGAATCCCAAGCTATGTTAATGGATGAAAGTCTTTCTTTGCTGAAACAAACCTGTAAATACTAAAAGAGGAGGTTGCTTCCTCAAATGTGTGGATAACAAAGCAAGTATACAAAGTCCACGAAGAATCAAGTAAACATGACATTTCCAAAGGAAACTAATAAAGCTACAACTAATAAACCTGACCCTAAAGAAATGGAGATCTATGAACTGACAAAGAATTCAGAATAATCCTCTTAAGTTCAGTAAGCCACAAGAAAATGCAGAGACACCTAAAGAAAATTAGGGGGAAAAATGCATGAACAAAATAAAAAGTATGGCAGAGAGATAAAAACCAAAAAAGCCCCAGAAATCCTAGAGCTGAAGAATGATTGAACTAAAGAATTCAATAGAGAGCTTCAACAGACTCATCCATGCAGAAGAAAGAATCCGTGAAATTGCAGACAAGTAATTTGAAATTGTCCAGTCAGGGCAGTGAGAAAAAAAAGAAGAAGAATGAAAAAGAGGGAAAAAAGCTAATGGGACTTATAGGAAAACATGAAGTAAAACAACATATGACTTATATGAATTAGGAATCCCATAAAGAGAAGAAAGAGAGAAAGGGACAGGAAGTCTATTTCAAGAAATAATGTCTGAAAACTTCTAAACATGGGGAGAAAAACAGACAACCAGATTCATGAGACTGCAAGGACCCCAAATATATTGAATCCCCAAAGGGATAGAATGGGGTACATAGAGCTAAATTTTCAAAAATCAAAGACAAAGAGAATTTTCAAAAGTCAAAAACAAAGCAACAAGAGAAAAGAGACTTGCCTCATACAAGTGAAATCACATAAGATAGTAGATTTCTCAGCAGAAACTTGGAAGTCCAGGAAAGAGTGGAATGATATATTCAGAATATTGGGAAAAAAATCTGTCAATGAAGAATGCTAGCCTGGCAGAGATTTCTTACATAAATAAAGAAGTAATAAATCCTTTCTCAGACAAAAAAGCTTAGGGAGTTTATCACCATTAACCTGTCTTACAAGAAATTCTAATGAGAGTTTTTCAAATTGACATGAAAGGACACTAAATAACCATATATATATATATATATATATATATATATATACACATATATATATATGAATATGTAAAACTCACTGCTATATGTAAATATATAAAATGAGTCCCTAATATTGTAATAGTTGTGCCTCAATAACTTTCAACTCCAGTTTAAAAGTTAAAAAATGAATATATTAAAAATAACTATAACTACAATAATTTGTAACTGTATTCCAATGCAATAAAAATGTAAACTGTAACATCAATAATCTAAAATGTGAGGGGGGAGAGGTATAAAATTTCTGCATGCTATTGAGCTAAAATTGTTATAGGAAAACTTTTGCTTTAAGGACACAGAAGAGTGAAAATTAAAGGATGGAAAAGATATTCCAAGTAAACAAATACTAACAAACTGAAAAGGGAAATAAACAGCATTTCAATGATGATAATTATTTAATACCTGAATCTCAACAATGGATAAATCATCCAGGCAGAAAATCTATTATGAAAGAGTAGATTTCAAAAACACTATTGAACTAATGGACTTAACTGATTTTATATATATATATATATATATATATATATATATATAACATTCCATCTAATAACACCAAACACATTCTCTCAAGCATGCAAGAAACATTGTTCAAGATAGACCATATGTTAGGCAACACAACAGTCTTAACAAATTCAAGAATTTTGAAATTATATCAAGTACATTTTTGCCCATAATGGTATGAATTAGAAATTAATAAAAGGAAAAAACTTGGAAAATTTTGGAAATTAAACAACATAGTCCAGAACAGCTAATGAACCAACAAAGAAATCAAAAAGGAAATCAAAAATATCTTGAAACAAACGAAAATGGAAATACAAAAATGGAAATACAATATACCAAAATGCATGGGATGTAGCAAAAGCAGTTAAGAGGAAAGTTTATAGCTATAAATGCCCACATTAAGAAAAAAAAAGAAGTATGATCTCAAATAAACAACCTAACATTACACCTCAAGGAACTAGAAAAAAAGAAACAAATTAATCCAAATGGCAGAAGGAAGGAAAAAATAAAGATTAAAGTGAAATAAATAAAATAAATACTAGGAAAACAACAGAAAAGATCGATGAAACTAGAGTAGTTTTTGAAAAGATAAACAAAAATGACAAAACTTTAGCTGGACTAAACAAGAAAAAAAAAGAGAGCTCAAGTAAATAAAATCATAAACAAAACAAAACATTACAATTGATACAGTAGAAATACAAAGGCTCATAAGAGACTACTATGAACAATTGTATGCCAACAAATTGGACAACTAGGAAAAACTAGATAAATTCTTCAGGCTAAGGGGAATCTAGCATCTTTGAAGATGTTTGTGAGGGCTCACTTTTGTAGGTTAGAGATAATATGTGAATGTCATTCTTACAATAGAAATAATGTGATCCTGGAGGAACAGAGGCCAAGTTTTGTTAACTATCTGAGAGTAGATGAGCACAGTTGCCACAATAAACCAAGGCATAGGAATAGTAACACAAAGTATTGTTTAAGCAACCTCTAGTGATGGTTAATTAATCACAAAGTCCCTAGAAATGAAATAGGCACACTATTAAGTTGCTGCTTAATATATGTTGGAGAAAAAATTTAAACATTATAATTCAATTCACAGTGATGGGAATTCATGCTCTTTTTTTTCAGTTTCTAGAACTAAGTTAGTTCTCAGACCTGGAATCCTTTGACTGAGGTGGAGAAAGTATCATTTTGAGGAAAGATACTGTTTCATAGTCACATGTGTATTCCATGAATCTTCCTTAAGTTTTGCTTGTTTTCCAGGTGAGTGTAAACATGGGAAAGATAAATAGCTATACCTTTAGGATTATTAGATACCAACGCTGAGCTTACATTGACTCTGAGAGACTCAAAATGCCATTGAGGTCCAAAGGTAAGAATGAAGACTTGAAGAGTTAGGAGTTAGATAAAGACTTAGCCTCCTGAAATACTAAATACTAGAATAAGGGACAAATAATATGTATATGTACATATATAATGTGTATATTTATTATAAACAATTTATATTTATGTGTGCTATTATAATTTATATGTCATATATAATAATTTGAGACCTATATATCAGATTTTGTGTAGATATATACATATATAGCAGCTGAAGACAAACTTTAAATTGATTTTTATCTTAAATAAATTTGCTTTTGTAATGTTGGCCTCTGATATTCAGGGACCTTTTAGGTTTAATTGGAAATATTCTTCATATATATTTTTGGTTATGCTCTAATTTACTCTCTACACATTAGGAAGGGAGAAAGTGATTTATTATATTAAACAGAAGAATCAGATTTACAATTTGAATTTTATTATAAAAACTTGGAGTATCTAAATGCCCTTCTACTTTCTTGAAAATTTAGTACTAGGTGTACTAATAAAAGCATGGCAACAAATAAAACAAGTGTTCAGAGCATCAACTCTGTTTATCAAAAATTCTTTCCCAACCCTATAAAATAAATAAGCTACAAGGGTAAATTGTACAACATAACATAAAGAATACAGCCAAAGTTCTATAATAACTGTAAATGGAGTATAACCTTCAAAAATTATGAATCATAAGTTGTACATCTGTAGCATATAATATTGTACATCAGCTATATCTAAATTTAAAAATGAATAACTAAATAAAAAGAAAAAATTATGTAACCGTCCCTATTGAGACCTGTAGTCAAAAGTGTTTGAATTCCCCTCCAAATTATTTGTGTAGTTTTCAAATGGATATAACTAAATATAAGCAATTTTACTTCTATAATGTTTCCACATAGTAGTAATCATATTTACATTATAAAATATTATAATTTTAAAGATTTAGGGGTTTTGATGAATAATGAGTTGGAAAACATCAGGAATATTTTTTTGTTAAAAATTTGAACAAAATACTGTTCTGTATACTCACTTGGTAAGCAATGCCCGGTTTAAATTCAAAATTTTTTTAAGTTTCAAAAAGTGCTTACTAATTGCAAAGTATCTTAGGCATTGATAAACTATAGTTCCTATGTAAATAATTTATTGTTATGGTGTTACTACATAACAATGAAAAATCCCAGTGGCTTACTGAAGTAAATGTTTATCATTTATGCATCTGAAATCAGCTGGGGTTAGTTAGGAGATACTGACTGCCTTTTTTGGATTGACTGGCTAGGGATTGACCTATATTTTCTTTAGCTGACCTATATTTTCTTTCCCCTCAATTTGTGTTTCATCTTTCAATAGGTTCTCATGCTGTCTTAATCAACGTTCTCCAGAGAAACAGAACCTATAGGATTTGTGTGTGTGTGTGTATGTGTGTGTGTGTGTGTGTGTGTGTGTGTGTGTGTGTGTGTGTGTGTATACAGGAGAACCTATGTTCCAATTCAAGTTTAAAGACAGTTGACTGTAGAAGAAAGAAGAGTCAATGCTGCAGGTGAAGTTTAAAGGCAGTCTGCTGGAAAATTCTCTCTTATTTGAGGAGGCTGGTCTTTTTGTTCTATTAGGCTTTTAACTGATTGGATGAAGCCTACTCACATTATGGAGGGAAATCTGCTTTAGTCAAAAGTCCACCAATTTAAATGTTAATCCCATCCAAATACACCCTCACAGAAAGACACAAAGTAATATTTGACAAAATGTCTGGGTGCCTGATGTCACAGACATGTTGGCACATAAAATTAATCACCACATATGGGAATAGCAGAGGCTTAGGAACAAAAGAGAAAATAGGCAAAACTTCTTCAGCTATAGGCTCAGAACTGGCATGACATAATTTCTGCCACAATCTATGGGATGAAGTGGGCTTCCCTGGTGGCGCAGTTGTTGAGAGTCCGCCTGCCGATGCAGGGGACACGGGTTCGTGCCCCGGTCAGGGAAGATCCCACATGCCACGGGGCGGCTGGGCCCGTGAGCCATGGCCACTGAGCCTGCGCGTCTGGAGCCTGTGCTCCACAACAGGAGAGGCCACAATACTGAGAGGTCCGCATACCGCAAAAAAATAATAATAATAAAATAAAATAAATCTATGGGATGAAGCAAATCACAGGGTCAACACAAGTTCAAGACATAGGGAACAAGGCACCAACACTTCAATGTGAGGAATTTCAAAGTCCTACAACAAAGTGTATGAATACTGACAGAGGTGATTATTTGAAGTTATTAATGCAATCAGTCTAAAATATTTTTTTTTAATATTTGGTATGATTTTATTTTAACCAATGCTTCTTCATTGCCTGATTTTATCATACACTTAGATGAATAATTCAGAATACTTTCTTACAAGTAAGTCCAGGTAAGATTTGTGAGATTTAAACTGAAGAGATGTTTGTCAGTCCTTGAAAAATGATTAACAACCATATTATACAACTTGCCAGATACGCAAAATAGAGTTAGAATTTTTAATTACTATAGCAAAGAAGTCAGTCAGACGTTTAGTTATCTATCAACAATTTTGTAGCCTGTAGAGTATATAGTGTTGAGCTGACTGAGAATTTATGTACTTTATTCCCTGATTTAAAGCTGAATCCCCAAGGTTTAATGATTATATGATGTAAATAATGAGCATTTGAATTTCATATTTTTGTCCTGAGTGGTGCTCTTTACTTTTTCTTCCTTCATAGATCATTTTATAGAAGGAAAGTGTTAGATACATTCACATAAATGAGGCCAAAGAAAATGTTAAAAACTGAAGTAAGGTAAAAATAATTTCATATAAATATTGACAGGAATTGTTTTTCAGGTTAAGAAAAATTTTAGTAATAATTTTATTCATGCCTAGCACACCAATATTTGAAAAATAATGTAAAATTGAGAAAAAAATGTATGAAGAAATTTTTTGATCATCTCTGAAAGTGAAAACTGAAAGGAAAGTAGTTAAGAAGAATACTTATTTGTAATTGATGTAAAGTATGTATTTAAAACTTTTCTTCTCTTTGTTGGAAATGTTAATCTGATTTGATAATGTTTTAAAATTTTATTATTCATGAGGAATATTTTTACCATGCTTATTTGAGAAAGCTTTAATTTTTTTTACCATTTCCTGTCTTTAGCTTAAAATTTTTCTTCCTAAATGGTAAGAAAGACACGTTTTCTTATAAATTTGAATAAATTATGCATACAAACAGCTAGAACTTGCCATATATTTGGAATTACACATTGGTTTTCAATATTGATAAGTGACTAGTATTATTCTTGAATATAATTAACTGAAGTATAGTCAATCAATTCTCTGATACAGTTCACTGATACATTTTAACTATATAACATTATCTTTCTAAATCAGCATTTATGTTACCATTTTCAGGGCAAATCAAAGCTCCCTCATTTTTCTGGAATTACATAGAGAAGAGACCTCTTGGTCTCTCAGTTTAATTCATGATGCCTGCAAGCAACAGGAAAACAAACAAATAATTTTTTAACTATACTTCTAAGTTGTAAGTAGTTGCAAAGATTTATAGACAGGAAAGAACTTCTTCCAAAACATTTAATTTCTCTCCAGCTCAGCTTCCTTTTAACAAATTCCAAAATAGACAATTTGGTCTTGTCAGAATATATAATAAGAATAAACTTTACAATTAATCTTCATATTCAAATCAAAGATTATTTTTTTTAGAACAGTACCATCTCAGTAACAGCTCTTTGTAGGATGCTTCCACTTTTTGAACTACTGTAAGCCTAATTAATCTGTCAATCTTCCAAATAATCAGAGGAGCCTAACTTTCAGACAACTATGTGCCACTGTGAAATGTCTTGGACCTTCACATTAAAAATTTCAGGCTACATAAATCCTACGTTCCAGAGGCAGAAAATTTTCATCCCCATTAATAATTAAGAACTGGCCTATAATAACAAAACCAAAATAGTTTCAAATGTATTCCTCCAGATTCAATCTCTTAGTAAGGAACAGTATAGGATCTGGAAAAAGCCCAGAATTACCTCAATAGAAAAATCTGAATATAATATTTTTAAAAGGAAAACTACAGATGAATACAGTTCTTTAATAGATACAAATTAAAAAAATATATTTGCAGAAACAATCAAGCAATATGTAAAAATATAATTTTAAAAGGTCAAATTGGATATAGTCCAGGAATTCAACACTAGTATAACATTTAAAAATCTATGTACTGTTCCACTTCAAATTAGAGAAAAAAATGCATAATTATTGCAATAAATTTAAATTACTTGATAAAATTTATATCTATTTTTGACAAACAAAAATATTCTTTAAAACTACAAACAATTTAAAAAGTCTTTATCTAATAAATTTAATGGAAAAATGATGAAAATTTATCCACTCTTTGAAATAAAAAATGTGATAAAGGGCTTCCCTGGTGGCGCAGTGGTTGAGAGTCCGCCTGCCGATGCAGGGGACATGGGTTCGTGCCCCGGTCTGGGAAGATCCCACATGTCGCAGAGCAGCTGGGCCCATGAGCCATGGCTGCTGAGCCTGCATGTCCGGAGACTGTGCTCCACAACGGGAGAGGCCCGCGTACCGCAAAAAAAAAAAAAAAGTGATAAAGCTACTTGTCACTTCCCTTCTATTAAGAATTGTACAGGAGGTAAAATCAATAAAACAAGAATGAAATAAGAAGAAATGAAGTATATAAAAGTATAAATTTTAAAGTCTGCAGATGACATATTTGCTTGTAAAGTCCAAAGTAACATGCAACTAAACTATTAGAATGAATAAGGAAATATTCAAGGTCTCCAGGAAAATGAAAATATGCACAATTATTTCTCTGTATATTAACAACAACAAAAATAGAAAGCAAATGTTTTAAAATTAATGTCTTTTCAAAACATTGAAATTTAAAAAATAATATCTTTTCAAAACATCAAAAATCAAATACTGGGACTTTGTGTTTCTAGTTCTGCATGTAAGGATCTTGGAATTTACCACTCTTTCTAACAAGTAAACATCTGAACAGACTGAAAAATTAACAGTTCTTCTTGGATTTGTAAGAGAGAGCAAGACAAAGGGCACGTCACTGCTCCCAAGACTGAAGAGACTCACAAGTGGAAACAGCCTCAAGAATCAGTGTCAGGGTCAAAAATCATGAACTGTAATTGACAGATTGCTGAAGACTCAGTGTGGACAACTCTGAAAGTTCAAAACCCCAGGTGAACCCGGTCAACAATATTGTGAGATTTACCTTGTAGAGCTCCACCAGGTTCCCACAGTAAATATAAGAGAAAAAAACCCTATCCAGTTTCAGGTAGGGGAGAGGAAAGAAACCATTTTGAAATATTCCAGAGTATTCTGTTCTTCTTAACAAGTCCTGTCCTCAGGTGAAACTAGTTACCTTATGTCTGAGTGGGGGAGGGGGGGTGTTATCAGACTCTGACCTCAGGGAAGGGAAATATTCAACTCCAGCCCACTCTAGTCATCCTGGTCCATCTAAGGGGTAGAAAAAAGAAAAAAAATGGAAAAACACTTGTGAAGTTCACAGTCCAGAGTCATAGGCTTACTAAAAGACTGAGACCCAATCTTAGGACTATAGAATGCTGTTCCTCCCCACACACCTCACCACCACATTACTAAAGATCTTTTTACAACATTTCCCTTTAGCCAGTACATCATTTTCCAATATCAAAACAAAACAAAACAAAAAAATCCCAAACAAACAAAAAAACTAAAACATATGAAAATGCCAAAGACACAGTTTGAAAAGATAGAGCAAGCTTCAGAAACAGACATGGCAGAAATGTTATAATTATTAATCAAGACTTTTAAAGATCTATGATTAATATGCTTTAATGGGCTCTAATGGATAAAGTAGACAGCATGCAAGAATAGGTGGGCAATATAAGCAGAGGTGAAAATCCTAAGAAAGAACCAAAAAGAAAAGCCAGAGATAAAAAAAAATAGGGCCTCATAACAGAAATGAAGGATGCTTCTGATAGGCTTACTAGTAGAAAGCACACAGCTGAGGAAAGAATCTCTAAGCTAGAGAATATATTAATAGAATCACTGAAAACTGAAAAGCAAAGAGAACAAAGACTGAGAAAAACAGAACAGAATATTGGAGGACTGTGGGAAAACAACAAAATGTATAACCTACATGTAATGGAAATAGCAGAAGTAAAAGAAAGACAAAGGAACAGAAGAAATATTCAAAACAATACTGCCCTTGAATTAATGTCAGATACCAAACCACAGAAGCTAGAACAAGCAAGATAAATGACAAAAAAAAAAAAAAAAAATGCCACACCTAGTCATATCATTTGTAAACTATAGGGAATCAAAGATAAAGAAAAAAATCCTCAAAGAAGCTAGAGGAGGAAAAAAAGCTTATCTATAGAGAATCAAGGGGAAGGGATAAATTGGGAGTTTGGAATTGACGTATACACATTACTATATTTAAAATAGACAACCAACAAGAACCTACTGTATAACACAGGGAACTGCTCAATATTCTGTAATAACCTAAATGGGAAAAGAATTTGGAAAAGAATACATATATGTATATTTATAACTGAATCACTTTGCTGTATACCTGAAAGTAACACATTATAAATCAACTATAGTTCAACATAAAATAAAAAAAAATAAAATAAAGGTTACATCTGACTTCACTTTAGAAACCATGCAAGAAGAGAATGGAGGAAAAAATATATAAGGTGTTGAGAGCAAAATAACACTAGCTTAGAATCCTGTACCCTGGAAATTATCCTTCAAAAGTGAAGAAGAAATAAAGACCTTCTCAGAAAAACAAAAATTGAAGAAATTTGTTTCCAGCATACCTGCCTTGCAAGAAATGTTAAAAGAAGTTCTTTAAAGAGATGAAAAATAATATTGGTCAGAAACTTGGATCTATATAAAGTAAGAAAAAACATAGAAAAAGGAATAAGAAGAGGTAAATTAAATCTTTTATTTGTCTTTTTCTTAATTGATCTAACAGATAATAGCTTGTTTAAAATAATACCAAAAATGTATTCATTTATGTATACACATTCATTTATGTATACACATAATTTATGTATACACAAACATATATATATATATGTATATATGACTATGTATGCTTACATTGTATTATTTTATATAAGTAAAAGGAATGACAGCAAGGGACAGGAGTAAAATGAATTTTTTGTTATTGTAAGGTACTCACAACACCCATGAGGTAGTATAGTGTTATATGAAAATGAATTAGCTGTAAATGGTGCAAAGTCAAGGGCAACCACTTAGAAAAGGAAAAAAAAAAAGTATATATTCTAAGAAAAGAGGGAAGTGGAATTATATAAAATGCTCCCTTAAAACCACAAAATGAAGAAAAAGAATAGAAGAAAAAATAGGAACAAAGGACAAGAGCAACAAATAAAAAAGAGGAACAAATGTAGATATAATCCAACTATGCCAGGAATCACTTTGAATATCAATGTTCCAAATGCACCAGTTAAAAGAGAGTAGCAGAGTGGATCAAGAGACAAGATTCAACTATATGGTGTTTACAAGAAACTTATTTTAAATTTAAAGACATATATGGATTAAAAGCAAATGGATAGAGGATAATATACCATGCTAAAACTACTTAAAATAAAGTAGGAGTATGTATATTAATTTTAGATGAGCAGAATTCAAAGTAAGGAAAACTATCAGGGATAAAGAAGAGCATTACATAATGATAAAGGGGCCAGTTCTCCAATAAAACATAATTTTTACATGTATGCACCTAACAACAGAGTGTCAAACTATATGAGGCAAAAACTAACAGAATTGAAAAAAGAAATATCAATAAATAAATCCACTATCATAGTTGGAGACTTTAGTACCCTTTTTTCAGAAATGGACAGATCCAGCAAGCAGAAAATCAGTAGGGACATAATTAACTCAATGATACCATCAGTCAACAGGATATAATTGACATCTATAGACTACTTTTTGTCCAAAGACAGCAAAATATGTAGAGATTAAATAAAACACAGATCAAAGAAAAAATCTCAACAGAAATTTTAAAATATTTTGAACTAAATGAAAATGAAAACACAACATCAAAATTTGTGGAATGCAGCAAAAGCAGTGCTTAAAAGGAAATTCATAGAATTGAGTGCATATATTGAAAAGAAGAAAGATTTAAAATCAGTAATCTAATTTTTTACCCAAGAAATTAGAAAACAAAAGACCAAATTAAATTTAAAATAAGCAAAAGAAAAGAATAAGAGCAGAAGTCAATAAAATTGAAAACAGAAAATCAATAGAGAAAATCAATGTAACCAAAAATTAGTTCTTTGAAAAGATCAATAAAATCAATAAGCTATTAGGATTAGGTGAGCTCTTAAGAGTGGAGTCCTCATAAATGATATTAGTGCCTTTATGAGTCTTGAGAAAGTTGTTTTCTCTTCTGCTCTAATGTCATGTTTTCTCTTCTGCTCTCTGCTCTCAATACCTTGAGAGAAATTGTCATTCTCTAACATATAAGAGGTCTGTTATTAGAACCCGATCATGGTGGCATACTGATTTTGGATGTCCAGCCTCCAGAACCGTGAGAAATAATTGTCTGTTGTTTAAAAGCCACCGATATTTTTGTTATAGCATCCTGAGCTAAGACATGTAGTGAACATTATTTTTCTACTTCTCCAAATTGCTCAATTATACTAATTTTCCTCCTGTATGTGCTTTTTTTGAATTTGTTTTACAATTTATTTTCTATTTCTTTTCTTTAATATATTTTTATATTTTTAATTAAAATTAAGTTGTATTTATAAAAGCAGATTTCAGTATACTTAGTGAGGCATGTAGTTAAACAGTTTTTCAATTGCAATATTCCTTATCACTAGATCATATTATTCCAAATACAGTCTTTTTTTAATGGGTACCTATTGCTAATTTTATCTTCCCTGCAGAACAATTATTAATAGGGCACTGTGCTTTATTACATGACACGTGCCCTCAACCTCTTTCAATGGCCTTCATTTTCCTATTCTAGTAACTGGAATATGATTCAGAAAGCATTAATAGTTTCTGTATTATTATAAATTATATCTCTTCAAGAAATTTGACGATTATCATACCTATTATGCACAATTTATTTATAGAGAATGCATCTCAAAAACACAGTCAGAGCTACTTCACATTTTAAATCTACCATATAGATGTTTATGATAATACTTTTCCCCCAAGTACTCTGAACTGTGAAATTATTGTCACATACTTTCTAATTCTAGATGTTTAAAAGATTACTTTGTATTAAGTTATGGCTGAAAGTCTCACATGCTTAAGTGCTTAAATTAAAATTATTAAAAATATATTATTTTTCTATGAACATTTTCAAGTAATAAATTATTTTAGAACATTTAAAATACTTAAACAATATTCAGTGATATTTTTCTAAATTTTATGTATTTCTAATTTATTTTAAAAATTTAAATGTATATTATCTTAAATAAGGAGATTCTTTAATAAGAAAATTAAAATGGCCTTTATCAGAAATGGAAATAAACTTATTTTCAGAAAAAACAAACTACTAACATTTTGGGCTATGTAATCTCAGGATTATTTCCATCTGTATGAAACCCCTCTCCCCACTACACGATTTCTATATTCATAGGAATATAATGAAATGTCTTCAGTTCTTTAATGTTTTAAACTTAGAAACAAAATTTGAGATTCTATCAACAGATGATGGAGTGAAGCAGATTACAGGCTTACTCTCCCAATTATTGTTGAAATGCATTCAAAAAAAAAAAAAGAAGTAGAAGAAAGAAAAGAAACAGCCAAATACATAGGAACAAACTGCATGCTGTGAAATCTGAAAAAGAAAAAAAAAGCATGAGCTAAAAAAATAGTATTCTGGCAAAGAATGGCAAGGCCCCTAACCCTAGCTCTGAAAAGAAGATGGAGTGTTGAGTGAGAAAGAGAAACACTCAGAACTGTCAAAAATTTCTCACAACTTTGAAGAAAGTAGAATTGGAGTCAGGGAGGTAAAGTATGGAAAATTATGCCTCTTTCTCCCCTATGATTTTTGTTCTGGGTTCCGGTGAGATCTATTAATGGAAATATCTTCTTAAAAAGAGCATGTCAAACAGTCAATGTGAACAAACACAAAGGTTGCCCCTGAAAGTATAGGTACTAGGCTCCACACATCCACCCATTTATTCATTTATTTAACATATCTTTACTGAGTGCTTTCTTAGTAATAGCAACTATTCTAGACATTAGTACTAATGACAAAAATGAGATATCATGGGTTTAAATTCTAGTGGGTGAGAGAGATAAAGACTGAAACTATAGAATATAGATTACTTCATGGCATGGTAAATGATTGAACTAGATCATTAAGGATAATGTGATAGAGACTAACTAGGATGAGAAGGTGGGCACCATTAGACAGGGTGGTGAGGCCTCTCTGAGACGATAATTGTTGAACTGTAGCCTGAATGAAGGATCCAGCAGGGCAAAGATCCAGCAGGGAGATAGATTGATACACACAGAGGTCAGAGGAAGAAAAAGGGCCTGAGGGGAAAACAGGTTCATCAAGTTCCCTGACTAGATAATAAGACATCCATAGCAGAAGCTTCAAGAGGGGAAAGAGGTTAGATAACACACACCACAGAAGAGCTGGGGTTTTATTTGAAGAGGAATTGGGAGTTTCTCCCAATGACCCTGCCCCAGGATGCAGAAAGGCAGCACTCCCGCGGGATTTGGGGAGACAGACTGACCACAGGGTGGACATCAGCTCTCAGCTCACCAGGCAAGGGCAACTGCATTCTCGCTCCTTGGACCCTCAGCATCATCTTCCTGCTTTTTGTGAAATGTACAAGCCTTTAATATGCTTTAAGTAAATGAAGAAGCTAGAAATTCAGAAACATAACCAAACACATATGGAAACTTGATACCATTGTTTTCCATTATTAGTGGGGAAAATGTACTATTCTTATTATAAACAGGATATAAAATTATCTTTCCACATGAATTAAATAAGATGAAATTATAATATATATAACTCCATACACAAATATGATTTGTGGTGACTTAAAAATATAAGAAAAGAATGAAACTTTAAGTTTCTTGTATTTTATTATTTATAACTAAAATCTGTTTTATAGAATGCAAATGTAAACAAAGTTAAATGACAAACCACAGAGACTGAGTATGTTTCCAACAAAAGCAAATAAAATTTAAAAAGATAAATTGTAATATACAAAGAATTCGCCCATAAATAACTTTTAAAACAGACTAATTATGTAAATGACAGTTTCTAAGAAGGGGACACAAGCATATGCAAATATATTCAATCTGAAGGACGTTGGCCAAGACGGTAGAGTAGGAAGACCTTGAGCTCACCTCCGGCCATGGGCACACCAAAATTACAACTATTCACAGAGCAATTATTGATGAGAATGACCTGAAGATAAGTATAAAAGATCTTCTACAACTGAAGATATAAAAAGGAATCACAATGAAACTGGATAGGAGGGGTAGAGATTCAGTACAGTCAACCCCACATACTTGGTTAGGTGACCACAAATGAGAGAATAATCACAATTGCAGAGATTCTCCCCAGGGAGAGAAGGATCTAAGCCCCATATTAGGCTCCCCAGCCTGAGTATCCTGCACCAGGAAGGTGATCTCCCAGAATATCTGGCTTTGAAAGCTAGCGGAGCTGGCATTCAGGAGAGCCAGAGGGTTGTAGGAAACAAGAGACTCCATTCTTAAAGGCACACACAAAATCTCATATGCTCTGAGACCCAGGGAAGGACAGTAATTTGAAAGGAGCCTGGATCAAACCCACTTCCTGATCTCAGAGAGTCTCCTGGTAAGGAAGGAGGCAACTGAGACTTACCCTGGGGACATAGATACTGGTGACAGTCATTTTGGGGAGCTCATTTTACTGTGAAAACACTAGTGCTGGCAAGAGGGGTTTTGGCAGCCTCCCTCTAGCTTATTAGCACTGGAACTCAGCCCTGCCCACTAGACAGTTAATGCATGAGTACTGCATTAATGAAGTCACTGTACTTAAAGGGCAATCTGGCATCCTTGGAAACATGCTGTTCCACCTGAGCACTGTGGTGGCCACTTCTTCTCTGCACCCAATCTGCTATATCTACTGAAGGGTCATTGCTAGCATTCATACCTGATCATAGGGCATCAGCTTCCTAATTGCTGAGGGGGGGCGGTTGTCAGTGATTTATTAGCTGGGACATTGAAAACAGTGAGGATTGCCTCAGGCACTTGCAGGTGAACCCACATGTCCCTCCACACATCCTGACTCCACAAGGTTCCACACGTGAATCATCCACCCCTTGGCTTCCCGTTGTGCAAGCAATATAGTTAATCTCTTTAGAACAGCCCAACTGTTAGTGCAAAGGATTAATGGCCAGTGCTCACGAATGAACACTAGTCAAACCCACTGGCTGCTGTGATTTATTCCTTCCTGAGAGGCTCAATCTGTGTTTGCTGCTAGGAGATGTAGCTCTATGGGGGTATATCATGTTTCTTCTCTCTTCCATAGCTGGGACCAAAATCCTATGGATACTCTCTCCTTCTGCTGTCCTTGACACAGTGCCTGAACCATAATTTCTGGAATTCACAGATACATCCAACTCAGGGTGATAACAAGAGACTTAATCTACTTCCCTAGTATTTTTGTCTTCTCAAAAGTGGTTGCTGCTCAGACTCCCAGTCTTACATGTGCCATCTCTTTACCAGGCAGTATAAGGGACAGAGACACTGCAGCAGGTAGGGAATAAAAGTCTTCCAAAACCCCCAAATTCCTACAAAGACTTGCAATGATTTCATGTTCTTAGGAGTTGGACAGGCTTTCACAATAACAATTATAGCTTTAGTGACAACATGTATCTCACCTGACAAAATGACTCCCCAAAACTTACAGAGGTGCTTCGGTCTTGAATTTTCTATGGGTTTGCTGCCCATCTTTTCCCTGGCAAATGCTCCAGCAACGTCTGCATAGTGTTCTGCAGCAGGGGCAAGTTTTCACATGTTAACATTACATCATCAACGTTATGGGCCCGTTTTTACTAATGTGGGAAGGAGAATAGGGACAGGCCTCTGGCTACCAGCCTACAACATATCGTAGGGCAATGCAAGCAGCTTTGGGGAAGGATTTGAAATGTTTATTATTGTCCCTCCCACATGAAAGCAAATTAATCTTAGCTATCAGAAGCCTGTACTTGTCAAAGTCTTTTCCATGAATTTCCTTGAAGATGAAATAGTTTTACAGGAACACATTTTGCCAAAGCATGAGAGTAAAATAATAACTATTTGCAAGTGACAAAAGATTAAAAATGACTATGGTT
Source organism: Grampus griseus (assembly GCF_964374135.1). Lineage (NCBI taxonomy): Eukaryota > Metazoa > Chordata > Mammalia > Artiodactyla > Delphinidae > Grampus > Grampus griseus. The sequence goes on from NC_139012.1 coordinate 45,924,014, forward strand.
AAAGGACTGATGAGAGCTCATTATAATGCATTTGAAAAAGGAATTTGGTTATTCACATACATATTAAAATCATAAATGTTAACATTATACCAGGACATAGCAGAGTTTTAGAATTTCATACAAATATACCCTAAAGAAAGTTTAGCATCATTTTTTTCTTGTTTTTTCTTTTTTTTTTTTTTTTGTGGTGCGTGAGCCTCTCACTGTTATGGCCTCTCCCATTGCAGAGCACAGGCTCCAGATGTGCCAGCTCAGCTGTCATGGCTCACAGGCCTAGCCGCTCCATGGCATGTGGGATCTTCCCGGACAGGGCATGAACCCGTGTCTCCTGCATCGGCAGGCAGACTCACAACCACTGTGCCACCAGGGAAGCCCTAGTATCATTTTTTATTTGACAGTGTTTCCCATGAAGTTTAACATATGCAAAATGTTATATAATTGTAAAAACTTAGCTCTTTTAAATGAGAAGACTCTGTTTTCTTAAATAATCAAAAACCTGATAAAGACAAAACACAGAATCTCTGTTGTCTAGACAGGTTCCATTGAAAGTAAGGAAAAACCTATGTTTACAATGTATTATTAACAGCAGACCAATAATCTAAGACAACTTTATCCTTTTAATGGAGAGAAAACAAGATTCTAATTTTTCGTCAGTGTACTTTTGATACTATAATTCTCTTTTTTTCTTTTTAACTTGAATAAACCTATTCTAATTTTAGTTTGATACACATAAAATTCCTTTCTCAATATTCCTTTTTTACCTTACAAACCTTCCGTATAACTGTCTATATCCATTCAGTTTTTGTCCTATCATTTTTTTTTATTTTGAAACAATCATTTTACTTTCTTAAAGAAAGGACAAAATTACTTTCTTTTTTTCTTATCAAACACACACACACACACAATCCTATGTTCTTTATATTTTTCCTTATCCCTCCTCAAAAAAAAACAAACAAAAAATACACATTCTATTTCTCTTACCTACTTTTTACATAGTCATTTCCTATCACCCTTATTACTTCTAGTAGTTTTGGGAGAAAAAAAAAACATTCAGCATTTTAGAAATCTTTTACAAATATTGACAATACCCTCCATAGGTAGTAAAACATCACATATGCACAACCTAGGTAGATAGGTAGATAGATAGATAGATAAATAGCTAGGTAGATGTACAAAAGTATACATACAGACACAAATAGAAACCCCATAGTTGTCATTCCATATATTATATATTTTGCCTAGCATCCATGCTTATATACAATTATTTTCTTTATTTAAAAAAATTTAGTGAGTGAGAGAAAAATCTGGGATGGTGCAGTAAATGCTGTCAGTGTCTCTGACTCATAGTTGTCCTAATACATTTATAGAACTGTTCCTTGAAGCTTGGAATAAGCAATGGGCTATGGCAGTTGAAATAAAAGTTTCATAATTAAATCCTAAATCCTTAGAATCCTAAAACGAAGTCTTTCAGAAAAGTCAGAGAAGTTTTATTACATTAAAGCATATTATAATGAATTTATTAGGTAAGACTAGATAACCCACCAGATGATCACGTTTTCTTCATTAAAGTAATGAGGAGTATGCTAATAAGATCTGAATAATATTGGTAGATTGTTTCAATGTCCATATTTTGCTTGTAATATTGTACTACAGTTTTATAAGATGTTACTGTTGAAGTAAACTTTGTAATGGATACAGAATATCATCCTGTATTATTTCTTACAAATATATGTGAATTTATAATCATCTCAAAATTAAAAGGTTAATCTAGGAATAGAAATTAGCTCCTGGTATACTACAAGGCCTAGGTAGAAACTAAGAATATTATCGGGAGACATCAAATAATTTTGTGCTCACAGTTGCTCATTACGAGTTCGGTTTTATAAAGCTCCATGTTATTAAGTCAAGCAGGTGCAAAATAGTCCATAATACAATGCAAATAGTGCATATAAAATTAAGACCAAGCAGATCTGAGGGTACATAAATGGGTGATCAAGACTCCCATTAACCTCAGTTATACTAATGTCTCTTCATTGACTCATGTGTATAGATAGCCTCATGAGTAGTTTTCTTTAACCAACAGGTGAAAAAAGAAAAAATATCGGTCCTGCATTACAGAAAACTCAACATGTTACTGTGAAGAGAAGATGGAAAGACCCAGTAGGGGTTACCTGAAAGACAGGCTGAGGTGAAATTGTTCCAAAGAACATGGGCATACCTTGCCATTAACTTGGTGAATGAATCACTGAGGCTAATGGTTCAGGGGTCTGGGAAGAGCAGGATAGGACAATCCAAAAGAGAAAACTCTGTGATAAAAAAAAAAAATGAGGACAAACCTAAGAAAGTACAGTGCTCACCAGACAGCATATCCTGCAGAGGAGGTATTCAACAAACAGAAAGAAAGAATGCCTCTCCAGTGGATGTCCCTTTCTCTGACCTCAGCCATCCCAAATGTGTTCACAATAGCACATGGACATCATAGTTATGGTATCATAGTTATGGTATCAGGGATGAACGCTATACATGGATCCAACAGCCTGATCTACCACCATCTGCAGCTGCTAAATATGCAACCTGTCAGCAGTAGGGATGGACACTGAGTCCCTGGATATAGGACCTCTCAAGGAAACCAACCAATTTCTTACTGGCAAGTTGATTATATTGAAATGCTTCCATCCTGAAGAAGAGAGTAATTTCTATATTGATTCATGTTCTATTAAAATGGATTTGTTGAACCTGTCCTCACAACTCTACCAGCACCACCATCACCATTACAAACCTCTTATTTAACAACATAAGATCTCATATAACCTCACCTCAGCCCAAAAGACCCAGTTTTAGATGTGAAAATTACCATTTGATCACAATCCACTGGATGTGCTATATACTGCATCACTTGGAAATTTATGGCCTGACAGCACCTTGAAATCACCTCTTCAAGGGTCAGATAATACCACATTAAAGATGTCACCCTAGGGTTAGAACACCATTATTCAGTATCGGTATGTAAGTTATAGTACTATGTCCTTAGCATCATAAAAAATTGGATCCATATAACAGGTGTAGAATTAGCAGTGACCTCTGTCACCACTACTCTCTGTGATACACTTTGGTTTTGTGTTTTACTGCTTTTAAATTTTTAGACTTGGTAGAATTACAGGCATGGGATTAAAAAGGTAGAATGTTTTCACCTGTAGACATAGGTTGCACTGAACCTAAGCAATGATGTCAAAGGGTCACTTTGGACTCCTCATGTTAGTTTTCCTACAGGAGAAAAAATAAATCAATACATTTGTGAGGATAATCAACCCTGAATATCATAAAAATGTAGGATTGCTACTAAGTAACAGAGGAAGGAATGAGTAGATTTGAAACTCCGGAGATCTACTAGGGTGTCTGTTTGTGCTCCTATACCCAGTAAAATGGAAAATTGTAGTAACTGTAGCCTGATAAGAATGAGGAGATTAGGGATTCAGAATTCCACTGGATAAGGATTTAGCTAACCCTACCAGGCAAGCAGTCTAAAACAGGAAAAGTGTTGCCTCTTTTTTAACCATTTATTTGTACTTCCTAAATATTAACTTTAATAATCAATTGTATATAAAGTATAATAATCTTATATCTGTAATATGTATGGCATATAACTTGTGTGCATGATTAGTATTTGTCTGATGTGCCAAACATCCTCATCTGCTTATGGCTCATTTCATCCCCTAGAGGAAAGCTCCACTGGTCTGTCTGCTGCCACTACTTAAATTGAGGACCCTACAGATCCACCTTCCAGTTCTGTGTATGCATAGTAACAATGGAGATCTTGAGAGGTCTGCTGTTAATTGTCTTATGATTTTCCAGACCCTATCACGTTTATTCATCAGTGTGGGGAAAGTCCCTCTAAGATTTTTCCCACTCCCCATACCAGAATGTTTTATGCTTTACTGGGGAGGAGATAAAATTATGAGAAGAACCGTGACTGCCTTCAGTTTCACAGGTGATTATTACATTAATAAAAATGTTTGTAACATATTAGCACTGTACTGATGTATTTCCCTTACTTTTATAACCTTGTAGTAATTTTGAAACATATCTAGTAGCCACTGGGAAAAGGAGAGAGCTTTGAACTTTATAAAAAGTTTTTCATGAATTGGGAGATTGGGATTGACATATATACACTACTGTGTATAAAATAGATAACTAATGAGAACCTGCTGTATAACACAGGGAACTCACTGCTCTGTGGTGACTTAAATAGGAAGGAAAACTAAAAAAGAGGGGATATATGTACATGTATAATTGACTCACTTTGCTGTACAGCAGAAACTAGCACTACATTGTTAAGCAACTATACTCCAATAAAAATTTAAACAAATTTTTTCATATTTCCAAAACATTTCAGATTTTCTTGTTTATAGTGCATATCAATCTTTGATGACTTCCTTCGTATTTTTTAATAATTTTGTTGATATATAATTTATATACCATGAAGCACACTCATCAAAGTGTATAATTCGGGACTTCCCTGGTGGCACAGTGGCTAACAATCCATCTGCCAATGCAGGGGACACAGGTTCAATCCCTGGGCCAGGAAGATCTCATATGCCACGGAGCAACTAAGCCCATGCACCACAACTACTGAGCCTGTACTCTAGAGCCTATGAGCCACAACTACTGAGCCTGTGTCCTGCAACTACTGAAACCCGCACGCCTAGAGCCCATGCTCCACAACAAGAGAAGCCACCACAGTGAGAAGCCCATGCACCACAACGAAGAGTAACCCCTGCTTGCAGCAACTAGAGAAAGCCTGTGTGCAACAATGAAGATCCAATGCAGCCATAAATAAATAAATAAACAAATTTATTTTAAAAACCCAAAGTGTATAATTCAATGATGTTTAAGTATATTTACAGAATACATCACAAGAATCTAATTTGAAATGGTTTTCGTCACCCACAAAAGAAACTTCATACCCAGAAAGAAACCTCATGCCCATTTGTAGTCACTCCTGTGGTCCCTCACAGCCTTAAGCAGTCACAAGTCTACTTTTTATCTGTACAGACTTAACGTTTCCAAACATTTCATGTAAATTAAATCATACAAAATGTACAATGTATGGTCTTTTGCATCTGCCTTCTTTCACTTAGCATAATGTTTTGAGATTGCTAGACATTTTATGAAAAAAACGAGGAAAAAGAACTACACTAAAATATAGAAACTCTTTGAAAAAGTTGATGCAAAAAATATAGCATAATGAAGAACAAAATTTAATTTAAGATGTCTCTTTAATAATTACATTTCTAATTTTATGGCAACACCACTATGAAGAAGAACATGGTGCTGTTATATACCAACCCAACACTATCATCTCACCAAAAAAGTATCTCATTTTATTTTATGAAATATTTCCAAGGTCCAGAGTCCACTAATCATATATGTAAAAAAAATGACAGGCATTTAAGAAATGAAACCTGAAAAATATTTTATAATCAAAGGCCTTGAGAACTACCTGCACTCTAGAATATCTAAGTAATGTAATTTACAAGTGATGCAAAGGACAATTATCTTTATCTACATCTAGTTAATGATACTTAAATTTGAAAGAGTGCTAAAAACTGTCAAAAATCTTCACAATGTAGTACTGTCCTAGGTCTTTTTTGACACCTTTGTAGAAGAATATAATTTTGTATAATTTTTCCTAACAGAGTTATCAGGATGAGACTATTAAGTATAAAATCTAAAATGCATAAAGAAGGTAAGATTATAAAACACATAATATGTCTATGCTGAAATATTTTACTTTTTAAAGATATTCCCCAAGTTAACATTAACAGAATTACCTCCAAAATTACCTTTACTCTATACCTTATACTATACTTTCCCCAATATGTATACTGCAATGCCTGGCCTGTGGACTGATGTTTTGCTCCCTGACTGTGTTAGCAATTCAGAGTGAATAGCTGTGCAATGAGCCCAGGCAGGAAAGAAGGAGCTGTAGGGACTTAGGCTTGGCAGATTCCTGTGACTGAACTAGACTAACCAGAGCTGAGCCACTGCCCTTGTGGAGCCATGTGAACTTGGGCATGAAACACATCAGAATAGTAATGAGACACTAAAGCCTTGTGACCTGCACTCTTTTTTTGGCCTCAATCTTAGGATAAAAAAATATAACACATATAGAACAAAGATCAGGGATAAGTAACACAGTCAGCAAGAAGCACAATTAAATAAATACACAATAACAAATTCAAACAGCATATATGAATTTTACTCCACGGATGTTTTTGTGCAAAAGCGTCAAATTGGCATATTTTCTTGTATCAGATAAAATCGTAATGGTCATTGCCTTAAATAAATGTGTGAAATTCAGTCATTGAATTGTTTTCTATTATGATTCAAGCAAAAGTTCATACAAAAGCATAAAGTTAGAAAATTATAGAAAATCAACGCAAGATTCCTGAAGATAAAGATTGTCTCTGTAAACCATTTATCATGGGAAAATACCTTGATAAGAATTCAGCCAGGGCTTCCCTGGTGGCACAGTGGTTGAGAGTCCGCCTGCCTGATGCAGGGGACACGGGTTCGTGCCCCGGTCCGGGAAGATCCCACATGCCGCGGAGCGGCTGGGCCCGTGAGCCATGGCCGCTGAGCCTGCGCGTCCGGAGCCTGTGCTCCACAATGGGAGAGGCCACAACAGTGAGAGGCCCGTGTACCACAAAAACAAAAACAGAACAAAAAAAAAGAATTCAGCCATCTATTAGGTAATAAATTCAGTAGTCTACTGTTGTTTTAAAAAATTAAATTTTTATCTCACCATGAGAAATGTGGAAATTATCCTTACAAAATGTCAAAATGTATTTAAGCAGTGACTGTGCTACTCTGAGAAGAATGAAGTTACCACAACTGTGTTAGCAATTACTAATGCAAAATGTGCTAGTTTCAACTGTATAACCTTGTTAATGAAGTCTGAGAAGCACAAGACAAAAATAAAAAAAAAAAACAAAACTTTTCTTTGGATAACAGAAGGTAATAGAGGCAAACATATGTGTCTTATTGCTAACATGTTGAAACAAGAAAATATTTGAACTGCATATAAATCTCTGTCATACACTTTGTTTCTCTTAAGGAAAAGGGGCAAGCAAATTAGAGCCATTTGGATAACAAACTAAAATTTTGATTTTAATTGAGTCATGTATTCTTTCAACAAATATTTTATGAGTGTCTGTTATGTGACATAGTAGTTTGGCAATGGGATTATAATATTCCAAATGTTGGAAGAACTTATATTCTAGTACGAGAGACAGGCAAACATTCATAAAATGTTAGTGCATAAGACAGTGCAATAAGATATTACAGAGAATACCAAAATTGAGAATATCATACTATTGAAACGAGTGTGGATTAGTACCAGTTACCAAACCAAAGGAAAATGTAGTGAATTTTCAATAACTAAAGGCATTCAACCTAGACAAATGACTTTTATCATTAAATTATGTTTCTAATTTGTGTTAAAGTATCCTTTGTTTTGTGTAAAATATTAATAAATAGAAACCTCAATTAAATAGAGTCGGAGACCAGAAGGGGGAGCTCTCACACCCTGGAAAGATAGCAGAGCCCAACAGGCAGAAGTAAGACTCCTCTAATTCCTGGCAAGGACTCAGGCAATGAAAAGCCGTGCCTTTCTTAACTATAGTCCTCCCAGCTTCCCTTTTCTGTCTATAAAAGCATTTTCCTTCTTTGCCATGTGGGGATTTGCACATGGCTCGCCATGTTTGCAGACCTCAAATTGTAATTCTCTACTGATCCCAAATAAAAACATCTTTGCTGCAGAAACATCTGGCAGTCTATTTGTTTTAGGTCAACACCTGAACCTAAGTTAACTATGAATGATGATATTTTAATAGACTTACATGAAAAAATAAAATGTGGGTAATCTTCTTTCACCTCCCATCCTTCTATTTTTCATATATAAAATTCAGGGAAATACTGATTTGACATACAGTGTGTGCACTAGTTAATACCAAAATCATCCTCTCCCAGGAAACTTGACAGTATGTAAGTACCTGTGAGGAAAAACTCTATTACTGTTGAAGAGTAAACCATTAGACTTTAACCTTTTAGGTTTAAAGAAACTTTGTAGCAGATGATGTTTGTCCAGACTCTCACCACTCAGCAAAACACAGGTGGAGAACTGGACTCACTTCACAGATCACAAAAAATCTCTGCTACCAAGGACCATCATCAACATTTCACTTCCACCACTAATGAGACAGTTGTGAAAATGGCAGTGGAGCATAATGTCATCCTCAAAATTCACCTCCGTGTACACATATGGCCTGGAACTACATGTACAGCTCTGACTGAGGTGTTGAATTCTTACCAAGTCTAATTCATGAGCATATGTAATTATACCTGCATTTCCCAGAGGTTTTTGGAAATTTTGGAAATTTGTAGGAAATTCTGTAAAATTCCAAGTTAATATATAAGTGAAGGACAAGAGAACACAGATAGATGGGCCCTCCTTTAATAGGACTTCCTGAAATGAGACTGATAGTTGTAGTGGAATTGGGATATCAACATAAATGCCAACATAACTATATCACTGACTTTCCCACCCCACTAAATGACATTTCACACATTTTTATTTTTCTGTAAATGTTCCCACTAATAACCTTGTCTTATACTCCACTGAGAAAAGAGCAGTAACCTTAAGAAAATACCTTAATCTGAAAATTAGAGAATTTATTGATCTACCTTGTTTTCAAACTTTTCTCTCTGCCTTGTCTCCTGTTATAGAAGTAGCATTGCTTCTATTAAGTAAATCACCCTCTCCTAACTTACCCAGTACTTCCTAAGGACTTCACTTCTACTATACTCTTTCTATATCTACTTCATCATCAGTTTTTTTTTAATTTTTTTTAGTTCATAAGTTAATCATTCTATTCAGAAATACAAACATTCTTTAGAACCTCTACCATTGCAAAAACAAAAACAAATCAACCATAACTTGACATCTGCTTCCTGTTTTTCTGATCCCTTTACAAAATGACTTATCAGAAGAAATCCCTAAGCTCATATTTCCCCTGTCTCATTCTGATTCTTTCAGTCTCAACTCAATCGTCTATAATAAGGGTTTGGTCTTGTACATTTTGTTAAAACTTCTGGGTTTTAGGTCACCAATGATTGGATTAACACACTTCCCAATTTTCATGAGGCAGCTTGCTTTACACTTATTGCTCTAACTAAAGGTTAATAGTATCCCTTTTTATTCTCAAAGTTACCTAGTTGGACAATAAGGTATATATGTAACTCTACCATGATATCTATGTTGTCATATAGAGTTTATTTTTGACTGTAAGTCAGTAGCAGCCAGCAAAGATGAACCTACGTTCTTTTAAAATTTTCTTTCCTTTGTTCCTATGACATCTCATGCTCCTGGTTGGTCGATTGCAGTAAAACTTACCAAATTTTCCCTCTGCTCTGTTACACTTTCCATGTTCTTTCAATTAGTGTCATGTAACAGGTTCTAGACAATAAAATGTGTGGAAAATAATGTGAGTCACATATATGACTCTTCAGTCCTTTTCTTATTAAAAAATAAATTCTTCAAATTGTGCATCTATGAGATGTTTTAGCATCCATCAATGAGGTTCCTAAGTGACTATATGACCATCACCTGATCACCTAGGTGGGACAGAAAGCATGAATGAGAAATAAGTTTTAGATGTTGAACACTGATATATTAGAGTTGTTTGTTACAGAAATAAACCCTGGCCTATTCTGAATAATATACCTAACTTAATTTTTTTTCATTTTCAATTTTTATCCTGGGTCTACCTCCTTTACTTGACATTAAATATATCACACTATCACATTACAGGATTTGATTTTCTTCCTAACACTACTTATCAATTTGTTTGCTTCTGTGATTGTTTAATCCCTACTTAGAATGCAAGCTTCATCAGAGATTAAAATGTATTTGCCTTGTTTATCATTTGATCATCAACTTTAGAACATTTTCTGTCACAAAGTAGTCACTTCCTATTTTCAACTGAATGAAAGAACCTGAGACATATAATTCAAAATACCTAAAATATTTTTATTTGTGTAGCTATTTTTAATTTTGAAAAGTTTTTACTAGAAAATGTCCAGCTCTTGCAATTTGCGTTAGTGGGTCAATAATTTTCAGCCCAGGAAAGATTCCTCCCAAAGTGGCCCAATATGGATAATTTATTATTCCACTTGTTTTAACCTGTTTTCCAGGGCTACTAGTTAACTATATGCTATGATTTGAATGTGTCTCCCCACTCCCTGCAAAATTTATGTGTTAAAATACTAACCTCCAAAGATGACGGTATTAAGAGATGGGGCCTTTGGGTGAGGCTTAAGTTGTGAGGATGGAGCCCTCATGAGATGAATTAGTGCCTTATAAAACAGACTCCAGAGAGCTCCCTAGCCCCTTCCACCACAGGAGGACACAGCAGAGGAGGTGCTAGCTATGAAAAAGAGACTGGGCTCCCACTCTCTGGGGAGTATTCTGGGGTTATATTCCCCAGAATATAACCATGCTAGAGTCTTGATCTTGGACTTCTCAGCCTTTAGAACTCTGAGAAATCAATTTTTCTTGTTTATAAGCTCCCCAATCTGTGGTATTTTGTTATAGCGGCCCTAGCTTCTTTTTTTGTATTAGTACAGAAAATAATGAAGACACTCTGATTCTTATTCTCCTAAAATAAGCTCATAATTTTAATATTTTTATTTTAAAATATTTTATGTGTGAATTTTAAAAACTAAAAATAATTTTGTCTAAATATGGATCTCTTTTCATTAAATTTGAGAGATGAAATGATATAAATTCTCATTGGTAGGAATAGGCTCTCTTTTAAAGAATAAACTTTTTTTTTCTTTGATTATACCTTTTATATGCCCTAATCAACTGAAAAAAAATGCACAACTAAAAGTTGAGAATTATGTTTTATTCAGTGGGATTTCTGAGGACTTCAAGCCTGGTAAGCAGCCTCTCAGACAGCTCTGAGGGACTACTCCAAAGAGATAAGGGAGGAACCAGGATATATGGGAGTTTTGCAAAAAGACCAGGTAGTCTGAACTTCAAAATATTACCTTTAATTTAAAAAAAAACAGAGATCTCAAGTTAATGAATTTAGTGTTTTTCTACCTATGGGAAGATGCAAGAGTCTGAACTCATTGAAATCATCCATTTGATATGCACCTCAGCTGGCTAGTTGCAAAGAAACCTGTTATTTTCCATCCTGAGTCCCCTCAGAGTGCACTGTTGGGGGTGGCTGCAGTGGCCGAGGACTTGGCAGTGGGCAGCCCATTTGTCTCCATCCTGGGTTCCCTCAGTGCTCACCATCCAAGGTGGCTGTAGTCACTTGATGGCTGCAATATCCTTTGTTTATTGATATGGCAGGCAACATTTTTCATTCACACCCTCTAATCTCTTTTTAATATAGAAACTATTATTATGTATAGAACTCATTTCCATTTATGTTAACATTTTCCATACTTTATACTTTTATCATTTTCATATATGTTTATGGGAGATTCTTCTAGATTTTCTCCTCAGTCCAGGATTCAATTGTATTTATTTCCAACAGTCTTCATTTTCCTAAGTGTATTTGTTTGAAGACAATGATTATATTTTTTAATCCCAAAGCTTTCTTTTAATGCTTTCTTTTAACTTTGGTAATAAAGGCTTTGGTAGTTTCACAAATATAATGTAGACTTGCAATTTTAAAAGGTGAATAGGGTGTCATAAAATATTATCACTTTTCAGTCAGTAAATTTGGGAGAAACTATGCTTTAGCTATTCAGAAAATGTTAGTCCTCTCCTTTTCTACCACAATTTATTTTCATACATTGCTTAATGTTTACTTTTGTTAATTACTGCAAGAAGAAACTTTACTTGTATGAAATTGGCAGTTTTCTAAAAGCAATTTCTAACTTACATCTGTGTCTGTGTATGCCCAAATCTTTCACAGAGATATATGATAGTCAGGAAAATGGTAGGGAGGTGGGGAGTTACAATGAAAACAAACAAAAGCAAAACAAAACAAGAAATAAATAAAAAAGAGAAACTAGACTATAACTGCAGAGTTCTACCAGTCTGGTGTGGAAATATTACTGTATTAGTATTAGTAATAAAAATGTGTTTTGTTTGTTTTGTTTTTCTTTTCTGCTTATTTCCATAGATACTCAAGATCAAGTGGCTCTCTGACAAATCAGATTTTCTGGTTAGTGAGCCATTTAGCAGAAGTATATTCCAAGGCCTCCTGAGAGTATGGTTGTGATTTCTGCACAAATCAGACAAATGAGAGAAAGGTCATGTGTGTGTCCATCTTTAGTCTTTTAAACTGTTCTTATTTTACAAACAATCTGTCAACCAGAAGTTAATGGGGGGATGGTTCCCTTGCCTCATCTCCAAGCAGGCAAAACTATTTAAAAAGGATGGTTTTCATGGCTTCCCTGGTGGCGCAGTGGTTGAGAGTCCGCCTACCGATGCAGGGAACGCGGGTTCGTGCCCCAGGCCGGGAAGATCCCACATGCCAGGGAGCGGCTGGGCCCGTGAGCCATGGCCACTGAGTCTGTGCGTCCGGAGCTTATGCTCCACAACGAGAGAAGTCACAACAGTGAGAGGTCCATGTACGGGGTGGCGGCGGCGGCGGCGGCGGCGGCGGCGGCGGGGTGGGGGGGGGGAAGGATGGTTTTCAGACCTTAGGGACTTTAGTTCTTCAGTACTCTATCTATTAGAGATTCCCCCAATTTTCAATCGAGAAAAATTATCAATTATCTTCAGTCCTTTTCTTCTGTTTGTATAGTATATGTTTATTTTAGTATAAACGGTTCACAAGCTATTTAATTCCTAAAGATAGCATGATTTTTCTTTACATGAAAGCATGATCATGTCACATAATTCAGTGGCTTCTCATTGCTGAGAATATCTACCCTATTTATGAGGCTGCTTTATTATTACACCCCTTTCTTTCATTCTTTGTCAATTTCTTTCTTTATTTTTTTATAAATGTAGCATTTATCATTCTGCTCTTCTATCTTCCTCAGCACAAAATTTAGAAAGGTAAACACTAATCCATGGAGGAGTTAAATTTGGGGAATATTGGAATCTACTTCTTGGTATTTTGTCATTGAGAAACGTACATGTGTGTAGTTAGGAGTGAAAAAGTGACTACCGTAGAGTTAGTCTTTCAGGAGGCTCTGGGTTATTTGTGATTTTCAGCATTCTATAATTGTAAAATGTAGCTAGTTTTTGTAAATAGTTTTTATAGTTGTGCAGTTTGCTCTCATTTCTATGTGACTTTAAGCCTTATATCACACAGGACGTGGGAATTTTTCCCCAGTGGGCCATGGAATCCTATGCTGGTTTTAAACACATCAGAGTGACTGTCCATAAATAAACCTTGCTGGCTTTAAGGAAGTCTAAATGAGATTAAGAAAGTTTAAAACAGGAGAGTTCCATGAGCTTCAGCAAATGTATGTGGGCCTGGCATGGGAGTGGTGTTTTTTATAGAGGCTGGGACAACCTGATAAAACCACACAGAATCAGCAAGGAGGCAGAAGTCCAGCCTTGAAATGTTCAGACTTCAGGGTGTTCACTGTAACACTGTGCACAAGGTGGGGCTGTTGCAACCTGATATAAAGGACCAAATATTCCAACCTAGGGAAAAGTCTTCCCATACACATGTCTTTGATTTATTAAAGAGATGAAGTAAATATTTGCTTGTTTAACTTTGTTTTTTCAGCAGGCATGCAGCCTAGGATTTTAAACTGCAGTTAAGTCCTATCTATAAAGAACAAAAAGAATACACAAGAAAAATGGATAAACAACTTGAACAGGTACTTCACAGAAGAAATATAAATGGCCAATCAATATATCAAGATGTGTTTAATATCGTTGATGGCCAAGAAAATGAAAATCAAGACCACAACAAAATAAAATTCTAGATCCGTTTTATCAGCAAAAATTTAAATCCAATATTACCAAATGTTAGAGAAATGGTTGCAAACCATGATTTACAGTTTGCTGATAAGAGTATGAGTTGTTGCAACACCTTAGAAAAGTTTAAGATGATCATTCCATATTTCATACACTGTAGTCGATCAATGCTGTCCCTTATAAAATAGCAAAAGAGATATGATAATAGTATTATTAGTCTTTTCTTTCTTAATTGTTGACAGTCTTACTTTATATATTCGATATATAAGTCCTTTGTTTATTATAAGTATAAACAAAATTGTTCCTGCCATCCAGGATCAAGTCATTTGTTACTGGTCACCCAACAACAGTGTACCCTAAGCGGAATTCAAGATAGAAAAAACAGGAATATATGGACCCCTAGGTAGTTAATATGCATATCTAAGGAAGAATTTCAATGACCTCAGGTTCTTGCATTTTCCCTAATAGAGAAAAACATTAAAATCACTACCTTGAGATGTCCGTTCTTCATGATTAGCTGGAATACTTCTTTGCTTGACTACATGTATTTCCCAGCCAAAATATTCATACATATACTGGCTTCTCCCCTACTTCTTCACAGCAGTTCCTCAGAGCAATCTGAGAGGATGTCTCCTGGGCTACAGTCCTCAGTAAGACCCTGAATAAAACTTAACACACAACTCTCACATTGAGCATTTTTCCTTCAGTTGACTTAAGTATTGCATATAACTTCTTACACACTGTAGCTGGCTTTTCACTTATTTAATGGTTTATTTAATGACCAAACATCTCTAATATTAATATAATAATAGTGATTATTTTTTGTGGATAAGGCTTTCTGTGTGCTTTTCAAGATATATTTACTTTACCTATATAATAAATATATTGTATATTAATATGCAATTATGTAATTTATAATGTATGTGTAATAAATTACATATAATTTATGGTTTCATTTGGTCATTTATAGACATAATCTACCAAGAATTGATTTTATGGCATAATTGATTTTATGGCATATCAAAAATTCATTTTGATAGAGCACTACATTAAATAAAATATCCTTTATTCTTATTATGTACATATTCTTTCAGTCTTTTTAAATGAGCATCCTTGTTATTTCCCTATTATTTCAGTATTATTTTAGTGGGTACCCTAGGATTGCAAAGCATATCCTTATTTTATTAAAGTTTAATATATATTAGAATTTTATTGAAGTGTTTTGACAATATTAATGCTATTCACTTCCCCCCAACTGTTTTTTAAAATTTAATTTTACACGATATTTTTATATAATTAATCAACATGCAAGACATAATTTTGCTTAATATAATCAATATTTAGATTGTGTAATATAGTCTGCTATTCTCTATTTTTCTTCTCTTCCCACTTTTATCTTATAGTTGTTTCAGCACACAACTTTTTTTTTCTCATACATTTGAGACTTTAAATACATAGTATTTTTCTTGCTTTTTCTCCTTGGAAAATTCATATTTCATTTTTCAGATATCAGTTCCTTAATTAGTTGCTGTATATTCTTTGATGGTTTTCAATAAGAAACATATTTCTCTCAGATATACTTACCATACTCTGCCAAATTTCCATTAGTGTAATAATTATATTGTATTTAATTATGTATTTTCCCAATTGTTTTCTCCCTAGGTATTTGAAGGCAAAGAATGCATGTTTCATGTTTTTATCTCTACTGCCTTGTGCATAACAATTATCTGGTAAATAATGGTTAGATCCACAAGTAAATTAACTCTCTGCCACAGATAATGCCCGCCACTTTATAAAGGATATCAAACAAATCCAGCTAACAGCAATGTAAAATTCACATTTTAGCATTTCATTTTATCTAAAATTCTAGACTTGTAAAGAAGCAGTAAAATAGGAGAAAAAATTCTTGATACAAATAGATCAAGAATAATGAAATTAGCAGACAAGGATTTAAACCAGCTACTCTCAATAGTATAAGCAGACAATTATTTGAAGCAAAACATCAACATAATATAATTAAAATAACACTTCTGAAGATAAAATTTTTAATATTTTTAGTTAAAATACATCAGATGAAACTAAAAGCAGATTAAAAAAAAACTGCAGAAGAAACAATATATATATAATGTACCTGATGGTATAGCGATACTATCTATTCAAAATGAAGTACAGAGAAAAAAAGACTAAAAAACCATGAACAGATCATCAGAGATGTAGGGGACAATATCAAGCAATCTCTAGAAGAAGAGGTTTGTTGGTTGGTTGATAGAGGGAATAAAAAACTATTTGAAGAAAAAAATAGCCAAATATTTTCTAAATTTGTCAAAAACAATCTAAAGCTAAAAATCCAAGAGATTAAAAACCCTAAAGACAAATAAACTTAAGAAAATCAAACCAAGGCAAGTCATTCTCAAATTGCTGAAAATAAGTGATAGAGGAACATATTTCATACTGAGCAACATTGTTAAAGACTTTGTCAGACTCATCTGAATTTGTGCAAACCTACAGACCGCAGTACAGAAAGGAAAAAAGCAAATCAAAACTGTGTTGGTTGGCAACCTCAGGAGTTCCTCCAGATGAAATATGAAACAAACCCCCATACTTTGAGGGCAAGGAGAGACCCAAAAGAAAGGCAGGCCACTCCAAACTTGTGGGTGACAGGTTTAATAAGCAAGGGAACTTACATAAGAGGCTTGTTTTGGGCAGCTGCAAGAAGAATAGATCTCCATACTCACATACCAAACCTTAAAATTTATATAGAGAACTTAACTGGGTTCACCCAGGTATACTGTCCAGGGGGTCTCAACAGCACATTGCTCTCTCAAGGCTGTGTCCCTGAAACAGCTCTCAGCATGGGAATGGTGGACAGAACATATATGCTAAGGACAGGGGAAGGGGGAAGAACCTCCAATTGCCTGAGTCCAGCTCACAGGTCAACTGGCAATCACACTCTCTCTATGATATCTTCCAATAAACTATCTACTTAGAATTCTAGGTCCAGTAAAAAATTCAAAAGTAAAAGTAAGATTTTTTAAGCTAAAAGTTGAGAAAATGTATCACTATTAGATCTGCATGACAAGAAATGTTATAGGAGGTTCTTCCACCCAGAAAGAAAATGATACCAGATATATATTTAGATCTACGCAAATCAATGAAGTGTGCCAAAAAATGTTAAAACAGGAAGAATGACACCAGTTAGCACAACACTTTAAAGTAACATACATGGAGATGTTAGAAAAGTTTAGAAAAAAGGTGGACTAAACTTTTAATGAATTGATCTCTATTATAAGTACATTTCAAAGCAGGAATGTCATTCTTTACCAGAAGCAATAGGGAAATAAATAGACAAGAGTGACTGCCACTGTGTAATTTTCTAAATGTTTTATGAATTTTAGCTACAGTCATAAAAAGCCCTCCCTTTCTCCCTTTCCCCTTTCCAATCTTTACTTCATGTTGACATCATTGTAGCCTTAGTATATGCTACAAAAAAATCACCATGCTAGGCTTAGACCAAATAGTTGGCTACTGTTGTGAATGAATCTGGTATTATGGTCATTTTAAGACAAACTTAAAGAAAACTTTAATGCTGCCTCTATGATTATCTGATTTCTTTCCAATTAAATCTACATGTGCAGACACTTTCTTTTTTAATAAATATAATTTATATTTACTATAGAAAAATTAGTTTTAGAACTCAATATTTTTGACAACAAAATCATATTTTTAACAAGTTTCTTTGAATGGAAAAACAGGAAATATTTTTAATCTGCATGTTTCCTCATCATTCTTCATTTTTTGTTAACCTAACTTTATATACACAATTAAAACTACAAAAGTGAGACACCTCAGTCTGTCACTGACACCAAAACTTTTATTTTCCAAGGGCCAAATAGTAAATATAAACTATATTTGTGCATGCAAAACTGGTTGTAAAGTATTATGACTACTCCTGCTTCTCAAGACAATGTACAATTTGGCTAACTGCTAGGGCTCATTCTTAGGAATTTCAGTTTTTTGGCTTGTTTTTTTCCTATTTAGATTTTTTTACAGTCATATTGAGAATGAGAATTAATCACTTTTGTCTTTCTTTTCAAATACTTCTGAATTATGTATAGCTAAAATTGTTCTTTTTCAGAAATATAAATTATTAAATTGATCTTTCCAGGGTCAGCAGAGATTGTCTTTACTTTGTACTTTAATCATGTTCTTAACCAAACTACTTAAAAATATTTTTTATAAATTTGTGAGGAATATGTTTTCAGAGAACATCTTTTTATAAGTCATAAAATTTGCTCCTATAACTTACTTCTAACTGACCAAAAGAGAAAGAATATAAAACTGCAGAAAATGTGGTAGAAATTTTATTGTCACTTTGTTCTGGTTTTACACTCCACATAATATGGAGCAACTTAGAGCATAAGAATGTAAAATCACCATCAATATCCCTTCTTAGAGATTGACTTTTATGTTTAGTATTGACTACAAAAATTTAAACTGACAGACGAATAAGTAGAGAAAGAGAGACAGATGGGAGGGGGGATGAGAGCGGGAGAGGAAGAGAGAATATCCATTGAATGAATAACAAAATTTACAACAAGGACATGTAACAAACAGAAAAATCAGTAGAGGCAATGGTGTGTGTGGGTGTGGATTGATCTTCAAGAAAGGATTATGTAAGCTACCAGAGTAGCCAAATTAGTGTATCATATATTAAATATTGCCTTGTTCTATGATAAAGAGAATATAGCAACAATTGAACAGCAAGTTTTGTTCTGATAATTTTGGTTTGCAAATATGTAGTATGTAATACTAAAGAAGCAAGTATATTTTCTTTATTAGACTAAGTGTAAATCACCTTGTAATCTTGGGAATTCAGAGTTTTCAATTGTACCTATTTACTCGAAATCAATTTTTCACTACAAATCAATCAATTATTAAAACAAAAATATGATTATTTTCTCATAAATCAATTACTGGTATGTATACTAATAAGTATTGTGTTTTAGCTTGTTATTTGCATCTTAATCTTTTAAGACACATTTCAGAAAAATTACATTTCCCCCATTGTATTATTGCTAGACTCAGTAATATCTTCAATTTTAATACCTGTGTTATTTTGCAACATGTTTTAAAAAATCCATGGCAAAAACGACGTTATTCTTATCTTTTGTTGATCAAGCATTCTTTAATGTAAATTAAATAAGTATTCAGTTTTAATATATACTAAATTTAAATAGCTCTTGTTAATGCGGAGTACTATCCTAGGCCATCAAACTAGCAGATTAAAATAAAATTATGATTAGCCCTATAAATTGTTATGTTATATCTTTGCTTATTTAATTGTCTTTTAAAAAATATTTATCAAAATTTCAAGAATAAATGAATTCAGAGTTTATATTTCTCATTATTTTTAATAAAGTTGGTAATCATTTATCAAATAAACCATTAGATAAAACTCAACCAAATCAGTAGAAATCTGCTAATTTTCAACTGTTGACAAATATTAGCCAGTTGATGTATTTTTGTCAATTTGACTGGAAAAATATATTTGCCACCTTTTTAGCTAATAACAATACAGATTTTCAAAAAGTACTTCATGAAAAAGTTGAGTCAGTAATTTTTTTCTTTATAGTTGGAGAGTTAACTTACTTACTGCCATAAATATTTCAGTTCATACACTGTGTATATTAGCACTTCAAAATATCCCTGCCCTTTGAAGTAATGTATATCCTCACCTCTTACAACTCCATCAGGAAGAATGAGACAAGGGTTCACTTTTAGTTCTGTGTTTTTTGTTTGTGATCTTAGGAGTTATTAACATGAGAAAAATCTGAATCCTAGTTTTGTTATCCAGAAAGTAAGGGGCTATATTATATGACTCTTCTCATTGTTTGATTTAATGATTAATCTACTAAGGTATGTTCTCTTTTCACTGAAATATAAATTATGATATATGAATGATAATACACTTTTTTTTCTGTCTGACTTTGAGAACACTTCTTATTATAATGTCTTTACATGTACAACAAAATTAAACATGGACTAAGTAAGACATTACTCGGAGTTATAAAGCTATATGTCTATCATGAAATCCTAGTAATATCATAAAAGATAAAAGCATGCTTTATTTTTATAGACTCACTATGACAAAAGATTAACTTATAGCCTAATAATTCATGTTTCTTGGCTTTTATGTCATTTATGTGGCATGCAATTATCAGATGTATTTTCAACATATTTTTGGTTCTTTTCTAATTTTATGAATGCTATAAACCACTATTTTTGAATATGGAGGTCATTAACTATATATTAGAATATGAAGCTACTATTCACTTGCCAAAATTTAAAAGGCATGTAAAATAAATATGTACTGTAAGAAAGGATGAGTTTTGTTGATAGGCTCAAAATGATAGAAGGAGCATACCTTGAATTCATAACCATACAAAAATATTCAATACTTTCATTTAAATTATATCTACTGGGATCTGAGGCAGTTTGTGTTAAAACTAATGTAGTAAAAACCCTATATTTCCAAAGAGAAGATGATGTATTATATAGATTTCATTTTAGAAATCTGAAAATCTCCTAAAACATACCATAACACACACACCAATAAAATAATGTCATTCAACAGCAGTATTTAATAAATAGAAGCCACTGGGGATTTTTTTTTTTTTCTTTTGCGGTACACGGGCTTCTCACTGTTGTGGCCTCTCCCGTTGCGGAGCACAGGCTCCAGACGCGCAGGCACAGCGGCCATGGCTCACGGACCTAGTCACTCCATGGCATGTGGGATTTTCCCGGATCGGGGTACGAACCCGCGTGCCCTACATTGGCAGGCGGACTCTCAACCACTGCGCCACCAGGGAAGCCCCACTGGGGATGTTTTTTAACCTCAGTTACCCACTGGTGAATACCTGCTCCCTGGTAAAGAAACATGGAAGGCTACTTCAGTCATAAAGCTCATTTGGAACTCATCTAAGACAAGTCAGGACATATGTGAATCAAATGTAAATTTACCTTAGGCTCAAACTGAAATCCTAGTTGTATAAGGAAAAAGAAAAAAAAAATTCTAGAAATAAACTCAATTTTGAGCTTTCTAAAATTATAAATATAGAAAATTGACACTTTTTTTTCTCACTTACATATTAGAGGTCTAACTTCAACAATTTACTAAATCTTAATGTAAATTGGTACATTCATCACTAAAACAATAGCAAATAATCCCTATCTCACGTGAATGTTGCATTCATTGAACCAAATTTACAAACACTTTAGCATCATTATTAGTCATAATTAAATGTTAATATATACACTGTCTTATGCATGTTATAGTTTCATTCCTTTCTTACATCAAAACTGACTATATCAAAGTTAAGAATGTCCATTCATCATAAGATACTATTAAGAGATTGAAAAGAAAAGCTACCAAGAGGGAAAGATATTTATAGTATGTACATCCAACAAAATGCTCAAATCAATAACAGAACCACCAACAGCCTTAAATTGGACAAAATTTTTTGGGAAAAAAAAAAACACTTCAAAAAAGAGGATATCCAAAGAGTAATTAAACATATGAAAATGTTCTCAACATCATTGGTGTTCAGAGTATTTTCAATTAAAACCACAGTGAACTACCAAATGCACCATCCAGGTGGAAAATCCCAGATGTTAGCAGCAATTAGAAGCAAATGGAAATCTCATATTCTTCTGGTGGATCTATTTATCAGTATAAAACAGTTCAAGAGTATCACATATAGTAAAAATACACATACACTGTGACAAACAATTTTATGCCAAGGCATTTATACAACAAAAATGTTTACATATATTTAAAAAAAAACATGGTAGCAGTATAAATAATAGTCATAATAGAAGCTACCTGAACCTACATCAATAAAATGAATAAATAAATTATAATGTAGTCTCATAATGAAACATTATACAACAATGCAAATGAAGAAACTTTTACTATATACATCAACACTGGATGAATCTCCAAAACAGTACTTGGAGTGAAAAAACTGAGCACAGAAGACTATATACTGTATGAGTTAAATTTTATAATATTCAATAGCAAGCAAAATTAATCTATGCTTTTAGAAGCCAGGATATTGTTTACATTTGGAAATGGAGATCATGTAGTGACTAAAAGATTTCCTGAATCAAGATAATATCACTTGATCTTGTAACAGGTTATATAGATGAATTTTCAGTTTGTAAAAATTGTGTGCTCTATAATTATACTTTGTGTACTGTTATGTTTTTATGTATTATGAAAAATGTATAAGAATTATAATAAATGGAATTAAATCTATTAAAAAATAAAGAGTATAGTTTTGCTTATCAAATATGATATACTAAAAATACAGTATAATTTTAAAGATATGGTACTGGCATAGGACTAGACAAGTAGACAAATGGAAAAGAACAGAGACCCCAGAGACAGTTTTACATACAAAGGAACTTGAGATATAATCAAAATCATATGGCAAAATCATAAAGATAAATTAACAGCTTTAGCATTAAAGAAAAACTCACTTTTTAAATTTTGTTTTATTGTTTGCTTTTAGCAAATCCATCAAGTGAAGAATTTGATTCCTACCTTACTGCACCAAATGGATAAAAGAAAAAACTGGAAAGTAAGATTATAAATCTAGTGAAAGAAAATACTGGAGAATATATTTGTACCCTAAGGATGGAAGTAAGCTCAAAACACACATCAAAATATAAAAACAATTGGTATTGACAAGAATTTTGTCCTTGACCAAACTTTAGTCAGGTTTCTTTGAGCTCTCTTCTAGATGAAACCCGACTTTTGGGCTTCCATGTCTGTCTTTTTTTTTTTTTTTTTTTTTTTTCAGTATGCGGGCCTCTCACTGTTGTGGCCTCTCCCGTTGTGGAGCGCAGGCTCTGGATGCAAAGGCTCAGCGGCCATGGCTCACAGGCCCAGTCGCTCTGCGACATGTGGTATCTTCCCAGATCGGGGCATGAACCTGTGTCCGCTGCATTGGCAGGTGGCCTCTCAACCACTGCGTCACTAGGGAAGCCCCATGTCTGTCTTTGTATCACCCAATTTTAGCAACAATCTTGTTAAGTTGGTTTGTGAGAATTCCCCATCCTCAATATCTGATTATCCCTGATATCTAATCAAATTCCTAATCCTCCACCATCCCTCAGGTGATATCTGATCACCCTGGCCTGCTTTCAGCAATAATTCTATGAGATGTGTTTAGCTAGAATCTTCTCTTTCCCCTGATGTCTCCTCTGAATAATTTTCCATTCACCAACCCCCTACCACAATCTTTGGCTATAAATCCCCACTTTTCCTTGTCATATTTGGAATTGAGCCTAGTTCTATACTGAGATTTATTTGCTTTTATTACAATAGATCCTGAGTGAAATCTGTTTCTAACCATTTTAACTACTGTCAAGTTCTAGTTTTTCATTGACAGGTAGCATGATTAATTTTATCAAAATTTAGGTGATGAAGGACATTGGCAGATAACAGATTGAGCAAAGATATTTGTAACATTGAAAACTAAAAAGAGACAAAAATCCAGAAACGCAAGACATCCTAAAACCGAAAAAATATGCAAGGGATGTAACCAGGTAATCAACAGAAAGAAAACACAAATGGGTAACTATACAAAAAGAAGTACTCGTATTCATTAGTAATAAGGGAAATGAAAACTAAACCAATATAGATACCAGATTCTACTCAAGAGATTAGTAAACATTTCACAATTTGGTAATGCTAATTTGGTAATGCTAACTGGAATAGAATTAGGACTAAACATGTCAGCCCTGCACAAAAATATTTGGAAGTGCTTGGGCAAATTGATCATTTTTATATCCTATTATATAGAAAGCCTTCTCCTGGGAAGAAATATCTTGTGAAATGCTTGGCAGATCTCTGATGGGACACACATTTATCTATTCCTTTTTGCACTGCTTTTTTGATGGGAAAATAGAGGGAAACTTGGTGTCCATTACTAGCAGAAGATAAAAGTACAATGCAACTTATACATGCCATGGAACACTTGGCAGACGATTAAAGCAATAAAACTAGATGCACACAGTAATATGGGTAGATTAAAATCTCTTGTTCAGTAAAAACAAAGAAGCAGAATTTCACTTTCTGTATACTGAAAACATTCAAATATAACGTATATTTTATACTACACAATATATACAAATTACAAAGGAATACACATTAATTCAAGGCACCAAACCAATCACATTAAAGTGGTTGTTTTTGAGAGGGTGAAGAAAGGAGCGAATGTTGTTATGAAAGAATAAATGAACAAAATAAATGGAACCCTCTATTGATCAATAATAATAGTTGCTCAATAACAAAGCAAGAATGAACTCAAAATTTTTAAATTTACATATAGAAGAGGGCATTGATTTGACAGACAAGCTCTGCATGAAAGAAAAGCACTGAAAGAGGATGTAACAAACAACACAATCAAAAAATGGGCGTAATACCTAAATAAACATTTCTCCAAAGAAAACATAGAGATCACCAAGAAACACATGAAAAAAATGCTCAAATCACTAATTACTAGAGAAATGCAAATCAAAACTACAGTGAGATATCACCTCACACTGGTCAGAAGGACCATCATCCCAAAATATACCAACAAAAAATGCTGGAACGGGTATGGAGAAAAGGGAACCTTTTTGCACTGTTGGTGGGAATGTAAATTGATACAGCCACTATGGAGAACAGTATGGAGATTCCTTAAGAAAATAAAAATAGAACTACCATGTGACCCAGCAATCCCACTACTGGGCATATACACTGAGAAAACCATAATTTAAAAAGACTCATGCACCCCAATGTTCATTGTTCATTGTAAATGTTCATTTACAATAACCAGAACATGGAAACAACATAAGTGTCCATTAACAGAGGAATGGATAAAGAAGATGTGGCACATATATACAATGGAATATTAGTCAGTCATATAAAGACTGAAATTGGGTCATTTGTAGAGATGTGGATGGACCTAGAGGCTGTCATACAGAGTGAAGTAAGTCAGAAAGAGAAAAACAAATATCATATATAAATGCATATATGTGAAATCTTAAAAATTGGTATAGGGCTTCCCTGGTGGCGCAATCGTTGAGAGTCCGCCTGCCTATGTAGGGGACATGGGTTCGTGCCCCAATTACACTCGCAATTTTATATTATATATATATACACACACACACACACAGACACACACACACACATATATAGTGTGTTGTTATGAATGAAGAGTACCAAGTACCAAAGATGTTATATAACAGGAATAAAATTAAAGATATCAAGAGAAAAATTAATAAATTAAGACCTAACAGCAGAAAAATTGTTACTCTATGCATTTGAATTAAAACTTTATTATTACTAATTTATAAAACTTCATAGCATACTTATTCAAATCTTTACTCGTTATAACTTTTTTCCTATCATGAAACAGATTTTCCATTCTTAAGATTCACTGAGCTAGAATCTTTAGAAATCTTAAATATAAATTAAAATTTTTAGAATTTTTTTAAAGCGACCATTTGGTAAAATAAGATTATTTGCAACCTGCTACCAGTTTAGGATGCAGTCAATTTAAATTAAATTTAAAGCAATGTAAATTTAAACATGAATCAATATTTATAAGCTTACAGTTACATAATTATTCAAAATTTATCCACGAAAAGTCATATTAAAAATGAATCCCATATTTTACTATAATATAACAAAAATAAAGAACACATTGTCATCATTTTTAAGTGGTCAATAACTAAAAATAACAAACCATGTTCCAATATACTTGAATTCTAAACATTTGTTGAGTAGATGTTCTGTGAAAGTGGTTCCACATGTAGATATATTTTTGATGTATCAGTGGAGAGAAGGTGAGCTCCACATCCTACTCCTCTGCCATCTTGATCCACTCCCCTAAACATTTGTTAATATTTCTGTGGTAATATTAGAAAAGATGGACATGCTCAAAGCTGTACACTTGACATATAAACCTTTACTACAGCCTTTACTTTTTAAAATGTTTTTCTTATTATAATTAAAATTTGTTCAACCCCCCAAAATTACTCAAGCAAAAAACTAAAACTACTTTTAGTATGGTTCTATAGTATGGTAGTAAATTGTGTATAAAGTGCTATTCTTTTAATTACAGGATGAAAAAAATAGCCAAATTAGCCTCAGAAACAAGTTTGAGTAGATTCTTGAAATGATAACATATTTTGCTTTCCCTTCAGACATGAATTTATGCAAAAGTGAAAAGAGATCACAGTTACTACTTGCTTCAGGAGGCAGTAACATGTTCTACTAAGCTAACATCAATAGTTAAAATATTTTCTCGGTTTCAGTTAATTTACAGGAAGAAATTGAGCAAGTCTCGACTAATCTACATTAACTAAAATAACATTTCTATTTTTTAGGATTTACTAGGGAAAAATTTAAAAGTTAAATCACATTAGGTGAATTTATCATGACATAGTGTTAATATAAAAGAAATGTAACAACATATATATGTATCATATAAAAGCAGTCCTAGAGTACCACTTTTAACAAATATATTATTTTATTTAGATATGATGGTAAGCTGGGACGAAGTGAGAGAGTAGCATTCACATATGTACACTACCAATTGTAAACTAGATAGTTAGTGGGAAGCAGCCACATAACACAGGGAGATCAATTCGGTGCTTGGTGTCCACCTAGAGGGGTGGGATAGAGAGGGTGGGAGGGAGACGCAAGAGGGAGGGGATATGGGAATATAGCTGATTCACTTTGTTATACAGCAGAAACTAACACAACATTGTAAAGCAATTATACTCCAATAAAGCTGTTAAAAAAATAAAATATATGTAACGCTAAAAAAAAAGATGGTAATTTAATTAAAAAGAAAAATGTCATACTCTGTTAATATTAACTTGTATTCCAAGACTAACTCACATTCAAATAATTGTAACATTCAAACTTCTTAATTAGCATATGTGATATCAGATAGATATTTAAAAACAAATGGTTAGAATTACATAATCGGAAAGAGCTATTTACTATTGAGTTCAGGAACTATTGTTTTTAATTACTAGATTATAACCTATGAGATTTGAAAAAATATCTAAGCCTACTCAGTAGGCAACAAACCCAATTCTAGGTAAAGAGGAAAGTCTATAAATAGTTCTGTAGAGGACTATACCTAAAAGAGACTGGAATATTGGGTATATTGCAAATTTTATACCTCAGGAACATAATTGCTCTGGTGTTTCATGCAATCTAGAAAATCTATTCATACCATCCAGAGTTGATCCAGTAGATTTTGCCATAATCAAAAACAGTGAAAAGTGAAAGTAAAAAGCAAGGTCTTTAGAAGCAAGAATTAAATTGATACACAGAATGAAACATTTATAATAATAGAGAATTTTTTAGCCATACTTAAAAATATATGTGTTATGGAGTGAATATTTTGTGCCTCCACAAAATTCATGTGCTGAAATCTTAACCCCTTGGTGTGGCTGTAATTTGGAGATAGGACCACTAAGGAAGTAATTAAGGTTACATGAGGTCATAAGGGTGGTTCCTTGATACATTACAATTAATGTTCTTATAAGAAGAGACACAAGAGAGCTCACAAGAGCCCTGTGAGGACATAAAGAAGAATGCAATCATCTGCAAGACAAGAAGAGAGCCCTTACCCAAAACTGAATTGACTAGAACCTTATGCTTGGACTTCTAGCCTCTAGAGGTGTGAGAAAATAAATTTATGTTTTTTAAGCCACTCACTCTATGATATTTTGTTATGACAGCCGGAGTTGACTAATACAATGTCTGCTAATTGTGCATTTCAGATTTATGAGAATCTGTGAGTTGGTTAGATATATCCAATGAACTTGGAAATGAACTCAAAATGTTACTCAACATTATAGAAATTTTTAAAAAGAATGTTAAATATCTTAATTAACTTATTCAGTATGCCATTTTAAAATATAAATTTTTTAAAACAGGCATACTGAAAGCAACAATCACTCACTCACCAAAAGTGCTTTAATCTAGGTTTGGGGAAAAATAAGTAATCTAAGTAATCTTTGCCATCAGAAGTGCACTTTATATTTGGGCGCATAAATTTACAACCCAGGCTTTGGAGGTAGAGAGAGGAAATCAGGGGAAAAAAGCTTCTTTAAAATATTTTAATGCAAAGGACTTTGGGATGATCTTGTAGATATTGAGGAGACTATAAAGAACTTTAAGAAAAGGAGCAGCATGATAAAATTTGTGCCTTAAGACTCCTCTGACTTCAGAGAGAATAGACTGAGAGAGAAAAACCAAAACCAATAACAGAGAGGCAAGATAGAACAATAATAATATCTATGTGTAAGAAAATGAAGGCCTGACACCATGCAACTGCCTATGTATTGAAGAAGAAGGGTAAGTCTTGATATATATTTAGCTTTAGAATCAATTTAATAGGCTCTATGCCTGAGTATATTTTAGAGAGATAGTTAATTAAAAGAAATATTTCTGGCTACTATGACTAAGGACTTTCTGGGACTGAAAAACATGGCAGATATAGTAGTAAATATATTAAATTAAATTTTAGAATTATTGATTTTAAGTTGTCAGATGTAAAAGTGGACATATTCATTACACATAGATATATAAGGTTAGAGCTCAGACTGGAGAAAATTATGATCTAGAGATTCATGTGTGGCTAAACACCAAATACAGTTGTACTTCAATATCCATGGGGTATTTGTTCCAGGAATCCCCACACCAAAATCTGAGGATGCTCAAGTCCCTCATATAAAATGGCATAGTACAGTCAGCTCTGCATATCCCTGGGTTCTGCATCCATGGATTAAACCAACGGTGGATCAAAATCTGTGCTTGGTTGAATATGCAGGTGAAGAACCATTCGAGACCAAGGGAGGACTGTTCATCAACTAGCAACATCTTATCTAGTGTGATATAAAGAAGAAAAAGTTACACTTCATAAGCTATTCACTCCATATTTATTAAGTATCCATTTTTGCAAACGAATAAGCCCAAAGTTACTGGTTTGAAACAAAAATAAGCACTGATTATTTCCAGTTTCTGTAGGCTATGATTCAAATAAGTCATATGAGTATGAAATATTTTATTGACAAAGTCTGTGGCACAACTGTAATATATGAAAGCTAGATCTGGAGTAATTTAATTCATTCACATGTCTGATAGATGACGTTGACTATCACCTGGGGGCCTAGCTAGGATTATCAGGCAGAACACCTGCATGTGACCTCTGTATATAACCTGATCTTTCTCACAATATTTTGACTGTATTACAGGAGTAGCCTATCGGAAAAAAGAGTGATTTTTTTTGGGAGGAAGCCATGTTATCTTTTATAATCTAGCTTTGGAAATTAAGCAGTATCATTCTATTTGTTTTAGTTACAGAGGTCCACCAAGTTTAAATATTATATCTTACTATTTGGTGGTCAACAAAACAATGAAAAAAAAGCATTGGGATATGAAAAAGGAAATAAAGGTGAGACCAGATATTGATGAAATTCAAAAGAGAAAAAATGTTTTAAAAACCTATGAGAATATGCCCAGTAGTGAGATTGTTGTGTCGTATGGTAGTTCTATTTTTAGTTTTCTAAGGAACCTCCATGCTGTTCTCCATAGTGGCTGTATCAATTTACATTCCCACCAACAGTGCAAGAGTATTCCTTTTCTCCACACCCTCTCCAGCATTTATTGTTTTGAGATTTTTTGATGATGGCCATTCTGACAGGTGTGAGATGATATCTCATTGTAGTTTTGATTTGCATTTCTCTAATGATGTTGAGCATTCTTTCATGTGTTTGTTGGCAGTCTGCATATCTTCTGTGGAGAAATGTCTATTTAGGTCTTCTGCCCATTTTTGGATTAGATTGTTTGTTTTTTTTATTATTGAACTGCATGAGCTGCTTGTAAATTTTGTAGATTAATCCTTTGTCCGTTGCTTCATTTGCAAATATTTTCTCCCATTCTAAGGGTTGTCTTTTGGTCTTGTTTATGGTTTCCTCTGCTGTGCAAAAGCTTTGAAGTTTCATTAGGTCCCATTTGTTTATTTTTGTTTTTATTTCCATTACTCTAGGAGGTGGGTAAAAAAGGATCTTGCTGTGATTTATGTCATATAGTGTTCTGCATATGTTTTCCTCTAAGAGTTTGATAGTGTCTGGTTGATTTTTGTGTATGGTGTTAGGGAGTGTTCTAATTTCATACTTTTACATGTAGCTGTCCAGTTTTCCCAGCACCACTTATTGAAGAGGCTGTCTTTTTCTCCACTGTATATTCTTGCCTCCTTTATCAAACATAAGGTGACCATACGTGCATGGGTTTATCTCTGGGCTTTCTATCCTGTTCCATTAATCTATATTTCTGTTTTTGTGCCAGTACCATACTGTCTTTATTATTGTAGCTTTGTAGTATAGTCTGAAGTCAGGGAGCCTGATTCCTCCAGCTCCATTTTTCATTCTCAAGATTGCTTTGGCTATTCAAAAAGAGTCATGTACCAAAATGTTCATTGCAGCTCTATTTACAATAGCCAGGACATGGAAGCAACCTAAGTGTCCATCAACAGATGAATGGATAAAGATGTGTCACATATATAGAATGGAATATTATTCAGCCATAAAAAGAAGCAAAACTGAGTTATTTGTAGTGAGGTGGATGGACGTAGAGTCTGTCATACAGAGAGAAGTAAGTCAGAAAGAGAAAAACAAATACTGTATGCTAACACTTATATATGGAATCTAAGAAAAAAAAAAAGGTCATGTAGAACCTAGGGTAAGATGGGAATAAAGACACAGACCTACTAGAGAATGGACTTGAGGATATGGGGAGGGGGAAGGGTAAGCTGTGACAAAGTGAGAGAGTGGCATGGACATATATACACTACCAAACCTAAAATAGATAGCTAGTGGGAAGCAGCTGCATAGCACAGGGAGATCAGCTTGGTGGTTTGTGACCACCTAGAGGGGTGGGATAGGGAGGGTGGGAGGGAGGGAGATACAAGAGGGAAGAGATATGGGAACACAAGTATATGTATAACTGATTCACTTTGTTATAAAGCAGAAACTAACACACCACTGTAAAGCAGTTATACTCCTATAAAGATGTTTAAAAAAGTAACATTAGAATAAAAGGTGGTTCTTTGAAAAAAGTTGATAAAATTTATAACCCTCTAGGTAAGATTGCTAAGAAAAAAGAGAAAAGACGTTCTCAATATCAGGAAAGAAAATGAGGGTACCATTACAGATCAAACAGTCATTAAAATAATAAAAAAAGAAATACTTTAAAAAAAATTAAACTCATAATTTTGAAAACTTAGATTAATTGGAACAATTCTTTGAAATAAATTTTAAAAAACTATCAAACTTAACTAAAAAAGAAACAGATAACCTGAATAGCTCTAGATAAATTAATAAAATTAAGCTTGTGGTTAAATCCTGCCAAAGAAGGAAATAAAGACCTCAAAATAGCTTCACTAGGAATTCTCCCAAGTGTTTCAGGAAGGAATAATTGCGATTTCACAAAATTGCTTCCAGGAAACAAAAGAAAAAATAATAATATATCCAAACTTTTTTATGATGTCACAATAACCCTGCTACAACTATCAAAGATATTACAGGAATTGTTAACTAAACACCAATATGTCTCATAAAAATAAACACAAACATTCTTCCAAAACATTACCAAATTGAATCTAGCAACATGTGTAAAGGATACTACATAATAGCAAAATAAGGTTGTCCCAGGAATGCCAACATGGTTCCATTACAAACTCAGTCTAAGAAATCATAATAAGAAGAGAGTAAAAAATAAAAGTCATATGAACATCTCAGTAAATGACAAAAAAGCATTTCACAAAATTCAACAACCATGCAGGATATACACTCATCAAACTGCGAATAACATTGAATCTATATAACCTTATAAAAAAGCATCTACAAAAATCCTACTACTCACATCATACATGTATGAAAAACTGAATGCTTTCCCCCAAGATCAAAAATAAGATTGTCCACTCCCACCACTTCAAAACAATGATGTAGTGAATGTCCCAGTTAGTAGAATAAGAAAAAATTAGTAATAATAAAGAGCATAGTGCTTTAAAGGGAAAAAATAAACATGTCTCTATTCTCAGATGATTTAAGTATCTATGGAGAAAATCTAAAGGAATCTTAATAATGTTTTAAAAACTCCTGAAGTAATAAATGAATTTAAGAAAGTTGCAAAATACAAAGTCAACATAAAAAATCAATTCTATAACTGCACTATAAACAATTAGAAAATGAAAGGTAAAAGTATCATTTAAAATAGTTTCAAAAACATGAAATATTAGTTAAATATCTAATAATATATGCAAAATACGTATGCTGAAAACTGAAAAACCATGATAACACAAATTAAAAGATACCTAAATCAATTTCAGGGGCATAATTTGCAGTATTTTTGGTACATATTCATAAACTGAGTCCAAAATTTCCATGGAAAGGTGAAATAAATGTAATTTATTCTGTTTAGCCAAAACAGATTTGAAAAAGAGGAACAAAATTAGAGAACTTGTCCTCAAGAATTACTATAAACTACAGTAATCCTGACAGGGATTAGTACTCCCATGTACTTGAAAAATACACATAAGAAAGAGTTGGCAGGTAGGCTGGACTCTTTTGGCTTCTAATCCATTATAACATGAAGGTACTAAAAGTTTGTTAGAGGTTAGTTTTTTCTTTTTTTTTTCCTTATTCCCATCTATAGTAGATTTTTCTTCTTCCTGTTTTACCAGTTAATATATCAGCTGTAGGTGTTTTAAATCCTAGAGTTTTATTTAGGTGGCTTTAGTTCTGTTCTCTGTTGAATTTTAAAGATTGTATTTTTGTAATTCACTCTTTTCTTTTTAATGGAGAGGGTGGCAGGTTTATGGTTTTTCATGCTGTTGTTGTTTTTCATAATGTTTTTCATGAATTTATGTATTCCAACCAGAAGTACATAATGCACTATTAGTCCGAGTTTTAAATTAAAAAAGTAAAACATGTTTCTCAGAAAGAGTATATTGAATTTTCTACATGCCACTGAATAAAGGTAAAATAAGGTTAGTAATGATGTTCTCCACATTTATTTAATGCTTACTCTGTGTCAGGCACTGTCATAAGCATCCCTAGTTACTCATGCACCAACTCTTACAGTATCTATCAAATGAAAAAGATGATGTTAATTTTTTTGCTCAATGTTACATAGTTTGTAAGTTGTGGAATTCATAGTTGAACACTTGTATTCTAATTACTGAGAGAGGTTTCTCTTCCAAGTTTCTGCTCGATCAAAATCTGGAAGTTGAAACAATAAACACATTTCACAGTCAATTTCATAACATTGAGCCATACTTCCTTCTTTTTGGTTGTTTTTACTTATGGAAGTAATATATCTTTACACAGTTACACTTAGGTAAAAATGTATTAAGGCAATCTCAGAAAAATACATCTTCATCATCTTATGGTTCTGTTCCTCTAACAATAACATTACAAAGCTTAAATATTTTACCACAGTCAACAGACATTCTGTCAAGCATTTGTGTGTGTCTGCATTCATTAATTTCACCTCACCTCCATTTACTAATTAAATATACAGCAGAATTTGTACTTATGTTCCTCTCCTTTGACACTTTGATGCCAGTAGAATGTCATTCTATTCTCATCCCTATAAATTCCAGTTCCAAAAATGTCATTTTTAAAAGGTCATTTCTGGTCTGTCACTCTGGGTAGATGTACCTCTTTTCTTGAAAAGGGAAAGTTAAGTAGATTTCTTAAAGGTATAATGATTCATTTTTTTCTTAAATTCTTATATGCAAAACATGGTCAAATGAATCATTTGAAAAGCTTAGATATTCTCATTAGCCTTGAAACATGTAATATATAAGAAAGTTTCTATAATGTATTATTTCATAATTTTCATGAATTCTTATGTAACTTTCTTGGTGAAACCCTAAGCTGGCAAATTGTACTGAAAAGTACTATGAACTCAACAACAAAGATATGTTCAAAAAAAGTTGTCAGTACTAAATCAGAAGTTCTGAAATTTTGCCAAAATTATATTCAATAGTCTCCTTTCTTTAACAAGGTTATAATTTTAGTTTTAAGGAAGCAAAAAAAAAATTCATCCTTTGACTTTCACTATACACAGCTTTGGATATCCTTGTTTATGAATGAATAATTATGTTATTTGTTAAGATTTTTGGTATTTAATGACATTAATGTATTTAAAATACTTTCAAAGCATAAGCAATTATGTCATCCAAACTACTAATTCCACTGAGAATTCAATGAATAAAGTCATCAAAACTGTTTTAGGTTTACATATTTATGAATGCCTTATGTCCACCTTCACATTCTGATCAATTCAAAATTACTTCTCTCTCTGCTCAGTTGTAGCCACTACATTTAAGCTAACTATATAATGGAAGAAATGTGTATGATATCTGTGGTAGGCAGAATTGTAAAATGGTTACCTAAGATTCCTGGCCCCTGGTTATTTAATCAAACAATAATCTAGATACTTTTGTAAAGGAATTTTGCCAATATAATTTAGGTTACTGATCAGTATTTGAGAGATTATTTTTATGGGTCTAATGTAATCACAAGCAAAGTTCTCTCCAAGTGGCAGCAGAAGAAGTCAAAGAAATTCAAACATGGAAAGGATTTGATATGCTGCTGCTGGCTTTAAAGATGGAAAGTATCACATGCAAGAACTGGAGAGTGACCTTCAGATGATGAGAGCAACTCCTTGAGATTGCCAGCAAGGAAATGGAAACCAGAGCCCTACAACTGCAAAAAACTAGATTTTGCCAAAAGCCTGAATGAAGTAGATTTTTAGAAGTGGATTTTTCCCTGAGCTTCCATGTGTGAACCCAACATTGCTGACACATTAATTTCAGCCTTGTGAGGCTCCAAGTGAAGAAATGTCAAGCCCACCTCTACTTCAGACCTAAGAAACTGAGACTAAAACAAAATGGGTGTTGTTCTAAGCTGCAAAGTTTTTGATAAATTTGTTATGCAGCAATAGAAAGCCAACAATATATTTAATTCCATCAGTGTGACACAGTAGATCACAAGGCACAAGATAATTATTTAAACATTTTGCCAGTTCTTCCATCAGTTCATTGTAATTTTGTACTTATTGTGTTCTTCTCTTCCAATTATTATTTGGAATAATTTGGAGGTCAAATAATAGATTTTAATTAGGTTGAACTGGAATGTTCTAGATGCAATGGAAGTCATTATCTATTGTTCATCTTATGCAAATTATTGTAATTTTTAAAGCATGATAGGCATTTTATCTTATGTATTTATTATGACTATTAGTCCAATAAATCAGAAACTTAGATATTTATATTTTAATACTAAGTTAAGTTATTCAAAAAGTATCTGTTCTCTAACTAGAACCCTCAAAGCACTACAGCAGGTACTGGACTTAAAATGTTGAGCACAAAATATAAGGTCCTGAATTAAATCATTCAATAAAGTTATTATAAAAATAAATATATAACTATAATTGTAAGAACCCCTATGAAGAAAAAGAATATACTGCTGTGAAAGTATATAATATTGAATTGTTCCTAGTTTAGGGTTTTAGGAAAAAGCTTCTCTGAAGAAATATATATCAAGCTGACATTGGAAAGATGAGGAAGAACCGTATAGATGAAAAAAGGGGGAAAATTATTCCAGATAGAGAGAACAACGTGTGCAAAGCTTTTTGGTGGGATAAAGTTCAATTCCTTTAAGAAACTGTGAAAAGACCATTGTGCTGAAGTGGTAAGAATGTATTGGGTTGGCCCAAAAGTTCGTTTGGTTAATGAATACATTGTTCAATAAAGTTCTTGGTGAAAACGAAAAATGTGTCTTCTATTTTTTACTTAAAACCAAAGGAACTTTTGGGTCAACCCAATCCCTGGGGTTGAGACTTAAGATTTATAAGCAGGAGGCTAATCATAGTGTATTGGAGGTTTTGTTAAGGATTTTGGTGTTCATCTTAAACAAAATTGAGAGAATCAAACCAGAATTATTTGGCAAATTCAAAACAGAATTTTTAAAATTCTGCTTTGGTTTGTGATTTGATACTATGTTGGAAGGAGCTGGTTAGAGAATGAAAGAGTGGTAGGAAGAAATTAAAGTATTCTAGGCAATAGATTATGCTTAATTGGATTAAGGTAGTAACAGTGAGTGTAGAAAAAAGTACTTGAGTAATTAGAGGTACTCAAAAGTTATATATATATATATATATATATATATATATATATATATATATATATATATATATATATATATATATATATATATAACTCTTTGATATATTGAATGTGGAAGCTCAAGGAATTCTTTATGATAACTTATATATTTCTTTTTTAACAACCTGGATATACAGGGGTGACATTTCATGAGACAGATAATGTAGGAAAGAGTCTATCAAGAGAGAGAAAGATTATGAAGTGACCTAGGGCATATTAGATTTGTTGTTTTATTTGGGACATCTAGATAAAAATTTCAAGTAGTGAGTTGGCTGCATTGTTCAGAATTTTAGAGAAGAGTTGAAAGTCTATGATGGGAATCTTGAAGTCCTTGACATATGTATAATATTGGGGACAGTGTACATAAATGAGGAAATAGGACTCTATTTCCCTCTAGTTCCCTACATTCAGGGAGAGATATAAGAAGCTAAGAGGAACTGAGACTTGTTGAATATACACACTGTTTAATGACAGAATAAACAGTGAGACTAAAACAGATTTACAAAAGAGATGGGAGAAAACCCAGCAGAGAGTAGAGTTGTGGAAATCCAAGAGAGTACATGTTTCCAAAAGGAGCAGGAGAATAACACTGTCAAATATTTCTGAGAGTGCAAGTGAGATTTTATATATATATATATATGGAAACTATGCTTGGAACCACCATGATTGAGAATTCTGTTATTCATCTTTTAGAAAAGCTATTTAATAGTTACGTATGGGGGATAGCTTCAAGATGGTGGAGGAGTAAGATGTGGAGATCACCTTCTTCTCCACAAATACATCTACATGTGGAAGAGCTCCTACAGAACACCTACAGAATGCTAGCAGGAGATCTCAGACTTCCCAAAGCCAGGTGGCAAACAGAGTTTTGGTGTTCCAACCGGGTGTCAGGCCTGAGCCTCTGAGGTTGGAGGGCTAAGTTCAGGACACTGGTCCACCAGAGACCTCACAGTGTCACATAATATCAAATGGTCAAAGCCGTCTCAGAGGTCCCCATCTCAATGTTAAGACCCAGCTCCACTCAATGACCAGCAAGCTACAGTGCTGGACACTCTATGTCAGACAACTAGAAAGACAGGAAAACAACCCCACCCCTTAGCAGAGAGGCTGCCTAAAATCATAATAAGTTCACAGACACCCAAAACACACACCGGATGTTGTTCTGCCCACCAGAAAAACAAGATCCAGCCTCATCCACCAGAACACAAGCACCAATCCACTCCACCAGGAAGCCTACACAACCAACTAAATCAGACTTACCCACTGGGGGCAGACATCAAAAACAGCAGGAACTATGAACCTGCAGCCTGCAGAAAGGAGATCCCAAACACAGTAAGTGAAGCAAAATGAGAAGACAGAAAAATACACAGCAGATGAAGGAGCAAGGTAAAAACACAACAGATCAAACAAATGAAGAGGAAATAGGCAGTGTACCTGAAAAAGAATTTAAAATAATGATAGTAAAGATGATCCCAAAATTGGAAATAGAATGGAGAAAATACAAGAAACGTTTAACAAGGACCCAGAAGAACTAAAGAGCAAACAAAAAATGATAAAAAGCACAAAGAATGAAATTAAAAATTCTCTAGAAGGAATCAATAGAAGAATAACTAAGGCAGAAGAATGGATAAGTGACCTGGAATATGAAATACCGGAAATAACTAGTGCATAGCAGAATAAAGAAAAAAGAATGAAAGGAATTGAGGACAGTCTCAGAGACCTCTGGGATAACATTAAATGCCCCAACATTCGAATTATAGGGGTCCCAGAAAGAGAAGAGAAAAAAGAAAGGAGCTAACAAATATTTGAAGAGATTGCAGTTGAAAACTTCCCTAATATGGGAAAGGAAATAGCCAGTCAAGTCCAGGAAGCACAAAGAGTCCCATACAGTATAAATCCAAGGAGAATTACAGCAAGACATATATTAATCAAACTATCAAAAATTGAATACAAAGAAAAAATATTAAAAGCAGCAAGGGAAAATCAACAAAAAACATACAAGGGAATCCCCATAAGGTTAAGAGCTCATCTTTCAGCAGAAACTCTGCAAGCCAGAAGTGTGTGGCAGGACATATTTAAAGTGATGAAAGAGAAAAACCTACAAACCAAGATTACTTTACCCAGCAAGGATTTCACTCAGATTCAACAGAGAAATTAAAACCTTTATGGACAAGCAAAAGCTAAGAGAATTCAGCATCACCAAACCAGCTTTACAGCAAATCCTAAAGGAACCTCTCTAAGCAGGAAACACAAGAGAAGGAAAAGATCTACAATAACAAAACCAAAACAATTAAGAAAATGGAACACAAATATCAATAACTACCTTAAATGTAAATGGATTAAATGCTCCAACCAAAAGACATAGACTGGCTGAATGGATACAAACACAAGACCTCTATATATACTGTCTATAAGAGATCCAATTCAGAACTAGGGACACATACAGACTGAAAGTGGGGGGATGGAAAAAGATATTCCATTAGAATAGAAATCAAAAGAAAGCTGGAGTAGCATTCTCATATCAGGCAAAAGGGACTTTAAAATAAAGACTATTACAAGGGACAAAGAAGGAAATTACATAATAATCAAGGATCAATCCAAGAAAAAGGTATAAGAATTGTAAATATTTATGCACCCAACGTAGGAGCACCTCAATACATAAAGCAACTGCTAACAGCCATAAAAGGGTAAATTGACAGTAACACAATAATAGTAGGGGCTTTTAACACCCCATTTTCACCAATGGACAGCTCATCCAAAATGCAAATAAATGAGGAAACACAAACTTTAACTGACATACTAAACCAGGTGGACTTAATATATACAGGACATTCCATAAAAAAAAAAACAAAAGCCAGAATACTCTCTCTTCTCAAGTGCTCATGGAACATTCTCCAGGATAGATCATATCTTGAGACACAAATCAAGCCTTGGTAAATTTAAGAAAATTGAAATCATATCAAGTATCTTTCTGACCACAATGCTATGAGACTAGATATCAATTACAGGAAAAAAATCTGTGAAAAATACAAACACATGGAGGCTAAACAATACACTACTTAATAACCAAGATATCACGAAGAAATCAAAGAGGAAATCAAAAAATACCTAGAAACATATGACAATGAAAACACGATGATGTAAAACCTATGAGATGCAGCAAAAGCAGTTCTAAGAGGGAAGTTTATAGCAATACAATCCTACCTCAAGAAACAAAAAACATCTCAAATAAACAACCTAACCTTACACCTAAAGCAGTTAGAGAAAGAAGAATAAAGAAACTCAAAGTTAGCAGAAGGAAAGAAACCAAAGATCAGATAAGAAATAAATGAAAAAGAAATGAAGGAAACAATAGCTGAGATAAATAAAACTAAAACCTGGTTCTTTCAGAAGATAAACAAAATTGATAAACCACTAGCCAGACTCATCAAGAAAAAAGGAAGAAGACAAATCAATAGAAGTAGAAATGGAAAAGGAGAAGTAACAACTGACACTGCAGAAATACAAATGATCATGAGATGTTAATACAAGCAACAATATGCCAAGAAAATGGACAATCTGGAAGAAATGGACAAATTCTGGACAAAATGGACAAATTCTTAGAAAAGCACCACCTCCTGAGACTGAACCATGAAGAAATAGAAAATATAAATGGACCAATCACAAGCACTGAAATTGAAACTGTGATTAATAATCTTCCAACAGGGGCTTCCCTGATGGTGCAGTGGTTGAGAGTCTGCCTGCTGATGCAGGGGACACAGGTTCATGCCCTGGTCCAGGAAGATCCCACATGCTGTGGAGCAGCTGGGCCCATGAGCCATGGCCACTGAGCCTGTGCATCCGGACCCTATGCTCTGCAACGGGAGAGGACACAACAGTGAGAGGCCTGCGTACCGCAAAAAAAAAAAAAAAAAAAAAAAAAAAAAAAAAAAAAAAAAAATCTTCCAGTAAACAAAAGCCCAGGACCAGATGGCTCCACAGGTGAATTCTATGAAACATTTAGAAAAGAGCTAACATCTATCCTTCTCAAACTCTTCCAAAATATAGCAGAGAGAGGAAAACTCCCAAACTCATTCTATGAGGCCACCATCACCCTGATACCAAAACCAGACAAATATGTCAAAAAAGAAAACTACATACCAATATCACTGATGAGCATAGATGCAAAAATCCTCAACAAAATACTAACAAACAGAATCCAACAGCACGTTAAAAGGATCATACACAATAATCAGTTTGGGTTTATCCCAGGAATCTAAGGATTCTTCAATATATGCAACTCAACCAATGTGATAAACCATATTAACAAATTGAAGGAGAAAAACCATATGATCATCTCAATAGATGCAGAAAAAGCTTTTGACAAAATTCAACACCAATTTATGATAAAAACCCTCCAGAGTGCAGGCATAGAGGGAACTTACCTCAACATAGTAAAGGCCATATATGACAAACCCACAGCCACCAGTGTTCTCAACGGTGAAAAACTGAAATCATTTCCACTAAGATCAGGAACAAGACAAGGTTGCCCACTCTCACCACCACTCTTCAAAGTAGTTTTGGAAGTTTTACCCACAGCAACCAGAGAAGAAAAAGAAATAAAAGGAATCCAAATTGGAAAAGAAGAAGTAAAACTGTCACTGTTTGCACATGACATGATAAAGTACATAGAGAATCCCAAAGATGCTACCAGAAAACTACTAGAGCTAATCAATGAATTTTGTAAAGTAGCAGCAAATAAAATTAATGCACAGAAATCTCTTGCATTCCTATACACTAATGATGAAAAATCTGAAAGAGAATTTAAGAAAGCACTCCCATTTACCATTGCAACATAAAGAATAAAATACCTAGGAATAAACTACCTCAGGAAACAAAAGACTTTTATGTAGAAAATTATAAGACACTGATGAAAGAAATTAAAGATGATACAAATAGATGGAGAGATATACCATATTCTTGGATTGGAATAATCAACATTGTGAAAATGACTATACTACCCAAAACAATATACAGATTCAGTGCAATCCCTATCAAACTACCACTGGCATTTTTCACAGAACTAGAACAAAAATTTCACAATTTGTATGGGAACACAAAAGAACCTGAATAGCCATAGCAATCTTGAGAAAGAAAAATGGAGCTGGAAGAATCAGGTTCCTTGACTTCAGACTATACTACAAAGCTACAGTAATCAAGAGAGTCTAGTACTGGCATAAAAATATAGATCAATGGGACAAGTTAGAAAACCCAGAGAAAAACCCACAAACATATGGTCACCTTATCTTTGATAAGGAGGCAACAATATACAATGGAGAAAGACAGCCTCTTCAATAAATGGTGCTGGGAAAACAGAACAGCTATATGTAAAATAATAGAATTAGAACACTCCCTAACAACATACACAAAAATGAACTCAAAATGGATTAAAGATCTAAATGTAAGGCCAGACAGTCTAAAACTCTTAAAGGAAAACATAGGCAGAACACTCTATGACATAAATCACAGCATGATCCTTTTTGATCCACCTCATAGAGTAATGGAAATAAAAACAAAAGAAATAAATGGGGCCTAATGAAACTTAAAAGCTTGTAGAATCAAAGAAACCATAAACAAGACATAAAGACAACCCTCAGAATGGGAGAAAATATTTGCAAATGAAGCAACTTACAAAGGATTAATCTCCAAAATACACAGGCAGTCCATTCAGCTCAATATCAAAAAATCAAACAACCCAGTCCAAAAATGGGCAGAAGATCTAAATAGACATTTCTCCAAAGAAGATATACAGATTGCCAACAAACACATGAAAGGATGCTCAACATCACTAATCATTAGAGAAATGCAAATCAAAACTACAATGAGGTATCACCTCACACGAGTCAGAATGGCCATCATCAAAAAATACACAAACAGTAAATGCTGGAGAGGGTGTGGAGAAAAGGCAACTCTCTTGCACTGTTTGTGGGAATGTAAATTGATACAGTCACTATGGAGAGCAGTATGGAGGTTCCTTAGAAAACTAAAAATAGAAATACCATACGACCCAGCAATCCCACTACTGGGAATATACTCTGAGAAAAGCATAATTCAAGAAGAGTCATGTACCACATTGTTCATTGCAGCTCTATTTACAATAGCGAGGACATGGAATCAATCTAATTGTCAATCGACAGAGGAATTGAAAAAGAAGATGTGGCATATATATACAATGGAATATTACTCAGTCATAAAAAATGAAATTGAGTTATTTGTAGTGATGTGGATGGACATAGAGACTGTCATACAGAGTGAAGTAAGTCAGAAAGAGAAAAACAGGTACCATATGCTAACACATATATATGGAATCTGAAGAAAAAAAAAAGATTCTGAAGAACCTAGGGGCAGGAAAGGAATAAAGATACAGACATAATGAATGGACTTCAGGACATGTAGATGGGGAAGAGTAAGCTGGGATGAAGTGAGAGCATGGCATGGACATATATACACTACCAAATGTAAAATAGCTAGTGGGAAGCAGCCCCATAGCACAGGGAGATCAGCTCGATGCTTTGTGTTCACCTAGAGGATTGGGTTTGTGAGGGTAGGGGAGAGTCGCAATTGGAAGGAGATATGGGGATGTATGTATATGTATAGCTGATTCACTTTGTTATACAGGGGAAATTAACACGCCATTGTAAAGCAATTATACTCCAACAAAGGTGTTAAAAATAATAAATAAATAAATTAAATTAAACACAGGGAAAACAATAAAATATGGAATGAGATAAAAAATGTCATTGGTAATCATAGAAAAAATTAGTTTTCTATAGGATGGGATGGGAAATTATATCAGATGAGTTACAAAGTGATTGTAGAAGGGGAAAAGTTTCGGTGATTAATGCCTATACTAAGTAGCTGTTTGTGAAAAAAAATGTGTAGAAAATATGCATAGTAGCTGGCATAAAATATGTGGTTAAAATTTACTCTCTCCTTTTTTTTAAGGTAAGATTTCAAAAATTTAAAATGTTTTTTTAAGATATTCTAGGAATGTCATCAAAAAGAGATATTGAATATAGAGAACAATGATGTAAGAGTTCACTTATGTAAGATAAGAGTCCATTCTTTTGCATGTGGATATCCAATTTTCCTAATATCAATTACTACAGAAACTATCCTTTCTCCATTGTGTATTCTTGGCACCCTTGTTCAAGATCAGTTGACTGTATATGTGTAGGTTCTCTATTCTGTTCCATTGGACTACAGGTCTGTTTCTATGCAAGTACCATACTTTTTTGATTACTGTAGCTTTGTAATACATTTTGAAATCAGGAAGTGCAATGCCTTCATCTTTGTTCTTCTCTCTCAAGATTGCATTGTCTATGTTGGGTCTTTTCTAGTTCATATGAATTTTAGGATTTTTTTTATTTCTGTAAAATATGCCATTGGGATTTTAAAAGGGATTTCACTGAATCTACAGATAACTTTGTGTACTATGGATATTCTAACAATATTAATTCTTCCAATCCATAAATGTGGGTTTCTTTCCATTTATTTGTGTCTGATTTAAATTCTTTCATCAGTGTTTTATAATTTTCAGTGTACAAGTCTTTCACCTCCTAGGTTAAGTTTATTCTTTTTGATGCTATTGCATTGCTTATATATATATATTACTGTTATATTATTTTTATTGTTATTGTTTCTTAATTTCTCTTTCAGGTAATTTGTTTTCAGTGTATAGAAACACAATTGATTTTTGTGTGTTGATTTTGTATCTTGCAAATTCGCTAAATGCCTTTATTCTAACAGTTTTTGTGGAATCTTTAGGGTTTTCTGGGCTTCTTGCTACATGGTGGCTTCAGGGAAGTCACATTGCTCACCTGGTAGCTACTTTCCAATGAAGATTAAGGCAGAAGTTCCAGTAGTCTTACAAGCAACACCCATAATGAGCACAGTGTCACTTCCACTGCACATTATTATTCAAATTGTTCATCAGCCTGCCCAGCCCATGTAAAAATATACATGTTCATTTAATATATATGCAGATGTGTATATGTGTTTTTCACATGCATGTATGTACTCACACACTACATATATAATCAATTTAATTGCATTTTATGCACACTTATCTATGTCTTATTTTCATTTTACTCAAGAATACTTTGTGGAAATCCATCCACTTTCTGATATATTTATAATTAGTCTTTTTTAAAGCTACATAATATTCCATATTTTGGATTGCCATAATATATTCAGACATAATCTTATATTGAACATTGACTTTGGTCTAAGTTTTCCAATTGTGTTTGTGTGTTTTTTTATCACTACAGATGATGTTACACCAAACATTCTTTACATAGGACTATCATACTTACTTTGTAGGTTGTCCTGTGGATAAGGCTCCTTGCCAAGGAAACGAGTGAGGGCTGAAACACAGCCCATGTTCTACTCTGTAAATCATGAGGTTGGCATCTGCTCTTGGGGGTG
Organism: Grampus griseus; assembly: GCF_964374135.1. Taxonomy (NCBI): domain Eukaryota; kingdom Metazoa; phylum Chordata; class Mammalia; order Artiodactyla; family Delphinidae; genus Grampus; species Grampus griseus. Next base: position 45,968,753 of record NC_139012.1, read on the forward strand.
GGGAAGAGGGTAGGCATTATTTTCTGACAAAACTCATATTGCTAAAACAAATTGCTTCTATATAATGTGGTACGCAGAAATAATGGTCTCCCATCCCTGACCTCCCCCCCTGCCCAAATCTAAAATGACCACATTCTAATACCTGGTACCTGTGAATATGTTACCTTACATTGCAAAAGCAACTTTGAAGATGGAGTTAAGTTTGTTAATCACCTGACCTTAAAATAGAGAGTTTATCTTCAATTATCCAGATTAGCCCAATGTAATCACAAGGGCCCTTGAAAGTAGAAGAGAGAGGCAGAAGAATAATGAGAGGGAGACATAACTGTAGAAGAAATGAGCAGAGACGTAATGTTGCTGTCTTTGAAGAAGGAGGTAGGGGTCGACTAGACAAGGAATGAGAGAGCCCAGTAGGAGTTGGAAAAGTAAAGGAATGAATTCTTCTTTCAAGCCTCCAAAATGGAATGCAGTTCTACCCAAACACCTTGATTTTAACCCAGTGAGATCCATTTCAGATTTCTGACCTACTGAACTGTAAGATGATATATTTGCGCTGTTTTAAGCTACAAAATTTGTGGTAATTTTGTATGGTATCAATAGAAAATCAATCCTATACATCTATACTTAATAGTGCTTTTATTTTTATGAGCCATATTCACAACAGTGGGATTGCCTGTCCAGAGTATTTTTAATTTATTGACTAATTACCTAGACTTTGATTCCAACAACTTTCAGGACTCCTGGCTGAAATATGTCCCTAAAGAACTGTGTTGAAAGAACTGAAAAACCATATGTCCTTCACTGACATTATAAAAGATGTTCCAGGAGATCTGAAGCTGATAGAGTATAATTGGAATGAGAAAACCCACTTTTGAGTCAGCATTCTCAGATAGCTGTTCACTGACCTGTGTTAACGCATATGAGAATTCCTTGTTTTTCTAGAAAGAAAAAAATCACTGTCCTTGTATGTTACTTGAGAATGTTATAATTAACACATTTAAAAATAAAATTTTAAATAACATAGCTGTTTGTAACTGTTGACATGGTAGGAATTTTAAGAAATTTTACCTCAAATTTTATTTACTTTAAAATGTGAAAATATCTCAGTTACCAAAATATATGTACTATTGTATAATTTTATAGTGATGCTATTCTTAACAATGACCAGTGCTTACAAATGATTATCTCTATAGTATTTATTGTGTATTCCTAAAAGTAAAATATGAAATACATCTACTTTGCACAAATAAAAATTATATAATAAGTATAATTTGTGATGTGAAATTGACAAAGTACCATTTTTAACATTTGTGGATTTCATATGTGAGACAATTAAGAGAAACACTGAGAATCCTTCGTCATTGTGACATTTTTTTTTCAGGCTCCAATGATGTGAAAGTTTTATTTTTATTTCACCTAAACATTTTGAGATTTACAAAACACAACTCATGTTTTTACCTGTATATTTATATCAAAGGTGAGTACTCATAAGTGGATGCTTGTTTTGCAGCAATTAATGATGAAGCACTATGTTCTGCTTTCCTTCATAAATGTGTTTACTTGTACACAAAGGGCAATACTAATCTCTTTTGTAGTGTACTATTTTTCTATCCCAAGAGTAACTGATTGTTTCTTGGTTCACAGGTTTCTCCTCTCACTATGACAGTTTTAAAACATTGATGCATTGATGTGCTTAAGACAAACGTATGTGGGCTTCCCTGGTAGCGCAGTGGTTGAGAGTCCGCCTGCCGATGCAAAGGACACGGGTTCATGCCCCGGTCCGGGAAAATCCCACCTGCCGCGGAGTGGCTAGGCCCGTGAGCCATGGCCACTGAGCTTGCGCGTCCAGAGCCTGTGCTCTGCAACGGGAGAGGCCACAACAGTGAGAAGCCCCCATACCACAAAAAAAAAAAAAAGAAAAAAAAAAAGATAAACGTATGCTATTTTTCTTATTTTTACATGTTTTCAGTGTTTAGGGTTTTTTTCCCTCCATGGATATGTGATTTTATGACTAGATAAGAAAATTATGTTCCCAAATTCACAAGCTACATGATTAATAAAGTTCTGAATGATGTTTTCATTTAAAACTTTGCCTTAGTTATTTCTTTAAGGTGCAAATAAATAACTGGGGAATATTTTGATATTGATTTATATACTTTAATTTTGTGTCTTTAATTGTGTGTATGGTGTCTGTCTCTGTTCAAGATGTTTATATGTGTGACTATAACTTGTTATTAGATAGTTGAACTTTTCAACACATCACTGAAATTAGTATTTGAACCATAAAATACCACAATATTTAGTTCTAAGATCCACTATGATCTTCTTGAAATAACATGGGTACATAGTTTCTCTTCTTTTATTAATTCAGAATTCTTTCATTCTTAAATAAAGTTTACAGTTCTAAATCAAAATATTCAATTAAGTATGAAAACAAAATCTGAGATTCAAGTACTTTAGTCTCTTTCTTATGCCAGAGGTAAGGGCATGGTTAACATTTTCTTGTTTTAATTACTACTTAAGTACAAAAATTTTGTTATTTAGGGTTAATGGTTTCACTGAATTAAATTAATATAGATTTTTCTTTATTTATATTTAAGCTACTTTGACATCAAGTCCAAATATATTTTTGCAAGGAGGAAAAAAAATCAAGACTCAGCAAAATTTTTTGACTTGCCTAAGTTTAGTAAATAGAAACATTCACAAAGAATTGATTTACCTCTTTACTTTTACATGTGAACCTTAGGCAAATTTAATATAAGAAGTACTGAAAGAATAATGAGTTTAGAGAATTGTTATCCACTATACAATGTGTGTGTATAGCATTTAAAATTGAATTTCATATGTACCCAACTTTTCAGGCACCCAACATTTTTTTTTGTTTCAGGTACAAGTCTTTCAATTAGATCCATTATTTTTTAAAACTAATTTTGTAGCTTATTGAAACATGAATATTATTTATTTATAATATTTGTGGAGAATTCTACAGAATGTGATAATGTCATTCTATTTTATTTTGATTTATTAACCTTTTGATGCATATGCTATGAACTTCTTATTTCTAAAGCTAGCAGTCTGCGAGTGTTTGTGTGTGTGTGTGTGTGTGTGTGTGTGTGTGTGTGTGTGTGTGTGTGTGTGTTTAGGAATGGCAGTGTGCATATATTACATGGGCAGCATTTGCATTTAGGTAACTCAGGCTAAAGAAAGCAGGATCATGAGTAAGCACACACTAATCCTTAATCAAAATTTTTATAAAGCTCAAAGCAAATATTTAGATGTCAGCCCCAAAGCACCCAGGACCATAAACCAAATCCTCCAGAATCCTAGCCTTAGAAAACAGATCTCATAGTCAGGAGAAATGGGAAACTCATTTAGGAATTAAATCACAATATATTTTCCAGTTCATAGCTTTCTAAACAAAACACAAAGTATCTCCAAATGTGGTTCACAGGCTAAAAAAGAGACAGAGGTAACAACCAACAAATTAGCTGTTATCTGGAGATAACAACACACTGTCTAATAATGAAAGATACACTGCTATATTAAATTTCCTAGTGTCCAGATACTGAAGGAAATATCTCCTAACAAGCACTCAACATTTAAGGGAATATTATTTCAAAGTTTCAAATTGTGAGAAATAATTAATATAATTATAATACTAAAATTCCAAGAACAACAATCACCACAAAACCTCAAAAACAATGTTAGCATATGGTCTTTGTTATTAACCAAGGATATTCATTTCAACTATTTATTAGTTTAAAGGCTATGTAAATTTTGAAACACAAAACATGCCCAAAATACTCAATTTGAATAAGATTAGTAAAATGCTTAACCTCTTTCAACCCTATTTTGCTTATGCTCTAGCATCAAGGAAAAATATGATAGAGGAATATTATGCTGACCAGAGAGTCAGAAAAGGGGAAATTAATGGCAAACCAAGATCTGAAACATGCCATTCTTCAGAGAAAGAATCGAACACCCTTGACAATGCTTGATAGAGATTTTTTCTATGCACAGAGTCGCTGCACAGATAGACCTATTTTGCTGTTAGCTGCCTGATGCTTCAGAATGAAGAATGTGGCTGCAGGATGAAACAGCTAATTCTGGGAGAGTGGCCAGAGGGAAATCAAATTTCCCTCATGGGAATTGTTGGTAGTGCAGTCCTGGATATATAAAGAATTATTTAAGTAAAACTTCTCTTACAGCCAGTCTTTTGCCCTTACCCTATAAATTTAATTTTCTACATTAAACACATTTACACACTAAATAGTATTGTAAGTACATGTGTGGTTTTCTTCTAAGAAAAAGTAAGGAATATGCAATCTTATTAAGCTTCCAGGTTGCAAATTCTATCAGTGAAGAAAAGAAAAAGCACTTGTTAAAAATATGTGCTATTGTTTAAGATCTAAATAATGTGGATACTTAAAATACAAGTGCTTTTCTAATTGTTGACTTTGGCAAAATTCTCTCATTAACAAAAAAAATGTAGCATGGCCCCAGACAGAAAATTAAAATTTGTTTTTGAGCTTCAACCTCTAATTAGTGCCAAGATGCTGTTTGTGACACGGCACGTTCATATTAATAGTATGCAAGATACTTAATTTTGAAATAAGTGCTTACTGTCAGTGTATCAATGTGACATGTACAGGCTGCATGTACATTTGCAGCAAGAGAGAAAACTTATAAGCATTACAATCTTTCCCTGAGAAATGAGTGCAGGACAATGCATATCTCTCTTGAGTAAAGCTTTGAGAAGTGGTAGAAGACTAATCTTCACTCATCTAATTGCCTAATAAGAGGACTTTTTGATATGTTACCTACATGTGAATATCTTTCCTAACTACTTTAGGCAGCATTTTGTTGCTTTACACAGTTCTCCAAGACAACACATGACTTGCTAAAGAGTGTCAGATTCTTGCCTGAAACAAGTTATAGCTATCATATTAAATAAATCACTGAACCATTGTGTTCTACAGGGAATGAAAAAAGTGATGCAATTCATGCAGGCCTGCTTCTACCTGAATCCAGGAATTGATGGTTTGATGTGTATTCTTTAGTTCAAACAGAAATAAAAATCTTAAGAGGAAGTTTATAGTCACTGATATAAATAAAGGAATTATTTCTCTTATCAGTACATTTAAAGCATACCATAATGAAATATAAACACATGAAGGAGTTAAAGGCTTGCAGATGACCAAATTACAGCCATATTCCATGGTAGCTTAGCTTCTGTGTTCTGCAAATGTGGAAGTAGTAATAGCACATGAACTTTAACAGAAATATTTCCCATAGACATAACACAGACAGAAGTTAAATATTGTCTCCTGCCATGCAACTGACTACATTATGGGCTTGTTTTAAATAAAAAGAAATTCATTATGAATGTTTGTCACTTTTAATTCAGCAACTATGAACAACTATAAACAATTCTGTTTAAAAAACAAGTTTCAAAATCTGTCTGTATGATAACACACAAAATTGCTTGGGACATAAATTAAAGAGAGCAAGTATGTCCCATCAGCATACAGTAAAAAATGCAATAATGACAATGGCTAATTTTTTTAAAGTCAGAGATTCATGCACTAATTCAAAGTTTTAAATTTGCTAATTTTTCATAGTATCATCTTGAATTACCATACACCATACACTTTCTACTGAAGTATTTGATTTATGCCTAACTAATTTCATAATTTATTAAAAATTAATGTAATAAATCTAGATGATAATTTATAAGCACATTTATATATATTAATTTTTTGATTTTCATCTTCACAATAGCCATGTGACAAAATCATGTATGTGAATTTGATCATGGAAACTGAACTCTGAGGCTTGAACTGTTCCATCTTTATACCCATCAACAATCTCTCTCTTCCTTATCTCTCTTTCTCTATGTCAGTCACACACACACACACACACACACACACACACACACATTTGTGCAGAATAGAAAATAATGAAAAAATCTTCCAAGTTTAAAAAGCAACCATCTATTTCCACACACACTCTTGTAAAGTTTTTTAATCCAAATTTTGGTAGCTTCTAAAACAATTTATGGAATCAAAGAATAGTTACAAGCCCACACCAGGTGCTAACTAGGCAGAAATGGAAGGATTTAAAGCAAATGATAAGAAAACAGCATAACTACAAGCTCCCAATTTGCAGTGGGATGATGGTCTAGGACCAGCATAATGAACAGGGTCCTGCTCCTTAGCGAATCAGGAGCCAACTTTGGAGGGCCATGTCCCTTCTTTCTGGATCTCAAAGGCAAAGAGCTTGAGCCTTTTAACTAAGTCATATATTTATAGTTGAGAAATATTTGAAATATTACAGGGTGGTCCTTGGAAATCTCTAGATACACTTTTTCCTTTGGTTCTGTCTAAAAATTAGACTTTCCTTTAAATACCTGCTGGTATAATTTACTGATGTCATGAGCAAAATTTGATGAAAACTATCTCCATTCTACTCCCTCATTTTAAGTGTTTCTCAGAAAACTTTCATCATTAGTATTAAAATTTACTCCATATTATATAATATGTTTGCTCTAAGTGTAATAAGAAGCACTATGATTATATAATGAATTTTTGTTCTTTTTGAAAGTTATGATGGCATAAATTCTAATAAAGCAAAAGTTGATTTTTAACTCAGAGAAACCTGTTTGTTCTCTGATTATTGTGTATTGTATGAATAAGTATAACTTCTGACAAAGTAAAATTTCTTCATTTGTAAGGTGAGCAAGAGTATTGAGTGCCAAATATCTCTTAAAACTACTAATAAGTGATTAAGCAAGAGTTTTATCTAGAAACCTATGTAGATACTTCAAATATTTGTGGTGTCCTACAATTAAGCAGTCATTCTACACTTTAGGATTTACATGCTGATTAATATGGAAACTTTATTAATGAAATTAAATTTTGGAATATGAAGGTTACTTATGTGTAAGAGACAGCCTCCTGTCCCCTAGAATTCATTTATCCTCTCTTTGATTTGGTAATAGACACCCTCTGCCTTTGAGTGTCAGCTGGATACTTGATGGTCCAGCTAGAGTGTACATTTTCCAGCCTCCCTTTCATTAGCTGTATCCTTATGGATAAGTTTCGAAGAGTGGAATGTGAGCAGAAATAATGTGTACAAATTTAATTTCATATTTAATTAATAAAACTGATTATGTTCAACTTTTTCCTCTTTTCTACTACAGGAAGTGGTAATAATTGGAGTAGCCACCTTAAGTTCAGACATGGAAGCCACGTGATGAAAATAAAGGACATTCTGCTAACCTGGATGCCTGAATGACCATGTGAATTAAAGTCACAAATCCACCCAGGACCACTTACTTACCTCTGGACTCTTGAGGGAGAAATACAATTCTGTCTTGTTTAATCTCATTATTATTGGATCTCTTTGTAATGGCAGCCTTACTAACCATACATTGTCCCAGATTTATTTACTAAAAGCACATTTTCTAAAGTCTTTTGAAGTCAGAATATTCACCATCATCATCAACACTGATTATTTAGATATGCAAACATAACAAGTTGAAACAAGACTATGAGTAGATTACTGTGCATATAGCAAAGACATGTAGCACTAACTTATCAAATATTTTATAAACATTAAAATATTTATAAAATGATCTTTAATAATATCTTGTGTATGCTATTTATAATTAAAATTCCCTTCAAATGCAATTCTTAATGAAATCTGACATTTTAACAACAGACTAAAGGCCTATTCAGGAGATTAACTATGTATCTCAGACCATAATGAACTTTTAATAAAATTATGTCTGTAGTAAGGCAGAATGATATTGCCAACAGAATTCATATGGAGATGTGTATAAGAGCTAACAAGTAATATTTATGGAATACCAGCTTTGTACCAAACATCCTTCATATGATATTTTATTTAATTCTCAAAACAAAAGGTTTTTATTTTCATAAGGTTTTTATTATCATGGATGCTTTGTTTCTAAGGAACTCTCAGATGTAGATGGCTGCCTCTCTCCCAACCTTTATCAGTTATCATTGTCCCAAAGCTTGCTCTTAGAGTAGAATATCTCAAATGGTTGGTTACAGCTTGAGCAGCCCCTTAACCTATGCCTTCTCTTCTTCTTAAGTAAAGGGTGTAATTCAATTGGAGGTTGAGGGAGACAATTTTTTCATCTACTCAATGTTTCTGCATTATCAGTTGCAGGATAGTGTAACAAAAGTGCTGACTTCAGGACTACCTGTATTATAAGGAAACAACTTTCTTGATGGTGAATATACTAGGTACATGCTTGACTCTCCTTTTGACTTTATTCAGATCATGACTAATAGTGACAGAGCTCAGCTTGGGGAGTGAAGGAAAAGTAAGTATTTCTTAACAATAATCATGTTATCTATGAATAAGTATATTTGACAAGCACTCAATCACTGACTCTTGGAGGAGGAAAAGGGTGAACTTATTATAAAGGGTTGGGTAAGTCATTAAACTTACCTTCACAGCAGATATAATCTTCCCCTAAAGCCATGGTCTTAGGGTAAGTAAATATAGTAGCTATTAGGGAGAAAAGTCAGTTAAGTTCATTTTTATGAAGTCTGAGGAAATTTCTATAACAAAAGAATAATTATCTCTTTTTTCACAACTTAAGTCCTAGTAGCTCACTCCTGAGCAAAAGGGAAAAGTCGCAGTGAATATAGATTATCTAGTAAATCCATGAAAATTGCTTCTGAATTTTTTTTTGATATTGCAATATCAAACAATTGAATCCAAGTCATTCAAAATGTGAAAAGATTTTCTGTAAACATTACCAAACAATCCTTTAGATCACTTTCTTAGAAAAAGAACACACATAGAGGGGTGTCACTGTCATTTTAGCTGAATGTAAAGATTGTACAAATTAACTTTTAAATTAGTTAATTTAATAATATTGTTTTGCTATCTCTCATAAACCAGTGTATTGTTGAGATTGTAATTGCAGGAATATGATTCAATGGTTCATTTTGGATCATTGCTATACTTTGGTATTTTTCACAGAACTAGAACAAAAAATTTCACAATTTGTATGGAAACACAAAAGACCCCGAAAAGCCAAAGCAATCTTGAGAATGAAAAATGTAGCTGTAGGAATCAGGCTCCCTGACTTCAGACTATACTACAAAGCTACAGTAATCAAGACAGTATGGTACTGGCACAAAAACAGAAATATAAATCAATGGAACAGGATAGAAAGCCCAGAGATAAACCCATGCACATATGGTCACCTTATTTTTGATAAATGAGGCAGGAATGTACAGGGGAGAAAGGACAGCCTCTTCAAAAAGTGGTGCCAGGAAAACTGGACAGGTACATGTAAAAGTAAGAGATTAGAACACTCCCTAATACCATACACAAAAATAAGCTCAAAATGGATTAAAGACCTAAATGTAAGGCCAGAAACTATCAAACTCTTAGAGGAAAACATAGGTAGAACACTCTATGACATAAATCACAGCAATATCTTTTTTGACTCACTTCCTAGAGAAATTGAAATAAAAACAAAAATAAACAAATGGGATCTAATGAAACTCCAAAGATTTGCACAGCAAAGGAAACCATAAACAACACCAAAAGACAACCCTCAGAAAATATTTGCAAATGAAACAACTGACAAAGGATTAATCTACAAAATGTACAAGCAGCTCATGTAGTACAATAACAAAAAAACAAACAACCCAATCCAAAAATGGTCAGAAGTCCAAAATAGACATTTCTCCAAAGAAGATATACAGACTGCCAACAAACACATGAAGGAATGCTCAACATCATTAATCAGAGAAATGCAAATCAAAACTACAATGAGATATCATCTCACACTGGTCAGAATGGCCATCATCAAAAAATCTAGAAAAAATAAATGCTGGATAGGGTGTTAAGAAAAGGGAACACTCTTGCACTGCTGGTGAGAATGTGACTTGGTACAGCCACTATGGAGAACAGTATGGAGGTTCCTTAAAAAACTACAAGTAGAACTACCATATGACCCAGCAATCCCACTACTGGGCATATACCCTGAGAAAATCATAATTCAAAAAGAGTCATGTACCAAAATGTTCATTGCAGCCCTATTTACAATAGCCAGGAGATGGAAACAACCTAATTGTCCATCACCAGATGAATGGATAAAGAAGATATGGCACATATATACAACGAGATAAGACTCAGACATAAAAAGAAACGAAATTGAGTTATTTGTAGTGAGGTAGATGGACCTAGAGTTTGTCATACAGAGTGAAGTAAGTCAGAAAGAGAAAGACAAATACCATATGCTAACACATATATATGGAATCTAAGAAAAAAGTATATCATGAAGAACCTAGGGGTAAGACAGGAATAAAGACACAGACTTTCTAGAGAATGGACTTGAGGATATGGGGAGGGGAAAGGGTAACCTGTGACAAAGTGCGAGAGTGGCATGGACATATATACACTACCAAAGGTAAAATAGATAGCTAGTGGGAAGCAGCCGCATAGCACAGGGAGATCAGCTCCGTGCTTTGTGACCACCTAGAGGAGTGGGATAGGGAGGGTTATAGGGAGGGTGACACAATAGGGAAGAGATATGGGAACATATGATTATGTATAACTGATTCACTTTGTTATAAAGCAGAAACTAACACACCATTGTAAAGCAATTATACTCCAATAAAGATGTAAAAAAAAATAGCTTAACTATACATGTGTATGCATGTTGGGTGTTTATATATCACAAACACACAAAGAGACACAGCGAGAAAGGGGAGTTTTTGTTTTTGTTTTTACTTTTAACTTTTAAAGGTCATAAATCTCAACATCTACTTGTGAGTTAGAGGCTTGATATTTTGAAACTAACTTTTACAAATAATGTGTAATGGTTTCCTTGGGCTCATGGTTAACATTTAAGTAATATTTCCATGCATTTTATTGGTACTCATATCAGATGTTTACTTCAAACCTTTAAACCAGAATTCTTGTTTAGAGGAACAAAATTATTGCATTAAATAATACTTAATATATTTTTCTCATACTTATTTTTAAGAAATAAATAAAATATTGTATGCCACTAAAAGGATCAAGAAAATGAATGCAATCCATGTTTTACTGTATTGAGAGGTTTATATTTCCAACAGTAAAATGAGAATTTCTGTTATATTTGGTGAAAACTGTAGAGCCAGTAATATTTTGCTTTTATGATCTGAAAACACACTGATTATTTTTTAAAAGAGATCTTTTGTATGTGAAATTTAATTCCCTTGGCTCTTTACCAGTTGCACTGATGATAACAGTACATAGTGTTTCGCTAAAATTGAGACTTCATGAAAAATGCAAGAACTCTATGCATAAGTCACTTTTTATCCATACACAGATTTTGATGGCAATCACCTTAGTTTGTGATCATTGGGGTAAGTATAAGTAGAATTATATTTTGCACAGGTTTAACAACAGTTGATCCTTATACATCAGAAAATGAAAAAATAGAAAATTAGCATCTTTTATCACGTATCTTTTGAAGATGAGTAAATTTTTTTTTTTTGGCATTTCTGTGGTCCTTGAAATTCTACAGTGCTTGAGAAAAGCACAGCTAGATAGAATTCTAAGTGTGTGGTACCCAATTCCAACCTTGACCTTACAATAACTAGGGACATATAGTTAGTGAATAAATTATTATTTTTTCACAAAAGCAAATATTTTGAGATCTGAAATACCTGGGCGTAGCTGCAAAGGTGTACAATTAGATGTTTTTAAATTATAAAAGTATTGCTAACAGATCTGACATCTCCTAACAATTATTATTATGCTGTTATCATCCAGTTCTCTATCATTCTTCTTATTTCTTGCTACAATAGATCAGAAATATGGATTTCTAATTTTATTCTAATGGCAATGTTAAACAACATTTTCAGACTTGTGAGTGATAAAATAGGATTTAAATTTTAGAAGAATCTCTCTGCTTGCATGTTAGAAAATTGACTATAGTTGGAGAAAATAATGAGGAAAATCAATTGAGAGGAAATTCAGTAGTCAAATGGCAGGAAAGATGGTGATATGGACTAGAGTCACAGCAGGAAACCAAGAAGTAAAAAAAATACTTAAGGTACATTTGGAACAAAGATGAAAATATATGGTGATGAATATGGTTTAAGGGAAAGAGAAGAATGAAGGATGATTCCTATGATGTTTTTGGTTAGGAAAACTAGACAGATTATGGGCTTATTTTCTAAATGAGGAAGACTCAGGAAAAAACATTTAGGAGAGGAAGCATATGAACCCAACAATTCTGTTTTAGACAAGATCAAATTGAGATGATAATTAAATATTCACTTAAGGTATAACTGAAGCAATTGAATATAGAAGTCCAGCCCTCAAATAGGAGGGCAGGGCTAGGGAGACAAACTAAAAAGTCAACATTATATGGGAGATATTAGGCTCGTTGATTTGACTGAAAAAAATTTATGGTAATAATGCAAATAGAGGGAAAAAAATCAGAGGAGTAAGGTATGGGGATACAAACATTTTAGGGATCATATAAAAGGGCATTTGTATAAAAACAGACAAAAAGTGTGAGGTGTCATGAAAGTCAAAAAAGAAAAGAAAAGTCAAAAAAGAATAAAATTAGAAAAGGAAATCTACTGTGTGGAATAAAGTGAATGGTTGAGTAAAATGAGGATACAGTGGTATCCATGGAAAAGGCAAATGGAGGTCATTGTTGATCTTAACAAGAGCAAATTCACCTAGGTGAAGGTTTTTAGGGGAGATAAGTCTGACAGAAGTGGTTTTAATAAGTGGAAGATGAGAAAGAAAAATAAATGAAGTGAGGAGTATTATAGAATTATATATAATGTTTTTTTTAATGAAGGATGATAACAGTACATTTTTGTGAAGAAATGTAAGTCTACAAATAGCAGGTGTATTTTTCAGTCACTCTTTTACTTGGTGGTTGACAATGATGCTTTTACTATTTCTGATTTTTTCATTGTGTATGACGAGTAGTCATCAGCTAAATAGTGGGAGAAGGCAGAAGGAGATCTGGGTAAAGAAGAAAAACATAAGATAATTTTCTCAGAGAGTAGGGAAATTATATTGGAAAATATATGGGACTGACAGGTAGTATAATATGACAATGTAAGTCCTGTGATCATAACTTTAAATTAATCTACCTAACTAACAGAGGAAATTTTCTGAGATGGATTTCAGAAGAAATCCTCCCAAATGCATGATCAGTCAGATCTACCACTCTTAGCTTTGACAATTCTATGAGAAAACTGACCATTTCTACAGCCTTTAATTACTTCATCAGGTATTTGTAGACAAGCTAATGGATAAACAATAACTTTACTTTTTAAAGCTGCATCAGAGTTTAATATTATAAAGACATTTTAAGCAATAATGAGACATGGGCTTAAATTCATGTTAGTCAAATGGTCAAAAATCATATGAAAAGATACTCCACATTAGCAGTTGTCAGAGAACTATAAGTTAATAACTCAAGGCAATACCACTATATACCCACCAAATGGCTAAAAAGAAAAAGACAGAAAAACAACTATTTTGGTGAGCATATGGATCAATTGAAACTTAGAAACATTACAGGTGGGAATGTAAAATGGTAGTATCACAATGGAAAACTATTTCAGCTAAGATTTTTGGTAGTAGTCTTACTTAACACATCCCAATTTCAAAAGTATTGTTACTGTTAAACATGCAATTTAAGATTGAGAGAATAAGTTAAAATAAATTATATTTGCTGTTATGGTAAACCAGCCATATCTGGAGAAGCTACCAAGCTCATAATACTTTTTTTGGTTTTCTAGCAATAGATCTTTACCTAGATACACACAGTTAATTATGGGTTACCAGCAGTTATTTTATTCCATGTACTTGTCCTATTCGCCAGATTTGATTGGATTCCAACAGGGAATCAAACAATTTGTTAATTATGACTTTGGAATTGGAACTAAAAACATCCTGTCCCAGTCTGACTAATATTTAAACAGAGGATATACATTTTTACTTTAAGACATACAGACTAGGAAGGAGAAAATGAAGTTCTGCAATGAGGGAAAAAATCCAAACCAAAACAATGAAAAAAATGCACAGATGTGAGATGCAATGTGATACTGCTTGTACTGAAGCCATTTCATTTCCCAATTTTTAGTTCATTTATTGTTGTCTGCAAACAAAAGATTATTAATAAATGTACATGAGCAGAAATGGGGAAGTCTGAGTATGAGACACTTAAGGTTCATGGAAAGGAAGAGAAATCACTCCATGTATGTGAAGCAGAAATGTGTGTAACAATGTGGATTTAGATACTTACAGATTTATTGGATGGGCTGCAGTCTGCAGACATTGCAGAACTATTGTATTCAGGGAAATATGACAAAGTTCTAATCTCAAGGTCAGGAATCTCCTGCTGTTGCTGCTGCTGCAGCTATGATTATATTACATAACCATGAACTGATAAGTAGATATAAAAGTGTTGAGTCTGGCCACTGAAACTGCTGGTTAGCACCCATATGTTTTTGTCCTTGCTTGATAACGTCAAAACAGGTGGCCTCAACCTCAACTTTGCATTCCAAAACCCACGTGTGTGTATCTTATGAGAGAAAAGAAATGTATATACAGAATCGCTATTGCAGAGATTAAAATACGTGATTTTAGGTGTCAAACTATAGTAATAACAGTAGGATCAGATGGATATTAATAAACCAATTCATAACATGTATCACATATGTGATTAAGAGAGTCATATTCACTGTAGAAAGTCCTACCTGTCTTCTGAGAATTTGGACAGTCGCTACGAAAATTAAAAATTGAAATTTTTTCTATGTTAGGCAAAATGGCAAATAAATGTAATTTTTTACACCATTGGTATTTTTTCTCTTTATAAATATTCTGTTTACACATTCCTCAAATATTTAATGAGAATATACTGAGTACCACATACTTCCTAAGTGCTGAACAATCAGCATTAAAAAAAAAAGACCAAAAAAAAAAAAAAAAAGAAAGAATCTCTACTGTCTTAGTTTGCATAATCTAATGGGACAGGGGTATATGTTAATCCAATGCTCCAGGAAATATGATTAAAAATAAAAGAAAATGCCAGACAGGAATTGTACATCGTATAGTTATTATAAGGTCTTATAATAAAATACTCTGTTTCAGGGAGGGCTTTTTTGAAGAAATAACAATTTAGCAGAGCTCTAAAAAAAGAAAATGAATGAATACAGGTCTAAGCTTAGGAAATAGTATGTGCAAAGACCCCAAGTTTTTGGAACCAGTTGTGCAAAGGAGCCCACTCAGACTTACTCAGGTAAGCTAATTGTGTGACTCTTTTCCCAACTCTATATTTCTTTTATAACTTTTTCCAGCTTCTTTGGGATATAATTGACAAATAACACTCTGTAAGTTTAAGGTATACAATAAAATGATTTGCAATATTATATGTTGCAAAATGATCACCATAATAATGTTAATTAACACATCTTTCACCTCACATAGTTACAATTTTTTGTGTGTATGTGATGAGAACTTTTAAGATCTACTTTCTCAGTAACTTTAAAACATACAATACAGTATTGCAAACTATAGTCACCATGCTGTACATTACAGCTCCAGAAATTACTCAACTTACAAATTGAAGTATACCCTTTGACTACCTTTACACATTTCCTCCACAACCTCCCTATCTGTGACCTCCCTATCTGTAACTACTAATCTTCTCTCTCTTTCTGTGAGTTGGTCTTTTTAGATTCCATAAATATAAGTGAGATCACACATCTCTTTCTCTGTCTGACTTATTACAATTAGCATAATGCCCACAAGATTCATCCATGTTGTAGTAAATGGCAGAAGTTCCTTATTTTTATGGCTGAATAAAATACCATTCTATATATATACAACACATTTTCTTTATTGATTCCTTGAATCAACAGGTTTTTTTCATATTTTGTTTATTATAAATAATGCTGCAATGAACATGGTGTTGCAGATATCTCTTTGACAGTACATGTATGGATTTATTTCTGGGTATAAGTCCTGTAGACTTTCTTCAATACTTTTCATTATTTTTTTTCTTTTACCCTCTGACTAGATAATTCCAAATACCCTTTCCTCTAATTCATTCATCCTTTCTTCTGATTGGTCAAGTCTGTTGTTGAAGCTCCCTACTGAAAGTCTAAATTTGTTGATGTCATGTTAGCTGGATACCAGTCATGGTGAAAATATTTACACCACAGAAATTATCAAACACTACAAATCATTATTTTATTTACCCCAGAAAACTGGTGTTAGCCATTTTCCAACACACCACTAGTATGAACATCAGAAATAAAAAGCAATAATAGTATGAAATAAAGCTAGGGATGTAGGCAAGTGTTCAGAGCAATAGCCCTTACACGGGAGTTTTAGGCATTATCTTAACAAAAATAGAAAGACTCTGATTGCAATTCAATTGGCATATGGCATTATCAATTTGCAATTTGAAAATACCACACTAGTTGAAATAGGAAGAATGAATTGCATTGAGAAACTAAAACCTGCAGAGAAATCCATTGAGGGGCCTAGAGTAGTCCATGAGAATAAGAATATTAATTTAGGCTAGGCTGATGGCAATGAAGATACAACAAAGTGAATAGTTATAATAGCTATGTAGGTGGTAACATAGCCTAAAATCATAATGGATTGGATAAGGGAGTGAAAGGAACTGTGATGTAATGGGTAACTTATTTCACAATTTGACAGATGGTAGTGATATACAATGAAAATGAAAGAGTGTAGAAAAGTGACCAATTTGAGAGAAGGAGGAGTAGGGGTGTTTATTTATTTATTTTTAAATTAATTTTTTTTTGGAATATAGTTGCTTTACAATGTAGTTTAGTTTCTTGCTGTATAGCAAAGTGAATCAGTCTTAGGTATATATATATATATATATATATATATATATATATATATATATCTCCATTCTTTTTAGATTTCTTTCCCATTTAAGAAACAACAGAGCACTGAGTAGAGTTCCCTGTGCTATACAGTAGGTTCTCATTAGCTATCTATT
Organism: Grampus griseus; assembly: GCF_964374135.1. Taxonomy (NCBI): domain Eukaryota; kingdom Metazoa; phylum Chordata; class Mammalia; order Artiodactyla; family Delphinidae; genus Grampus; species Grampus griseus. The sequence continues at coordinate 45,985,809 of NC_139012.1, forward strand.
TTATTTATTTTATTTATTTATATTTTTTTTGCGGTACACAGGCCTCTCACTGTTGTGGCCTCTCCCGTTGCAGAGCACAGGCTCCGGACGCACAGGCTCGGTGGCCATGGCTCATGGGCCAAGCCACTCCCGCGGCATGTGGGATCTTCCCGGATCGGGGCACAAACCCGTGTCCCCTGCATCGGCAGGCAGACCCTCAACCACTGCGCCACCAGGGAAGCCTGCTATCTATTCTATAAATAGTAGTGTATATATGTCAGTCCCAATCTCCCCATTCATCCCCACGACCACCTTGGTAACCATAAGTTTGTTCTGTACATCTGTGACTCTATTTCTGCTTTGCAAATAAGTTAATCTCTACCATTTTTCTAGATTCCACATATAAGTGATATTATACAATATTTGTTTTTCTATTTCTGACTTACTTCAGTCTGTATGAGAATTTCTAGGTCAATCCAAGGCTCTGCAAAGGACAATATTTCATTCCTTTTTTATGGCTGAATAATATTCCATTGTATATATATACCACATCTTCTTTATCCATTCCTCTGTTGATGGACATTTAGGTTGCTTCCATGTCCTGGCTATTGTAAACAGTGCTGCAATGAATATTGGGGTACTTGCATCCTTTTGAATTCTGTTTTTCTCCACATATATGTCTAGGGGAGGGATTGCTGGGCCATATGGTAGCTCTATTTTTAGTTTATTAAGAAAACTTCATACTGTTCTCCATATTGGTTGTATCAATTTACATTCCCATCAACAGTGTAGGAGGGTTCCCTTTTCTGCACACCCTCTCCAGCATTTATTGTTTGTATATATATTTTTTATTATGGTTACTCTGACCAGTGCGAGTTGATATCTCATTCTAGCTTTGATCTGCATTTCTCTAATAATTAGTGATGTTGAGCATATTTTCATGTTTTTGTTGACCATCTGTATGTCTTCTTTGGAGAAATGTCCGTTTAGGTCTTCTGCCCATTATTTTTTGATTCTGTTGTTTGTTTATTTGATATTGAGCTGCATGAGATATTCGTATATTTTAGAGATTAATCCCTTGTCAATTATTTCATTTGCAAATATTTTCTCCCATTCTGAGGGTTGTCTTTTTGTTTTGTTTATGGTTTCTTTTGCTGTGCAAAAGCTTTTAAGTTTAATTAGGTCTAATTTGCTTATTTTTGTTTTTATTTTCATTACTCTAGGTGGTAGGTTGAAACAGATGATGCTGTGATTTATGGCAAAGAGTGTTCTGCCTATATTTTCCTCTAAGAGTTTTATAGTATCCAGCTTTACATTTATGTCTTTATTCCGTTCTGAATTTATTTTTGTGTATAATGTTAGGGAGTGTTCTAATTTCATTCTGTTACATGGAGCTGTCCAGTTTTCCCAGAACCACTTACTGAAGAGACTGTCTTTTATCCATTGTATATCCTTGCTTACTTTGTCATATATTAGGTGGCCATAGGTGCATAGATTTATCTCTGGGCTTTCTAGCCTATTCCATTGATCTATATTTCTACTTTTGTGCCAGTACCATACTGTTTTGATTATTGTAACTTTTTAGTGTAGTCTGAAGTCAGGGAGCCTGATTTCTCCACCTCCGTTTTGGTTTCTTAAGATTGCTTTTGCTATTCAGGGTCTTTTTTGTTTCCATACATAATGTACAATTTTTTGTTCTAATTCTTTGAAAAATGATCCTGGCAATTAGATGGGTATTGCATTGAATCTGTAGATTGCTTTGGGTAGTAGAGACATTTTCACAATATTGATTCTTCCAATACAAGAACATGGTATATCTCTCAATCTGTTTGTGCCATCTTTGATTTCTTTCATCAGTATCTTATTGTTTTCTGAGTATAGGTTTTGACCTCGTTAGGTAGGTTTATTCCTAGGTATTTTATTCCTTTTGATATGATGGTAAATGAGATTGTTTCCTTAATCTCTTTTTCTGATTTTTCATTGTTAGTGTATAGAAAGGCAAGAAATTTCTGTGCTTAATTTTGTATCTTGTGTCTTTACTAAATTCACTGATGAACTCTAGTAGTTTTCTGGTAGCTCCTTTAGGATTTTCTGTGTATAATATCATGTCATTTGAAAACAGTGACAGTTTACTTCTTTTTTTCCAATTTGGACTCTTTTTACTTCTTTTTCTTCTCTGATTGCCATGGCTAGGATTTCCAAAACTATGTTGAATAAAAGTGCAGACAATGGATACTTTTGTCTTGTTGCTGATCTTAGAGGAAATGCTTTTAGCTTTCAATCATTGAGTATGATGTTAACTGTAGGATTCTCATATATGGCCTTTATAATGTTGAGGTAGTTTCCCCCTAGTCCTACTTTCTGGAGAGTTTTTATCATAAATAGGTGTTGAACTTTGTTAAAAACTTCTTCTGCATCTTTTGAGATGATAGTATGGTTTTTATTCTTTAATTTGTTAAATTGGTGTATCACATTGATTGAAGAATCCTTACATCACCATGATAAAACCAACCTGATCATGGTGTATGATCCTTTTAATGTGCTGTTCGATTCAGTTTGCTAGTATTTTGTTGAGGATTTCTGTGTCTATGTTCATCAGTGATACTGACCTGAAATTTTCCTTTTTTGTTTGATATCTTTGTCTGGTTTTGGTATCAGGGTGATGTGGGCCTCTTAGAATGAGCTTGGGAGTATTCCTTTTCTGCAGTTTTTTGGAAGAGTTTCAGAAGTGTAGGTGTTGACTCTTCTCTAAATGTTTTATAGAATTTGCCCATGAAACCATCTGGCCCTGGAGTTTTGTTTCTTGGAAGATTTTTAATCACAATTTCAATTTTGGTACTTGTGATTGGTCTGTTCATATATTCTATTTCTTCTTGGTTCAGTCTGGGAAGGTTGTACCTTTCTAAGAACTTGTCAATTTCTTCTAGGTTGTCCATCTTACTGGTGTATTGTTGCTTATTGTAATCTCTTATGATCCTTTGTATTTCTGTGATGTCCACTGCAACTTCTCCTTTTTCATTTCTAATTTTATTGATTTGAATCCCCTCCCTTTTGTTCTTGCTGAGTCTGGCTAAAATTTTATCAATTTTGTTTATTTTCTGAAAGAATGAGCTGCTTTTAATTTAATTTACTTTTGCTGTTGTTTTCCTTGTCTCTATTTCATTTATCTCTCCTCTGATCTTTATGATTTCTTTCCTTCTACTAACTTTGGGCTTTGTTTGTTCTTTATCTAATTGCTTTAGGTGTTTATTTGAGATTTTTCCTGTTTCTTGAGGTAAGATTGCATTGCTATATACTTCTCTCTTAGAACTGCTTTTGCTGTGTCCCATAGGTTTTAAATTGTTGTGTTTTTGTTGTCTTTGTCTATAGGTATTTTTTTTCCTCTTTGATTTCTTCAATGATCCATTGATTATTTAGTATACATTGTTTAAACACAGTATGTTTGTGTTTTTTACAGTATTTTTTCCTGTAACTGATTTCTAATCTCATAGTTTTGTGGGTGGAAAAGATGCTTGATATGATTTTGATTTTCTTAAATTTACATCTGTGGAGAATGTTCTGTGTACACTTGAGAAGAAAGCATATTCTGCTGCTTTTGAATAGAATGTCCTATAAATATCAACTAAATCTACCTAGTCTAATATGTCAGTTAAGGCTTGTGATCCCTTATTAATTTTCTGTATTGATGATCAATCCCATGCTGTAAGTAGGGTGTTAAAGTCTCCCACTATTATTGTGGTACTGTCAATTTCTCCTTTTATGGCTGTTAGCATTTGCCTTATATATTTAAATGTAGTGTATGTTGGGTGCATACATATTTACAATTGTTATGCCTTCTTCTTGGATTGATCCCTTGATCATTATGTAGTGTCTTTCCTTATCTCTTGTAACAGTCTTTATTTTAAATTTATTTCATCTGCTATTAGTATTGCTACTCCAGCTTTCTTTTCATTTCCATTTGTATGGAATATCTTTTTCTATACACTCACTTTCAGTCTGTATGTGTCCCTAGGTCAAAATTGAGTCTCTTGTAGGCAGCATATATACTGGTTTTCATTTTGTATCCATTCAGCCAGTAAGTGTCTTTTGGTTGGAACATTTAATCAATTTACATTTAAGATAATTATCAGTATGTATGTTCCTATTGCCATTTTCTTAATTGTTTTGTGTTTGTTTTTGTAGGTCATTTTTTTTCCTTGTGTTTCCCTCTTAGAGAAGTTCCTTTAGCATTTGTTGTAAAGCTGGTGTGGTGGTGCTGAATTCTCTTAGCTTTTGCTTGTCAGTAAAGTTCTTGATTTCTCTGTGGAATCTGAATGAGATTATTGCTGGGTAGAGTAATCTTGCTTGTAGGTTTTTCCGTTTCATCACTTTCAATATATCATGCCACTCCTTTCTGGTCTGCAGAGTTTATGCTGAAAAATCAGCTGTCAACCTTATGGGGATTCCCTTGTGTGTTACCTATTGCTTTTCCCTTGCTGCTTTTAATATTTTTCTTTGTATTTAATTTTTTTCAGTTTGATTAATATGTTTCTCAGCCTGTTTCTCCTTGGGTTTATCCTGTATGGGACTCTCTGCAGTTACTGGATTTGGGTGACTATTTCCTTTTCCATGTGTGTGAATTTTTTTGACTATAATCTCGTCAAATATTTTCTCACACCATTTTCCTCTTCTTTTTCTGGGACCCCTATAATTCAAATGTTGATGCATTTAATTTTCTCTCAGAAGTCTCTGAGGCTGTCCTGATTTCTTTTCATTCTTTTTTCTTTATTGTGCTTTGCAGCAGTTATTTCCACCATTCTATCTTCCAGCTCACTTACCCATTTTTCTGCCTCAGTTATTCTACTACTGATCTCTTCTAGTGTATTTTTCATTCCAGTTACTGTGTTGTTCATCACTGATTGTTTGTTCTTTACTTCTTCTAGGTCTTTGTTAAACATAATTGTATCTTCTTGATCCATGCCTCCGTTCTTTTTCCAAGATCTTTAATCATCTTTATTATCATTACTCTGAATTCTTTTTCAGGTAGATTGCCTATTTCCTTCTCAATTATTTGGTTTTATGGGTCTTGACCTTGCTCCTTTGTCTACAACATATTTCTCTGTCATCTTATTTTGTCTAACTTACCATTTTTATGGTCTTGTTTCCACAGGCTGCAGGATCATAGTTCCTTTTGCTTCTGGTGTCTGCCCCTGGTTGGTGAGATTGGTCCACGTGCTTGTGTAGGCTTTCTACACAAGGTGGAAAATACTGGTGTCTGTACTCTCATGAATGGAGCTGAGTCTTGTCCCTCTAATTTGCAGGGCCACATCAGGGAGTGTGTTTTGCAGTGTCTGTGAGCTTAGTAGGACTTTAGGCCACCTGTCTGCTGATGGGTGGAGCTGTGTTCCTGTTTTACTGGTGTCTTGTCTGAGGCATACAGCACTGGAGCTTGCAGGATGTTGGGTGGAGCCAGCGATTGGTGCCAAGATGGGAACCTCTGGGAGAGCTCATGATAATAAATATTCCCTGGGGCTGGGAAATCTCTGGAGGTCCAGAGTCCTGGACTTGGTGCTCCCACTCTTAGGGCCCAGGCCTGACCCCTGGCTGGGGGAGCAAGACTCCACAAGATGTGCAGCGTGACCCCCCCAAAAAGGAAAAGAAAACAAACAAGCAGTCAAACAAAACCCAAGATAAATAACAAAAACTAACAAACAACAACAAGAAAAGAGAAGAAAACAAAGAAAACCCATGACAAGTAATGAAAACCAAACCAAATAATAACAAAAAGAAAGAAACAAACAAATTAAAATAAAAAGAGAAAAAAAATCAAGAAAAAAAAAACCAACCAAAGACCAGAGCAAATAATAAAAATAAAACTAATAAAAATAAAAAAATAAAAACAGAAATAGAAAGCAAACTAAATAAAGCAAAGAAAACAAAAAAGAAACACACAAAAATGACCATAAAAAAGTTAAAACAAAACAGAACAAAAAAACAATCAAACAAACAGAAAATAGCCAAACAAAAACATAAAATAAAAATAGAAAAATAAAAATATATATTTAAAAATTAAACAAATAAATAACAAAACAAAACAAAACTTTCCCTGGGGCCTCCACTATCAGTGTCCTTGCCTTCATGGTAAGCCACAGCTAACCCCCACTTCCCAGGAAGCCCTCCAAGACACCTATGTTGGTCTCTGGGTTTGCTGTGTGCACTGTGGGGGCAGCTCAGACTCTGACCTGGCCCAACTTCCATGTATACTTGCCCCTCAAAACCACAGCTGCTAAAGCTAGACAAATCTCAGTTGTGGGAGCACTCATTGTCCTTTCAGATATTCCACAGATGCAGGGTTGACCAAGCTGATCACTTGGGTTTGATTCATGGCTTGTGCAGCTGCAGGGAGAGATTTCAGTTTCTCTTCCTTAATCACACAGCTCCTGGGGCTCAGCTTTGGTTTGGCCCCACCTCTGCATGTGGGCCACCCTCAGGTGATTGCAGCACCTGAGTGGGGCATGCTTGCTTGCTCAGGTAGGAGAGAGATAAGATGGCCATGACTGGGGCACTCATGTTTGCTCCAATGGGATCTCCCTCTAGTGCCTACAGAGTCAGGAGCTGGTGTGTGGGGAGAGAGTCTACAATGGTGCCTCCACCCCTTGCACACCACTCAAAAATGGTGCCTCATTTCCAAGGCAGACCCTGATTCCTCCAGGAGAATTTCCAGCTGTGGATCTCCTCACTCCCTTCCCCTAAGGCAGTCTCTGAGCAGCCAACAGCAATCCTCCCTCTCTGTCCCAGCAGATTTCCCCACCATGAGGGGACAGCTCTGAGTGTGGGAAACTCTCCTCACCTTCAGCTCCCCTCCAGGGGTGCTGGTCCCTTCCCATTTCTTCCTTTTTTTTCTTTCTTTCTTCCTACCTGGCTGTGTGGGGATTTTTCTTGTCCTTTTAGGTGTCTGAGGTACTCCACCAGTGTTCGCCTGGTGCTCTGTGAGATTTGTTCCATTTGCATGACGTATTCTTGATGTACTTGTAAGGAGACATGAACTCCATGTCCTCCTATTCTGTCATCTTGACTCAGCCCCCCCTAGGGGTCTTTCATGTGTTTTATGTACTATATCTAAGGTCTCTTTGAACAGCTCAAGTGTTATTGAGTAGGTTGTTACTTTGATTTTCTTACTCTCTGGTGATCTGAAAGAAGACAAAATTACCTGTAGATGATCTATTATTGTAAATACTGCCTATTTTCTGGAAATGCTATATTTCCCAAAATCATATAATTCTTCCCAAGCATCTTGGTATTTTGGAAACAAAATAATAATCAAAATAGTGTTGTAAACACACATTCAGAGAAAGAGATTATTAATAAAGGTAAATTAGACTTCATTCTACATTTTATATGGCCATAATTTCATCTGAATAGCAACCTTTCAGTTACTCTAAGAGAGAAGGCCATAGTAGATAGTGGGTGAATTTTGTCAGATATTTGAAGGAATGTTTCACAAGCCACAAAAAAATATTGATAAACTGGTTTAAAGTAAAATTAGGCTTAAATATTCATATTTAGCAGACAGAAAAAATTATCATTCTTGTTTGGAAAATGGCTATATAAACATTGATAAACGTTTACCCATTTACTCTCCATTTTCATGGGTGGATGCAATATATCACTTTGCTATGGGAGAGCACAGAAAAAAAAAGTCACATGTGTTGCAAGCCATTTTACATCATTTATATCCCAGTTCCACTTTCCTCAGGTCACAGTATTAGAATCTTTCATTAAACTGTAATAATGACCATGGTTTTCTTATTTGACTTGGGAGATAATAAGTTTCCATCAAAATTTTGCTTATAAATCTTATCTGGACTATGTAGCATGTAGTAAATAGCACTGACAGACATCTGAATTGTTTCATATCTAATTGTGTTTGATCCATGGTCCTCACAGCAGTATTACTACATACACTGAGGTTTAGAAAATAGGATCAGATAATTCAAAATGTTTGCCCAATATTTGAATATCCACCCACTTTGAGAATTCAGACTACCATATTTTTATTATGTCACAACTGACAGAACATTGTTAATCCAAACTAATTGTGTTATTTTACTCATTTCAAAATCAGAAGTCTATTTCATGTTGTAATTTATTTCCAAAACTTTGAGATGATTAGTAGTAAATGCACTGAGAGATAAGTAGACTCAGAATATGATAGCCTTCAATTTCAGGCTAAGTGGGTTTTTTATATTTTATCCTTAAGTGGAGGGAAATAACTGTAAGATTGCAGTGATGAAATACAAAATTAAATCTATATTTTAGGAAGCAAGTTTGTGAATAATACATAGGTAATTTACAGTGTCCATGACAACTGGCATTCAAACAGTGTTAATGTGAATAAAAAGAAAGTTAGTAGTCATATATCATGTAGGAAATGAAGGACCTAATGGATGAATATATTTCTAGAGTAAATATTTAGAGGAAATAAAGATTGATAGATGAGGGAAAACACTTCCAGAGTTGGAGAAAAGATGTATGAAAATTCACCACTCAATAAAAGCAATAAGAACATGGAAAAAATTTATCAAAATCAATTTTTTTTCAGAATTGTTCAAATTAATTAAAGAATCCCAACAGTATAAAGAGTATTTATTCAAGAAAAATAATTGAATCTAGGTAAAAACAGCAAGCTTGATAGCATTTTACAGTGCCTTAATCTCATCTCCCTCTTCCCAGCTCCACTGTAGATTTGAATACCTTTATCCTAGTAACAACTGTAGCTGTGAAAACCTGGAGCCAAGAAGCCACTAAAGGGGATAAAACGGTCTAGAATTCTCCCAAAAGCTAGGTTTCCAGAGGATTACCACTATTTGAGTTATCTTTCTATAAATCTCTTTTCTCAAGGCTTGTTTTACCTGACTCAGAGCTTGCTCTATTTGAACAGTGCTATCACCAGAATGCTTGAGGAATACAGTCAGGAGCAAATGTTAATACTGTAGCTACCTTAACTGCCATTATTAGTTGCCCAACTGACCAAAACTGAAAAGGAGTAACTAGGAAATGAGATGTCCATGAGTGGGTTTATAAATCTCCGACATATTTCTGGGAATCTATAATTCCAAAAGCATGTCCAGAGCTGTGTACATGCCAGGAATGACCTAAGAAAATGTTAATCCCTCAATTCTGGCTGACCTTGAAGGTTTGCACAAGAAGCAAGTAAATGCCAAAGCAGAGTTTCAAGCTGCCTGCTGGAATGTGGAAAAGTATGGACCCAAACACACAGAGCCACTCAACAAAGTCTAGGAGATATACACGTTCAAGGCATTTAAAAAATCTCTGTCCAATCATTAGCCAATCACTAAGCTAAACAAGTATACACGTTACTGGCTACACATAAACCCACAAAATACACACTTTGCAAATTTAGTCAAGGAAGATAACTAAACAAACAAACAAACTAGCAGGGGGATTTGATTTCCAGAGTTGTCACATTATATTGTTTAAAATGTTGATTTTTCATCAAAAATTATGAGACATGCAACAAAACAGAAAATTATGACCTGTATATTGCAATAAAAACAGTCCTTGTAGAAACTGCCCTTGAGGAAAACTAGATGTTAGACTTAAGAGAAACTTTATCTTTTTTTTTTTATAACATCTTTATTGGAGTATAATTGCTTTACAATGGTATGTTAGTTTCAGCTTCACAACAAAATGAATCAGTTATATATATACATATGTTCCCATATCTCTTCCCGCTTCCGTCTCCCTCCCTCCCACCCTCCCTATCCCACCCCTCCAGGCGGTCACAAAGCACCGAGCTGATCTCCCCGTGCTATGCGGCTGCTTCCCACTAGCTATCTACCTTACGTTTGGTAGTGTATATATGTCCATGCCTCTCTCTCGCTTTGTCACCGTTTACCCTTCCCCCTCCCCATAGCCTCAAGTCCATTCTCTAGTAAGTCTGTGTCTTTATTCCTGTTTCACCCCTAGGTTTTTCATGACATTTTTTTTTCTTAAATTCCATATATATGTGTTAGCATACGGTATTTGTCTCTCTCTTTCTGACTTACTTCACTCTGTATGACAAACTCTAGGTCTATCCACCTTATTACAAATAGCTCAATTTCGTTTCTTTTTATGGCTGAGTAATATTCCATTGTATATATGTGCCACATCATCTTTATCCATTCATCCGATGATGGACACTTAGGTTGTTTCCATCTCTGGGCTATTGTAAATAGAGCTGCAATGAACATTATGGTACATGACTCTTTTTGAATTATGGTTTTCTCAGGGTATATGCCCAGTAGTGGGATTGCTGGGTCATATGGTAGTTCTATCTGTAGTTTTTTAAGGAACCCCCATACTGTTCTCCACAGTGGCTGTATCAATTTACATTCCCACCAACAGTGTAAGAGGGCTCCCTTTTCTCCACACCCTCTCCAGCATTTATTCTTTCTAGATTTTTTGATGATGGTCATTCTGACTGGTGTGAGATGATATCTCACTGTAGTTTTGATTTGCATTTCTCTAATGATTAATGATGTTGAGCATTCTTTCATGTGTTTGTTGGCAGTCTGCATATCTTCTTTGGAGAAATGTCTATTTAGGTCTTCTGCCCATTTTTGTATTGGGTTGTTTGTTTTTTTGTTATTAAGCTGCATGAGCTGCTTATAAATTTTGGAGATTAATCCTTTGTCAGTTGCTTCATTTGCAAATATTTTCTCCCATTCTGAGGGTTGTCTTTTGGTCTTCTTTATGGTTTCCTTTGCTGCACAAAAGCTTTGAAGTTTCATTAGGTCCCATTTGTTTACTTTTGTTTTTATTTCCATTTCTCTAGGAGGTGGGCCCAAAAGGACCTTGCTGTGATTTATGTCATAGAGTGTCCTGCCTATGTTTTCCTCTAAGAGTTTGATAGTTTCTGGCCTTACATTTAGGTCTTCCTTGTAGAAACTGCCCTTGAGGAAAACTAGATGTTAGACTTAACAGAAACTTTAAATTAACTATTATAAATATGTTCAAAATACTTTAAAAACCATGTCTAAAGAATTAAAGGAATATATGCAAATGATAGTTCATCAAATAGAGACTATCTGTAAGGAAATAGAAATTATAAGTATAACCAAACAGAAATTCTGGAGGTAAAAAGTACAATAAAAGAAATTAAATAATTCACTAGAGTAGCACAGACATAGATTTGAAGTGATAGAAGAAAGAACAAGTGAAAATGAAGAAAGATCAATAAAAATGATCTGGTCCCAGGAACAGAAAGAAAAATAATTTTTAAAAAATGAACAGAGCCTAAGAGACATCTTAGGCTTGATGATGTGAGACATCATCAAGCATATCAACATAAGCATATTACAAGGCTCATACAGAGAGAAGTTTCAGGAAGATTGTTTGAGGATATAATGGTATAGCACTACTCAAATTTGTTGAAAAATATTGATATAAACATCCAAGACATAGGATTAACTCAAAGAGATTCAAAAACAGACATATCATAGCAAAAATATTGAGGAAATAAAAAGCAAAGATAATTTTGAAAGCGGCAAGAGAGAAAAGTCTCATCATGTACAAGTGAACACCAAAAAGATTTATAGCTAACTTCTCATTAGAAACAATAGAGGACAAAGGAAAAGTGATGATATACTGTTCAGGGTTCTCCAGAAACAAAATCAATGGGATATCTATCTATCTATAAATCTGTCTATTGATCTATCTATCGATCTATCTATCCATATATATCTATCTAAATCTATATGTATTTATTTATTATAAGGAAAGGATTTTTGTGATTATGGAGGCTGGGAAATTTAAAATGTAAATTTTGGGCAAGCAGACTTGATACCCTGGAGAGTGAGCAGTGCAGTTATAGTCTGAATGCTGACAGGCAGAGACGCAGGAGAGATGATAGCACAGATGAAATCTGAAGGCAGTATGCAGGAGAATTTTTCTCTTGCTCCAGCAGGACACCCTTTTTGTCCTATTCAGGCCTTCAGCTGATTTGATGAAGCTTACCCACATCATGGAAGGTAATCTGCTTACCCAAAGTTCATTGATTTAAGTATTAAGCTTATTTAAAATCATCCTTCAAGTTTACACAAAAATTAACTATCACTGTCATACAGAGTGAAGTAAGTCAGAAAGAGAAAAACAAATACTGTATACTAACACATATATATGGAATCTAAAAAAAAAAAAAAAAGGAAGGTTCTGATGAACGTAGGAGTGGACAGGAATAAAGATGCAGACATAGGAGGTTGAGGAAGATGGCAGAAGAGTAGGATGTGGAGTTCACCTTCCTCCTCACAGATATATCAGAAATACATCTACATGTGGAACTGCTCCTATAGAACACCAACTGAATGCTGGTAGAAGACCTCAGACCTCCCAAAAGGCAAGAAACTCCCCACATACCTGGGCAGGGCAAAAGAAAAAACAGACACAAAAGAATAGAGATGGGACCTGCACCAGTGGGTGGGAGTTGTGAAGGAGGAAATGTTTCCACACACTAGGAAGCCCCTTCGCAGGTGGAGACTGTGGGTGGCGGAGGGGGGAAAGCTTCGCAGCCACGGAGGAGAGCGCAGCAACAGGGGTGCGGAGGGCAAAGCAGAGAGATTCCCGCACAGAGGATCAGTGCTGACTGCCACTCACCAGCCTGAGAAGCTTGTGTGCTCACCTACCGGGTCGGGCGGGGGCTAGGAGCTGAGGCTCGGGCTGCCGTGGGATCGCAGGGAGAGGAATGGCGGTGTGAACACAGCCTGAAGGTATTAATGCACCACGGCTAACTGACAGGGAGTCCGGGAAAAAGTCTGGACCTGCCGAAGAGGCAAGAGACTTTTTCTTCCCTCTTTGTTTTCTGGTGCGCTAGGAGAGGGGATTAAGAGCGCTGCTTAAAGGAGCTCCAGAGATGGGTGTGAGCTGCGGCTATCAGCGTGGAAGCCAGAGACGGGCATGAGATGCAAAGGCTGCTGCTGCCGCCACCAAGAAGCCTGTGTGCGAGCACAGGTCACTATCCACACCTCCCCTCCCAGGAGCCTGTGCACCCCACCATTGCCACGGTCCTGTGATCCAGGGACAACTTCCCAAGGAGGATGCACGGTGTGCCTCAGGCTGGTGCAATGTCACACTGGCCTCTGCCGCCACAGGCTAGCCCCGCATCCGTACCCCTCCCTATCCCCGACCTGAGTGAGCCAGGGCCCCCGAATCAGCTGCTCCTTTAACCCCGTCCTGTCTGAGTGAAGAAAAGATGGCCTCAGGTGACCTACACACAGAGGCAGGGCCAAATCCAAAGCTGAACCCCAGGAACTGTGCGAACAAAGAAGAGAAAGGGAAATTACTCCCAGCAGCCTCAGGAGCAGCGGATTAAATCTCCACAATCAACTTGATGTACCCTGCATCTGTGGAATACCTGAATGGACAACGAATCATCACAAACAGAGGAGGTGGTCTTTGAGAGCAGAATATATGATTTTTTCCCCTTTTCCTCTTTTTTGTGAGTGTGTATGTGTATGCTTCTATGTGAGATTTTCTCTGTATAGCTTTGCTTTCACCATTTGTCCTAGGGTTCTTTCCAGCCATTTTTATTTTATTTTTTACTTAAAAAAATATTTTTCTTAATAATTATTTTTTAGTTTTTATTTTAATAACTTTATTTTATCTTACTTTATTTTATCCTTTCTTTTTCTTTCTTTCTGTCTTTCTTTTTTCTTAATTTCTTTCTTTCTTCTTTCTTTCTCTCTCTTTCTTTCTTTCTTTCTTTCTTTCTTTCTTTCTTTCTTTCTTTCTTTCTTTCTTTCTTTCTTTCTTTCTTTCTTTCTTTCTTTCTTTCTTTCTTTCTTTCTTTCTTTCTTTCTTTCTACTTTTTCTCCCTTTTATTCTGAACCATGTGGATGAAAGGCTCTTGATGCTCCAGCCAGGATTCAGTGCTGTGCCTCTGAGGTGGGAACACGAACTTCAGGACACTGGTCCAAAAGAGACCTCCCAGCTCCGCGTAATATCAAACAGTGAAAATCTCCTAGAGAACTTCAAATCAACACCAAGACCCAGCTTCACTCAACAACCAGCAAGGTACAGTGCTGGACACCCTATGCCAAACAACTAGCAAGACAGGAACACAACCCCACCCATTAGCAGAGAGGCTGCCTAAAATCATAATAAGGCCACAGACACCCCAAAACAAACCACCAGAAGTGTACCTACCCACCAGAAGAACAAGATCCAGCCTCATCCACCAGAACACAGGCACTAGGATCTTCCACCAGGAAGCCTACACAACACACTGAAACAACTTTAGCCACTGGGGACAGAAACCAAAACCAACAGGAACTATGAACCTGCAGGCTGCAAAAAGGAAACCTAAACACAGTAAGATAGGCAAAATGAGAAGACAGAAAAACACACAACAGATGAAGGAGCAAGGTAAACACCCACCAGACCTAACAAATGAAGAGGAAATAGGCAGTCTACCTGAAAAAGAATTCAGAATAATGATAGTAAAGATGATCCAAAATCTTGGAAATAGAATAGAGAAAATGCAAGAAACATTAAACAAGGACCTAGAAGAACTAAAGAGGAAGCAAGCAATGATGAAAACAAAATAAATGAAATTAAAAATACTGTAGATGGTATCGATAGCAGAATAACTGAGGCAGAAGAATGGATAAGTGACCTGGAAGATAAAATAGTGGAAATAACTACTGCAGAGCAGAATAAAGAAAAAAGAATGAAAAGAACTGAGGACAGTCTCAGCGACTTCTGGGAAAATATTAAATGCACCAACATTCGAATTATAGGGTCCCAGAAGAAGAAGAGAAAAAGAAATGGTCTGAGAAAATATTTGAAGAGATTATAGTTGAAAACTTCCCTAATACGGGAAATGAAATAGTTAACCAAGTCCAGGAAGTACAGAGTCCCATACAGTAAAAATCCAAGGAGAAACACGCCAAGACACATATTAATCAAACTATCTAAATGTAAATACAAAGAAAATATATTAAAAGCAGCAAGAGAAAAACAACAAATAATACACAAGGGAATTCCCATAAGGTTAACAGCTGATCTTTCAGCAGAAACTCTGCAAGCCAGAAAGGACTGGCAGGACATATTTAAAGTGATGAAGGAGAAAAACCTACAACCAAGATTACTCTACCCAGCAAGGATATCATTTAGATTTGATGGAGAAATTAAAATCTTTACAGACAAGCAACAGCTGAGAGTTCAGTACCACAAAACCAGCTTTACAACAAATGCTAAAGGAACTTCTCTAGGCAAGAAATACAAGAGAAGGAAAAGACCTAAAACAACAAACCCAAAATAATTAACAAAATGGCAATAAGAACATACATATCGATAATTAGCTTAAATGTAAATGGACTAAATGCTCCCACCAAAATACACAGACTGGCTGAATGGATACAAAAACAAGACTCATATATATACTGTCTACAAGAGACCCACTTCAGACCTAGGGACACATACAGACTGAAAGTGAGGGGATGGAAAAATATATTCTATGCAAATGGAAATCAAAAGAAATCTGGAGTAGCAATTCTCATAACAGACAAAATAGACTTTAAAATAAAGATTATTAGAAGTGACAAAGAAGGACACTACATAATGATCAAGGGATCGATCCAAGAAGATATAACAATTGTAAATATTTATGCACCCAACATAGGAGCACCTCAATATATAAGACAAATACTAACAGCCATAAAAGGGGAAATCAACAGTAACATATTCATAGTAGGGGACGTTAACACCCCATGTTCACCACTGGACAGATCATCCAAAACAAAAGGAAACACAAGCTTTAAATGATACATTAAACAAGATGGACTTAATTGATATTTATAGGACATTCCATCCAAAAACAACAGAATACACATTTTTCTCAAGTGCTCATGGAACATTCTCCAGGATAGATCATATCTTAAGTCACAAATCAAGCCTCGGTAAATTTAAGAAAATTGAAATTGTATCAAGTATCTTTTCTGACCACAACACTATGAGACTAGATATCAATTACAGGAAAAGATCTGTAAAAAATACAAACACATGGAGGCTAAACAATACACTACTTAATAACGAAGTGATCACTGAAGAAATCAAAGTGGAAATCAAAAAATACCTAGAAACAAATGACAGTGGAGACACGTCAACCCAAAACCTATGGGTTGTAGCAAAAGCAGTTCTAAGAGGGAAGTTTATAGCAATACATCTTACCTTAAGAAACAGGAAACATCTCAAATAAACAACCTAACCTAGCACCTAAAGCAATTAGAGAAAGAAGAACAAAAAAACCCAAAGTTAGCAAAAGTAAAGAAATCATAAAGATCAGATCAGAAATAAATGAAAAAGAAATGAAGGAAACAATAGCAAAGATCAATAAAACTAAAAGCTGGTTCTTTGAGAAGATAAAGAAAATTGATAAACCATTAGCCAGACTCATCAAGAAAAAAAGGGAGAAGACTCAAATCTATAGAATTAGAAATGAAAAAGGAGAAGTAACAACTGACACTGCAGAAATACAAAAGATCATGAGAGATTACTACAGACAACTCTATGTCAATAAAATGGACAACCTGGAAGAAATGGACAAATTCTTAGAAATGCACAACCTGTCAAGATGGAACCAGGAAGAAATAGAAAATATGAACAGGCCAGTCACAAGCACTGAAATTGAGACTGTGATTAAAATTCTTCCAACAAACAAAAGCCCAGGACCAAATAGCCACACAGGTGAATTCTATCAAACAATTAGAGAAGAGCTAACACCTATCCTTCTCAAACTCTTCCAAATTATAGCAGCAGGAGGAACACTCCCAAACTCATTCTATGAGGCCAACATCACCCTGATACCAAAACCAGACAAAGATGTTACAAAGAAAGAAAACTAAGGGCCAATATCACTGATGAACATAGATGCAAAAATCCACAACAAAATACTAGCAAACAGAATCCAACAGCACATTAAAAGGATCATACACCATGATCAAGTGGGGTTTATTCCAGGAATGCAAGGATTCTTCAATATACGCAAATCAATCAACATGACACAACATATTAAATAATTGAACGAGAAAAACCATGTGATCATCTCAATAGATGCATAGAAAACTTTCAACAAAATTCAACACCCATTTATGATAAAAGTCCTCTAGAAAGTAGGCAGAAAGGGAAATTCCCTCAATATAATAAAGGACATATATGACAAACCCACAGCCAATATCGTCCTCAATGGTGAAAAACTGAAAGCCTTTCCACTAAGATCAGGAACAGGACAAGGTTGCCCACTCTCACTACTATTATTTAACATAGTTTTGGAAGTTTTAACCACAGCAATCAGAGAAGAAAAAAAAAAAAAAACTAAAAGGAATCAAAATTGGAAAAGAGGAAGTAAAGCTGTCACTGTTGGCAGATGACATGATACTATACTTAGAGAATCCTAAAGATGCTACCAGAAAACTATTAGAACTAATCAATGAATTTGGTAAAGTAGCAGGATACAAAATTAATGCACAGAAATCTCTGGCATTCCTATACACTAATGATGAAAAATCTGAAAGTGAAATCAAAGAAACACTCCCATTTACCATTGCAACAAAAAAGAATAAAATATCTAGGAATAAACCTACCTAAGGAGACAAAAGACCTGTATGCAGAAAAATTATAAGACACTGATGAAAGAAATTAAGGATGATACAAATAGATGGAGAAATATACCATGTTGTTGGATTGGAAGAATAAATATTGTGAAAATGACTCTACTACCCAATTCAATCTACAGATTTATTGCAATCCCTATCAAACTACAACTGGCATTTTTCACAGAACTAGAACAAAAAAGTTCACAATTTGTATGGAAACACAAAAGACCCCAAATAGCCAAAGCAATCTTGAGAAAGAAAATTGGAGCTGGAGGAATCAGGCTCCCTGATTTCAGACTATACTACAAAGCTACAGTAATTGAAACTGTATGGTACTGGCACAAAAACAGAAATATAAATCAATGGAACAGGATAGAAAGCCCAGAGATAAACCCACACACATATGGACACCTTATCTTTGATAAAGGAGGCAGGAATGTACAGTGGAGAAAGGACAGCCTCTTCAATAAGTGGTGCTGGGAAAACTGGACAGGTACATGTAAAAGTATGAGATTAGATCACTCCCTAACACCATACACAAAAATAAGCTCAAAATGGAATAAAGACCTAAATGTAAGGCCAGAAACTATCAAACTCTTAGAGGAAAACATAGACAGAACACTCTATGACATAAATCACAGCAAGATCCTTTTTGACTCACTTCCTAGAGAAATTGAAATAAAAACAAAAATAAACAAATGGGACCTATGAAACTTCAAAGTTTTTGTGCAGCAAAGGAGACTGTAAACAAGACCAAAAGACAACCCTCAGAATGGGAGAAAATATTTGCAAATGAAGCAACTGGCAAAGGATTACTCTCCAAAATTTACAAGCAGCTCAATAACAAAAAACAAACAACCCAATCCAAAAATGGGCAGAAGACCTAAATAGACATTCTACAAAGAAGATATACAGATGGCCAACAAACACATGAAGGAATGCTCAACAACATTAATCATTAGAGAAATGCAAATCAAAACTACAATGAGATATCATCTCACACCAGTCAGAATGACCATCATCAAAAAATCTCGAAACAATAAATGCTGGAGAGGGTGCAAAGAGAAAAGGGAACACTCTTGCACTGCTAGTGGGAATGTAAATTGATACAGCTCCTACAGAGAACAGTATGGATGTTCCTTAAAAAACTACAAATAGAACTACCATACGACCCAGGAATCCCACTACTGGGCATATACCCTGAGAAAACTATAATTCAAAAAGAATCATGTACCAAAATGTTCATTGCTGCTCTATTTACAATAGCCAGGACATGGAAGCAACCTTAGTATCCATCATCGGATGAATAGATAAAGAAGATGTGACACATATACACATGGAATATTACTCAGCCATAAAAAGAAATGAAATTGAGTTTTTTGTAGTGAGGTGGATGGACCTAGAGTCTGTCATACAGAGTGAAGTTAGTTAGAAAGAGAAAAACAAATACCGTATGCTAACACATGTATATGGAATCTAAGAAAAAAAAAAAAGGTCATGAAGAACCTAGGGGTAAGACGGGAATAAAGACACAGACCTACTAGAGAATGGACTTGAGCATACGAGGAGGGGGAAGGGTAAGCTGTGACAAAGTGAGAGAGTGGCATGGACATATCTACACTACCAAACATAAAATAGATAGCTAGTGGGAAGCAGCCACATAGCACAGGGAGATCAGCTCGGTGCTTTGTGACCACCTAGAGGGGTGAGATAGGGAGGGTGGGAGGGAGGGAGATGTAAGAGGGAAGAGATATGGGAACATATGTATATGTATAACTGATTCACTTTGTTTTAAAGCAGAAACTAACACACCATTGTAAAGCAATTTTACTCCAATTAAGATGTTAAAATAAAAACATAAAAATAAAATAAAATAAAATTTAAGAAAAGATGCAGACATAGAGAATGGACTTGAGGACACAGGGAGGGGGAGGGGTAAGCTGGGGTGAAGTGAGGCAGTAACATTGACATATATACACTACCAAATGTCAAATAGATAGCTAGTGAGAAGCAGCTGCATAGCACAGGGAGATCAGCTCGTGCTTTGTGACCACCTAGAGGGGTGAGATAGGGAGGGTGGGAGGGAGAGGAGGGTATATGGGGATATATGTCTACATATAGCTGATTCACTGTTATACAGCAGAAACTAGCTCAACATTGTAAAGGGACTATACTCCAATAAAGATGTTAAAAAATAATTAACCATCACAAGTCCACCCCTTATCAATTTGGCACGAAAATGTATATCTTTAAATCATACTTATTCTCCAAATAAAGATAATCACAAGGTTACACTTCCATTTTACATGGTCCCGCTACTATTCATACAACCAGAAACATACCATCCTTTATCCCAGAAGAGGAAGCAAAGTTCTTGGATGATGTAACTGTTCTTGGTATCTCATAAGTAAAATATAAAGTTAATAATACTTAAATACTATGATATAAAGTCAATATATATTTTGTTATATGATAAGGGGATAAGAGAGAGAAGAAAACAAAGATATATGTCTTAACAGAATTATAATAAAATAAAGAGGATATATGACAATTGCAGAATTTGATTCTGTAACTGGTCATATGGTCACAGCTGGCATTCATAACTACAATTTCCCACTCTCCATTCTATATTACCTTTTCCTTCAGTAAGTATCTTAGCTGATCATGGTTCTTTACGTGGTAGTGTGACCCAAACCTTCACTCCTGAGAGCTCTGTGCTATTAATAGTTCTATCTGAATTGGGTTGTTGTAGATTTTCATTGGCTTTAACCACAGAGCATGATAACAGTAAGATACTCTAGTATGCCTATATTTCAGACATACTCTTCTTTACCTCCATTTTGAAATAGTAGTCCAATTTCCCCTTGATAGTCAGTGAAAATAACCCCAGCCAGCATTGTAACTCTTTTCTTTATCTGTTAATTCAGAGGCATGAGGAATTCAAAATGGCTGAGTGGCAATATTTACTTTCAGTTCAATTCCTTTCTTTAGATCTAAGATCTCTAGGCCAGCAGAGCATAAAGTTGTGAGAACAGGAAGCCAAACTTGTGTTACTTAGACGCTAGGGATAATAGTGAATAGTGCCACTACCATTTCCACCTCTTGATTCCTGGACCCATGGATCCTGGCTATTGGAGAAACAACACTATATATTAGGCACTGATTCAGAGCCTCTTAAAGAATCTTGCCTCAGCCCTGCAAGGTATTGCCATCCAGTTGGTACTATAACTGAGTCTTCAAAACACAGTTCCACCGTTATAACAAGTAAGCTGCTTCATGATGGTGAAGAACACTCTAAGAACATGAGCTCATTGCCATGCTTCATTTGTTATGAAGTTAGTTGCATAATCAGATGCAATGCTATGTGGAATACCATGATAGTGGATAGGATATTCTATAAGTCTATGAATGGCAATTTGGGCAGAAGCACTGCATGCAGGGAATGCAAATATGTACCTATAGAAAATGTCTATTTCATTAAGAACAAAATACTTCCATTTAAATGACAGAAGTGGGTCAAAGTAGCAAACCTGCCATCAGGTAGCTGGCTGATCACCCCTGGAAATGGTGTCATACTGGGGACTAAATATTGGTTCCTGCCTCTGGCATCTTAGACACTCAATAGTGACTGAGTAGCCAGGCCATGCTTAGTTAATGTAAGCCCATGCATAACCTCCATCCCTGCCACCAGGGCCACCTTGTTCGTGAGTCAATTGTGTAATGACAGGGGCAGCTGTAGAAAGATACTGACTGATATCCACAGAAGATGTAACCCTATGAACTGATTTAAAATTCTCTTCTTCTGAGGTTACCCTCTGGTGAGCATTGACATGATATCTTGGTGATTTTTGCCCATTCAAAGAGGTCTATCTGTATTTCTTTTCCCCAGACTTTCTTCTCACCGATTTTCCCATTGTATTTCTTCTAAGTCCCTGATAATCCACCCAAATCATTGCCACAAATCATGAATCAGTATATAACAACACGTCTGACCTTTTTTCCTTCAGAGCAAAATAAACAACCAGGTGCACTACTCGAAGTCCTGCCCCCGGGATGATCTCTCCTCACTACTGTCCTTCAGGGAGGTCCCAGAAAGGGGATGTAGAGCTGCAGTTGTCCACTTTCAAATGATGCCTGCATATTATTTAGAATCACTTATAAACCAGGCCTGAGTGTTCTCTTCCTCTGTCCTCTTATAATAAGGAACTCTGCATGGTCATGGGTACAGACGTGGGAGAGGGAAGGTATGTGAGGCAGGGACCAGGACCCTGTGCATTTGGGCCACTTCTTCATGTAACTTATTGTGCCTTCAGGGCCTTCTCAGGCCCAATATCATGAATACCATTTCTATTTGATGATGGATTCCTGCTTTGCATGTCCAACTTTATGACTTGGTAGGTCAGATAACACCCAGTTCATGATGGGCTCAGGTTGCATGGTAACTTACTGGCCCATGATTAAGCATTCAGTCTCTACCAAAGCCCAGAAGCAAGCCAGGAACTATTTCTCAAAAGGAGGGTAGTTATCTGTGGATGACAGAAAGACCTTTCTCCAATATTCTAAAGACCTTTCTCCAATATCCTAAAGACCTGTACTTTTTTCACCCATGGAAACTGTCAAAGGCTCCAAACAGCATCCCTATCTGACATTGACACTTCAAGCACCATTGGATCTGACAGATCATGTGACCCAATTGGCAGAGGCAGCCTGGATCTGTTGTGGATCCTTCTTTTGTTCTGGGCCCCATTTCAAGAAACTAGGTAAATAGGTAGGCCAGAGTAACACATTCAAATGAATATGTTGCTTCCAATATCCCAAGGGGCCCACCAGGCATTGTGCCTCCTTTTTTGTTGTAGGAGGGGCCATCTTCAACAACTTATCTTTTACTTTGAAAAGGATATCTCAATATGCCCCACACCATTTGACTTCTGGAAATTTCACTAAGGTAGAAAACTCCTGAATTTTTGTCAGATTTATTTCCCACCTCCTGACATGTAAATGTCTTATCAATATGTCTAAAATAATTGCTACTTCTTCCTCATTACGTTCAATCAGTATAATGTTATCAATGTAATAGACCAGTGTGTAATAGAAAGGGGATCGAGATCTTAGCAAAACTAAATTATGACAGAGTTTATAGAGTTGATATACTCCTGAGGTAGGACAGTGAAGAGGTATTGCTGGCCTGGCAAGCTAAAACTCAATGCTTCAGGTGGTGTTTATTTACAGGGATTAGAAAAAAAAAGCATTTGTCAAATTAATAACTGGTACTAAGAGTACCAGTAGTGGGTACCAGAGGATGTGTTAATGTGCTCAAGCAATAAATCCACATCTGGTACAGCAGCTGCAACTGAAGTCATTGCAAGATTAAACTTACCATAATCCACTGTCATTATCAAAGATCCATCAGTATTCTGCACAGGACAAATAGTCATATTGAATGGAGATGCAGTGGGAATCACCACCTCTACATCCTTCAAGTGGTGGCCTTAATCTTGGCAATCCCTCCATGAATATGGTATTGTTTTAGTTTACTATTTTTCTAAGTAGAGGCAGTTCTAGTGGATTCCTCTTGGCTAGTCCTGTCATATTGCCCTTACTCCACAGGTCATGGAACCACACTGGGGATTCTGCCAGAGGTTAAATACATCCAGCATTCCAGAACTGGAGAGAAAACCACAAGATGAGATCAGGGACCCATGTGCCCACTAGGAGGTAGATCTAATACTCCATTGGTCACCTGACCTCTATAACCCACACTTCTGAGCCATGAACGATATTGATGTTTTGTGTCTCCTGGAATTAGTGACAGTTCAGAGCCAGTGTCCAGTAGGCCTCCAAAGATTTGATGATTTTCTTTTCCCCAGTGCAGTTAACCTAGTATAAGGCCTTAATTTCCTTCAGGAACACTGGGGGAATGATTAACGGTGTAAACTTTTGGCAATGTACCAAATTCTTTTCTCAAGGGGACTTGGCATCCTCTTTATTCAAGAGGTTCTGTGTCTGTAAACTGGCTCAAGTCTGGGAATTGATTGATGGGCCATGACTGTCTGTTTTTATGATTTAGGCTAGCCTTTTGTTCACTTGACATAGAACTTTTCTGCTTATACAGGCAAGAATTTAGTAGGTTTCCTAACTATTTCCTTTCTAGGAACACCATGATCAACTAGCCAATCGCATAGGTCTGAGAGAGTCAGACTATTCTGATTGCTGTTTGGGCTCTATTGTCCATTACAGTAACCACACCCACCCTGCATTTGGCAGTTGAGTAGCACCACTTGGCTCCTGTCACCCCAGGATCCAATTATTCCCAATTCAGTGACCCAATCCAGTGACCCCAGTTCCCATTGTAAGGTCTAGCCTTCAGAAAAAAGCAATCACATAACTCTTCAAGGATGCTGGGGCTCTGCTCACAAAGTTACTTCTTACAAGTCATGGTGAGAGGTGTGTCTTCTGAACCCTGTGAGCGTGGGTGAGAGGTCTTAAATGACTAATCCACTCTAACATTCTAATATGCTTAGCCTTTGAATTACTTCCTCTACAGTAAACCATGGCAGGTCTGGCCTTTCTAGCTCACTCACTCTGGGCCACCTTCCAGTCCTTGCTTAAGCCAAACAAACTGTTAAAGCCCTTTCTAATTTGCCAATCTATACTATTAAATTTTAAATCTCTGTTTAGTGGACACATATCAATAAATTTGCCCTGATCCAATTTTATTTTCCTTTGAATATTACGCCACACCCTTAATATCCATTCCCACACATATTCCCCAGATTTCTGTCCATATAAAATAGAAAATTCTAGTAGTTATTTTGGAGTGTAGTTCACCTTCTCATGGGTCACATTTTATACCTCTCCTTTGGGGGTCTGCTGGAGTCTAGTAATAGTTCTAAAAGTAAAACGAGTTGTTGTGGGTGGTTCCTAACTAGAATCAGCATTGTCTTGCATGGCAACTGCCTCGGGGGAAGCCATTACAGTTTCTTCAGGCAATGCAGAATTAATCTCCTCACAAAGGAGTGGAGAGGCTGCTTGTACTATAGGTGGATAGGCTGTTTCTACTGGCAAAGATTCCTCATAATTTAGGTGCTCAATTGCTCAATGTCCTCAGCTTCATTCAACATCTTTCTACAAATCATGATTCTAACTTTCAGGATCCCATTCCTTCCTAATCAAGGCTCTCAAACAGTAGACACCCTGTGAGACTGAGAATTCACTTTGCATTTTAAGTTAGTCACTTAACAAGATAAGTTTCTGGGTTTGTTTTTCAGCAGTCTCAACACTGTTGATACAGAAAAAAAAAAAAAAGGCATTTTTCAGTATAGGCATAGAAGTTTTCAGGTCATTTATGAGCCCTTGAGCTGGAAATTTGAATTCTTGAGCTCATTATTTGGTTTTCCCACTTTGTCTAGTGATATTAGTAGAAACTACCCAATTCCATTATACTCCTTAGTTTGAGGAAAATGTTTGAAAGTATCATATACATGGTCACTCACCTTGCTTCTTACAAACGTTTGATAAGAAGTTTCCAATGGTGATATTTTGTTTATCTCAATTGCTTATCACACCGTGGATGTGCTCTCTTTACACTGGAAATAGAGTCATTATTGTCTTTAAATCTAATCAGGTTAGACAGTCAATTCCAGAAACTCCAGAACTAGTCCAGAAAATTCATCTTTAAGATCCTGTTTCTCTAGAATTACTCTCAGTACCAAAATCTGTAGTCAAAGTTATTCAGAGAAATAGAACAAATAAGATGTGTGTGTGTGCATGCATGTGTGTGTGTATTTCACACATATCTATTAAGAGACTTATTTTAAGGAATTGGCTTATGTGATTATGGAGGTTAGGCTGTCCGAAATCTGTAGTGTGGGCTTGACAGGCTCAAAACACTATAGAGCTGATGGTGCAGTTCCAGTCTGAAGGCCAGCAGGTGGAGACCCAGGAGAGCTGATGGTGCAGATGAAGTTTGAAGACATTCTGCTGGAGAATTTTTCTCTTGCTTGAGGAAGCTGAACTTTTTGTTCTATTCAGGCTTTCAACTGCTTGAATGAAGCCCATTGATATTATGGAGGGCAATCTGCTTTACTCAAAGTTCACCAATGTAAAATTTGTTCTCATTTAAAAACATATTCCAAATTGAAACAAAATGTTAACCATCAGAGATGACATAATCTAAATGCTAAAAAAAAAAGTCAACCAAGAGTCTTAAATAAAGCAAGAATATCTTTCAAAAATGAAAGATATATATTCTATATTCTCAAATAAAGTAAGCTGAGGGCACCTATTGTTTGCAAACTTGTCCTATAAAAAACACCAAAAGGAATCCTTCAAACTGAACTGTAAGGACACTAAACAGTAACTCAAATCTACACAAATCATTGTACAGAAAACACAAGAACTACACAGGAAAACGTAAAAGGTAATATAAATACACTCTTATAACTCTTTGATCTGTTTAAAGAAAACTTCATTAAGCAATAATTATAAAATAACATTTATGGGCTTAAAATGTATAAAGATGAAATTTGTATGTCAATAATAGCACAAAGGAAGGGGTACAGAATGAAGCTGCATTACAGCAAAGTTTTCATATATTTTTGAAATTAAGTTGGTATTTATCTAAACTAGATTGTTTTGAATTAATATGTTAATTTGAAAACCCAGGGCAACCACTAAGATAATAACTATGAAATATAGTTAAAAAGTAATAAGAAAAATATAAGTATAGAAAAAAAAATCTATTTAACACAGAAGGCAATACTGGAGGAAAAGAGAAAAAAAAAACAACTGACATAGGTCATATATAGCACAAAGATCAAAATTGTAGAAGTAAATTGTATCATATCATTACTTACATTAAATGTAAATGAAATACATACTCAAATAACATACTGGTAAACATTTTACATTTATTAATATTTCCAATAATCATTAAAGTACTTATGAATTATGTGATATTTTATCTCCATTGCACAAAAATTCAAATTGATTGAGGATCTTTTCCAAGGTTGTATACACACCCTTAAGTTATAGTTTTACCACTCTTAACCCAGGAGTTGGTGTATCTACAATGAAATTTCTAAAGTACTTTATGTAATAATTGATCCATGGACTAATATTACAACTCACAATATTACTTGATATATTAGGAATAAAGTCTATTTAATTAATCTACTATTTACTTTTAATTGACAATAGCCACATGTAAGGGAAAGAAAAATCAAAGTTTATTTTTAACAGTCAAAACTATAAACAAAAAATGTAACTGATAATAAATCCCATTCTACTGAGTCAATTATTTTTTTAGACATTTATTTTGCTGTTGACAACAAAATGTCATCATAACCTGATTCTAATGTCACCATTTAAAAAATGTGAATTGATAGGTGGTGGTAAGGAATAGTTATAAAGGAGAGCAGAACACTTTGATAGTGTCAAAAAGGAAGAAATTTCTTTGTGTTTCAGATGATTCTTATTAAACCCAACCTATTATTTAATCTAAATGTCATTCAGCAGCTTATATCTCTTTCTGAGAAAGGGGGCCTGTGGGTAGTGTGATCACTTAGCATCAAATGGGGGTACATTAAAGAGTAAAAGTGAACATTATTAATAAATCTGCACAAATAGCAGGCATAAATCAAGACTGTTCCAGGGAAATGAGAAAACACAGTTTCTCCTACTTAGCTATGGGCCACTAATAGCTTTTTTCAATGAAAGGTATAACCTGCCTTTCAATGCATAAGACTTGTGTTGATCACTATTACACACTATGCAGAAAATCAATTCAAAATGGATCATAGTTTATATTGTAACCTTAAAATATAAAAATTCTAGAAGACCACATAGGAGGCTAATCATGGCACTGGGATAAGTAAGATTTCAAATTAGTTCATTTTTTCTCCCAAGCCCTATAGGTATGTCACAAAACATTCTTTCTACTTCCATTCCAGCAAGATAATTTTTCTTACTCTTCAGTTAAAATGAGCTCTCCAAGTGGTTTTTCTCAGGATAAAGATCTGCTTAGTGCAACTTTTAATTTTTGCTTAGAGTAGAAGTTTTAAAACCCCTGCCTTACCTGATATTCAATGTCCTTAAAAACATCTCTTTTGTGGGTCATCACTCTTCTTATTAAAAAGCTAGTGCTTTTTGGGCACTGATGACTATGAGAGTTGTTATAGACTCCATCAACCACCAACAACTCTGTCCACATCATTCATGCTTTACATACCACATGGCTGCTCCTCTGTGGAAACAGTGAACATTGGTCTGTAACCCTGAGTAATAGCTGCCTACCTGACTTCATTTAGTCAGGATTACAAAAGCATAACTGCTTTGTTCTGGAAAGGACTTTTAAACACCCTTGCTGTGTTAGACTTACACATTCTCTTTCCTTTTATTATGTGTGTGTGTGTATATATACATCTGTATACACAAAAATGCACTTTAAGTAAAATATCATGCATTTATTCCCTTGGGCAAACTAAATTTATCTTATAAAAGTAACAATACAGTAAAAATAACTTATT
The DNA here is from genome assembly GCF_964374135.1 of Grampus griseus. Taxonomy (NCBI): domain Eukaryota; kingdom Metazoa; phylum Chordata; class Mammalia; order Artiodactyla; family Delphinidae; genus Grampus; species Grampus griseus. The sequence continues at coordinate 46,013,947 of NC_139012.1, forward strand.
TTTCACTTATTGTCATGGTGAGGTAATAGAATTGTGAGATTGCAATTAACCTACTTGAGAAAATGCAAGAACCAGAGCAAAACGAGGAGGAGAAGGAAGACTCTGATGCTTATGGAAAGTAAGCAGAATCCTATAGAATCAAGAAAGATCTGTTTCACTGTACAGTCATGTAATGGACTGCTTTTACACAGTCTAATGTAAATGAGCTAGCTTTATTTGGACTCGTAAGGAATAATCTCTAGGACATAATGATAAAGTAAGGTGCAGACAAATGTGCATAATATAATAAAATGTCTGTTTTTAAAATAATATATATACATATATGTTTATCTGTATGTTTCTGTAAAGATACACAAGAATTATATCTGTTGTAAACTCTAGAAGGAAGGGTTTTAGTGTGTAAAGAAAGCAAGCTTTGCTCTAAAGTTTTTGTACTGTTTTATTTTCTTACCATGTATATGTATTGTTATATATATATATGTATTGTTATATATATATAGTTTGTTTGTTTGCTATTTTGTGGTACTCGGGCCTCTCACTGTTGTAGCCTCTCCCGTTGTGGAGCACAGTCTCCGGACGCGTAGGCTCAGCGGCCATGGCTCATGGCTTAGACGCTCCGCGGCATGTGGGATCTTCCCCGGACCGGGGCATGAACCCGTGTCCCCTGCATTGGCAGGCAGACACTCTACCACTGCGCCACCAGGAAAGCCCTATATATACATTTTGTTTCTTACAAAAGGACCCATTGCACAAGCACAAAATAATATAATTTCTCAAAATAGGAAAAAAAAGAAATTAAACCTTACTTTTATTCCAATTTTGATTCTATGCTTATTTTCAGTGGAGAATAATTTGGTTACAGCTATTAGCCTCCACAAACTTCTTGGCAGTGGTTAAGAGTAAAATTTCAATAGAATATTTAATGACTATGATACTGTCATTATTGGAAAGGTGGCTAGTTGCATCTCACATTACATACCACAAAGATTTTGGAACCAGATGAAATGCCAGTATGCAGATGGAATTGGGAGTATGCATGTCCTCCCTTAATGCTTTCAATGTTTTTTAAAATATTTTGTTGGCCAAAGAAACCACACACACAGCTACACTCACCCCATATTCCTAGATTTAAAATCCCAGTCTAGAACTAGGGCTGTGTTTTTACTTCTTGGTCTTATTTTCAAGAAAGATGGATTAAAGTTCAATAAAAGTGAATATGAAAGTTGAAAAAAGAAGTAAAAAAAGTCAAGTATTTTCTACTACAATTTCTGCTGATGAAGTTAGAAACAGTGGGACTAAATTTGCCATCTCATGAAAAATATGGCCAAGTCTGAGGCAATGAAAATCTGTATTCTAGCAGTTGATACAGCTACAGAAAATGAAAAATAGGAACGAAAGAAAAATTTTATTATTTCACATACTCTGAACATTTTAAAATGTACCCTTATGTTTATTAAGTATCAAACCTATGCATCCATGCAAAATTCAAAATATTAACCATAGTTTTAATTTAATCACAATGTAAACATCAGAAGTGTTATATATTTTTAGCAGAGTCAATATATCCAAGCAACATCTTTTTTTTTTAATTTTTGAATTTTATTTTATTTATTTTTTATACAGCAGGTTCTTATTTGTCATCAGTTTTATACACTTCAGTGTATACATGTCAATCCCAATCTCCCAATTCATCACACCATCATCCCCAACCCCCCATGGCTTGCCCCCCTTGGTGTCCATACATTTGTTCTCTACATCTGTGTCTCAACTTCTGTCCTGCAAACTGGTTCATCTGTAACATTTTTCTAGGTTCCACATACATGCATTAATATACGATATTTGTTTCTGTCTTTCTGACTTACTTCACTCTGTATGACAGTCTCTAGATTCATCCATGTCTCAATAAATGACTCAATTTCGTCCCTTTTTAAGGCTGAGTAATATTCTATTGTATATATGTACCACAACTTCTTTATGAATTCGTCTCTCAATGGGCATTTAGGCTGCTTCCATGACCTGGCTATTGAAAATAGTGCTGCAATGAACATTGGGGTGCATGTGTCTTTTTGAAATATGGTTTTCTCTGGGTATATGCTCAGAAGTGGGATTGCTGGATCATATGGTAATCCTATTTTTAGTTTCTTAAGGAACCTCCATACTGTTCTCCATAGTGGCTGTATCAATTTACATTCCCACCAAAAGTGCAAGAGGATTCCCTTTTCTCCACACCCTCTCCAGCATTTGTTGTTTGTAGATTTTCTGATGATGCCCATTCTAACTGGTGTGAAGTGATATCTCATTGTAGTTTTGATTTGCATTTCTCTAATAATTAGTGATGCTGAGTGGCTTTTCATGTGCTTCTTGACCATCTGTATGTCTTCTTTGGAGAAATGTCTATTTAAATCTTCCACCCATTTTTGGATTGGGTTGTTTGTTTCTTTATTTTGGAGATTAATCCTTTGTCCATTGCTTCATTTGCAGATATTTTCTCCCATTCTGAGGGTTGTCTTTTTGTCTTCTTTATGGTTTCCTTTGCTGTGAAAAAGTTTTTAAGTTTCATTAGGTCCCATTTGTTTATTTTTGTTTTTATTTCCATTACTCTAGGAGGTGGATCAAAAAAGACCTTGCTGTGATTTATGTCAAAGAGTGATCTTCCTATGTTTTCTGCTAAGATTTTTATAGTGTGTGGTCTTACATTTAGGTCTCGAATCCATTTTGAGTTTATTTTTCTGTGTGGTGTTAGGGAGTGTTCTATTTTCATTCTTTTACAAAGCTGTTCAGTTTTCCCAGAACCACTTACTGAAGAGACTGTCTTTTCTCCACTGTATATCCTTGTCTCCTTTGTCATAGATTAGTTGACCATAGGTGCGTGGGTTTATCTCTGGGCTTTCTGTACTGTTCCATTGATCTATATTTCTGTTTTTGTGCCAGTACCATACTGTCTTGATTACTGTATCTTTGTAGTATAGTCTGAAATCAGGGAGTCTGATTCCTCCAGCTTCGTTTTTCTCCCTCAAGACTTCTTTGGCTATTCGGGGTCTTTTGTGTCTCCATACAAATTTTAAGATTTTTTGTTCTAGTTCTTTAAAAATGCCATTGATAATTGGATAGGGATTGCATTGAATCTGTATATTGCTTTGGGTAGTATAGTCACTTTCACAATATTGATTCTTCCAATCCAAGAACATGGTATATTTCTCCACTGTTCATGTCATCTTTGATTTCTTTCATCAGTGTTTTATAGTTTTCTGAGTACAAGCATTTTACCTCCTTAGGCAGGTTTATTCTTAGCTATTTTATTCTTTTTGTTGCAATGGTAAATGGGAGTGTTTCCTAAATTTCTTTCAGATTTTTCATCATTAGTGTATAGGAATGCCAGAGATTTCTGTGCATTAATTTTGTATCCTGCAACTTTACCCAATTCATTGATTAGCTCTAGTAGTTTTCTGGTGGCATTTCTAGGATTCTCTATGTATAGTATCATGTCATCTGCAAACAGTGACAGTTTTACTTCTTCTTTTCTAATTTGTATTCATTTTATTTCTCTTTCTTCTCTGATTGCCATGGCTAGGACTTCCAAAACTGTGTTCAGTAGTAGTGGTGAGAATGGGCATCCTTGTCTCATTCCTGATCTTAGAGGAAATGCTTTCAGTTTTTCACCATTAAGAATGATGTTTGCTGTGGGTTTGTTACATATGGCCTTTATTATGTTGAGGTAGGTTACCTCTATGCCCACTTTCTGGAGAGTTTTTTTTTATCATAAATGGGTGTTGAATTTTGTCAAAAGCTTTTTCTGCATCTATTGAGATGATCACATGGGTTTTATTCTTCAATGTGTTAATATGGTGAATCACATTGATTGATTTGCATATATTGAAGAATCCTTGTATCCCTGGGATAAATCCCGTTTGATCATGGTGTATGATCCTTTCAATGTGCTGTTGGATTCTGTTTGCTAGTATTTTGTTGAGGATTTTTGCATCTATATTCATCAGTGTTATTGGTCTGTAATTTTCTTTTTTTGTAGTATCTTTGTCTGGTTTTGGTATCAGTGCGATGATGGCCTCATAGAATGATTTTGGGAGTGTTCCTCCCTCTGCAAATTTTTGGAAGAGTTTGAGAAGGATGGGTGTTAGCTCCTCTCTAAATGTTTGACAGAATTCACCTGTGAAGCCATCTGGTCCTGGACTTTTGTTTGTTGGAAGATTTTTAATCACAGTTTCAATTTCATTACTTGTGATTGGTCTGTTCATATTTTCTATTTCTTCCTAGTTCAGTCTTAGAAGGTTATGCCTTTCTAAGAATTTATCAGTTTCTTCCAGGTTGCCCATCTTTTTGGCATAGAGTTCCTTGTAGTAGTCTGTTAGGATGCTTTGTATTTCTGTGGTGTCTGTTGTAACTTCTTTTGCATTTCTAATTTTATTGATTTGAGTCCTCTCCCTCTTTTTCCTGATGAGTCTGGCTAATGATTTATCAATTTTTTTTTTCTTCTCAAAGAACCAGCTTTTAGTTTTATTGATCTTTTTTTTTTTTTTTTTGTGGTACGCAGGCCTCTCACTGTTGTGGCCTCTCCCATTGCAGAGCACAGGCTCCGGACACACAGGCTCAGTGGCCATGGCTCACGGGCCTAGCCGCTCTGCAGCATGTGGAATCTTCCTGGACCAGGACATGAACCCATATCTCCTGAATCGGCAGGCGGACTCTCAACCACTGCGCCACCAGAGAAGCCCCAATTTTATTGACCTTTGCTATTGTTTTCTTTGTTTCTATTTCATTTGTTTCTGCTCTGATCTTCATGATTTCTTTCCTTCTGCTAACTTTGGGTTTTGTTTGTTCTTCTTTTTCTAGTTCCTTTAGGTGTAAGGTTAAACTGTTTATTTGAGATTTTTCTTGTTTCCTGAGGTAGGCTTCTATAGCTATAAATTTCCCTCTTAGAACTACTCTTCCTGCGTCCTATAGGATTTGGATCATCGTGTTTTCATTGTCTCTCAGTACTTTTGGATTTCCTTCTCTGATTTCTTCAGTGACTCTTGGGTATTCAGTAGCGTATTGTTTAGCGTATTGTGTTTGTGTTTTTTACTTTTTTTCCCCTGTAATTCATTTCTAATGTCATAAGTTTGTGGTCAGAAAAGAAGCTTGATATGATTTCAATTTTCTTAAATTTACTGAGGCTTGATTTGTGACCCAAGATGTGATCTATCCTAGAGAATGTTCCATGCACACTTGAGAAGAAAGTGTAAACTGCTGTTTTTGGATGGAATGTCCTATAAATATCAATTAAATCGATCTGGTCTATTGAGTCATTTAATGCTTCTGTTTCCTTATTTATTTTCATTTTGGACGATCTGTCCATGGGTGTCAGTGAGGTGTTAAAGTCCCCCACTATTATTGTGTTACTGTTGATTTCCTCTTTTATAGCAGTTAGCAGTTGCCTTATGTATTGAGGTGCTCCTATGTTGGGTTCATATATATTTATAATTGTTATATCTTCTTGGATTGATCCCTTGAACATTATGTACTCTCCTTCCTTGTCTCTTGTAACATTCTTTATTTTAATGTCTATTTTATCTGATATGAGTATAGCTACTCAGCTTTCTTTTGATTTCCATTTGCATGGAATATCTTTTTCCATCCCTTCACTTTCAGTCTGTATGTGTTCCTAGGTCTGAAGTGCGTCTCTTGTAGAGAGCATATATATGGGTCTTGTTTTTGTATCCATTCAGCAAACCTGTGTCTTTTGTTTGGAGCATTTAATCCATTCACGTTTAAGGTAATTATCCATATGTATGTTCCTATGACCATTTTCTTAATTGTTTTGGGTTTGTTTTTGTAGGTCCTTTTCTTCTCTTGTGTTTCCCACTTAGAGAAGCTCCTTTAGTATTTGTTGTAGAGCTGGTTTGGTGGTGCTAAATTCTCTTAGCTTTTGTTTGTCTGTAAAGTTTTTGATTTCTTCATTGAATCTGAATGAGATTCTTGCCGGGTAGAGTAATCTTGGTTGTAGGTTCTTCCCTTTCATCACTTTAAGTATATCATGCCACTCCCTTCTGGCTTGGAGAATTTCTGCTGAGAAATCAGCTGTTATCCTTACGGGAGTTCCCTTGTATGTTATTTGTCATTTTTCCCTTGCTGCTTTCAATAAGTTTTCTTTGTCTTTAATTTTTGCCAATTTGATTACTATGTGTCTTGGCATGTTTCTCCTTGGGTTTATCCTGTGTGGGATCACTGAGCTTCCTGAACTTTGGTGACTATTTCCTTTCCCATGTTAAGCAAGTTTTTGAGTATAATCTCTTCAAATATTTTCTCTGGTCCTTTCTCTCTCTCTTCTCCTTCTGGGACCCCTATAAAGTGAATGTTGTTGCATTTAATGTTGTCCCACAGGTCTCTTAGGCTGTTCATTTCTTTTCATTCTTTTTTCTGTTCTTTAGCAGTGATTCCACAATTCTGTCTTCCAGTTCACTTTTCCATTCTTCTGCCTCAGTTATTCTGCTATTGATTCCTTCTAGTGTAGTTTTCATTTCAGTTATTGTATTTTTCATCTCTGTTTGTTCTTTAATTCTTCTAGGTCTTTGTTAAACATTTCTTGCATCTTCTCGATCTTTGCCTGCATTCTTTTTCTGAGGTCCTGGATCATCTTCACCATCATTTTTCTGAATTATTTTTCTGGAAGTTTGCCTATCTCCACTTCATTTAGTTGTTTTTCTGGGGTTTTATCTTGTTCCTTCATCTGGTACATAGCCCTTTGCCTTTTCATCGTGTCTATCTTTTTGTGAATGTGTTTTTTTCCCCACAGGCTGCAGGATTGTAGTTCTTCTTGCTTCTGCTCTCTGCCCTCTGGTCCAAGCAATGTCTTTCATAGCATGTAAATGAGGTTGCAATCCTGGTGACCAATCTGTTCCTTTAAAATCTTCACAATGGTTACTGACTACCAGGACCAAATTAGCCATGCACTGGTAGGTCCCAGTCATTCTTAACAGTTGAAATGAAAAGGTAAGTTGTTCCATTTCTATTCACTTCATGTGTATAAATGTGCCTTTGGATAAGAAATATGATTCAATAAGACTGTGGGGAAGAGCTTCTGGTGAATAAGAAAACTGTTTAACTTGAAAGCCTTAATGAAAATGCCAGCAAAAGTTTATCTTACACTTTTCATTTTTGTTCCACATGATGCCAGATTATTTTGGTCTCTAAAAGCCACACACACTTGTAGCATAATACAGTTTAAAACAGTGATATCAAAGTAGACCAGGGTAACACACTTCCTCTGAAATGGATATTGAAGAATTCATTGCATGCTTCATTATATTCACTTAATCATTATGACATAATCACAGACATTGCCATTTAATTCATTCTTTTCAAAGAGCAAGCTCTTATAGTTCATTACTCCTGCTTCTCATGAGCAGAGCTGTATAGTGGCATTTATAAGTTGCTGACATTGTTATCAAGGGGGAGAGTAAAAATATTATTATATGTATTTGTGCTGTAAATTGTCCATGAACAGTACCATATGATGCTCTTTACTTAATTATTATCTTACACAGTCCAATGAATTATATGATAGACCTATTGAATAATTTATATTTGAGTTTACCATTTGAAAAAAGAGTGGATAAATTAACATGATTCTATTCAAATAGATTTGACCTTAAAGAAGAAAATCACATTTCATCATTTCTATAAATCATTTCTTTTATGCCTTATGCATTGTTCAAATGATACTCCATAAGGAAACTGCTCTGCAGAATATAAAATATAACAAAAAAGCTTTTTTTGAGTAAAATTTTTTTTCCCCAAATATCTTACTGATCAAATAAATAAAAATAAACTGATCAAATAAAATGCATAATAAACTGACATTTATTTACAAATAGTAGAAAGCATTCACTTTTTTTCCATGTCTCAGTAGTTGAAATTTCTTGGCATATACCTGCAACCATTGAGTTTTATCTCTTTTTCTATTGAATTATGGCTTCTCAGGTTTCAGTGCATTGATAGGAAAAACACAGATATGTTCTGCCTTCAGATACATGGGGAAGTTGAATTCATCTTACTTGGTAAACAATAAAATGAGATTTTTATTTATAATAATTGGCACATTTTAAAGATATAATTACATATTACAAGCAAGCTTATTGTACTTTGTATTGTATGAGTGAATATAGGTTCAATATTTTGTATTAGTCTAATTTAACTTGAAACATCCTTTTAATCCAAATTCTATACACATAATAACTAGTCACAATACAACTAGACTTTATTTGACAAATAAGCAAGAGGAAGCTGATAAAATGTAGAAGCTGTTAGCTCCAAAACAATTGGTCCTCTGAATAAGTTCACTAACTCTTTGAGACAGCATGTCAATAACATTTTACTCTTAGTAAGTGTTTTCTTGGTACATTAGGTTGAATCCAGTTTTCATGGTCTGTTCCCTTCACCTTTAAGGTTGTCTGTGTTTTATTTGATTCTAGTTAGGGCTTAGTGTAGCAATCTTTGAATAAAAACAGGCAATACTTTATGATGAATTCAACAATTGATGAGACAAAAAAATATGTCTCAATTTTATTACAAGTGTATAAATGTGTAATCTTGTGGAAATCTGGAAATTTCATTTTAAAATTACTAAATTATGCTATATAAAATATGGTTTTCTTTTCTTTTTTTAATAGATATTTATTGGAGTATAATTGCTTCACAATAATATGTTTGTTTCTGTTATACAACAAAGTGAATCAACCATATGAATACATATATCCCCATACCCCCTCCCTCTTGAGACTTCTTCCCACCCTCCCTATCCCACATCTCTAGGTCTTTGAAAATCATCCAGCTGATCTCCCTGTGCTATGCTGCTTTTTCCCACTAGCTAACTATTTTACATTTGGTTGTGTATATATGTTGCTGCTACTCTCACTTTGCCCCAACTACCTCCTCCCCTCCCATGTCCGCAAGTCCATGCTCTATGTCTACATATTTATTCCGGCCATGCCACCAGGTTCCATTTGTTTTGGTTTTTTGTGTTTTTTTAGATTCAATATATATGCGTTAGCATATAGTATTTGTTTTTCTCCTTCTGACTTAATTCATTCTGTGTGACAGACTCTAATCAATCCACCTCACTACAAATAACTCAATTTCTTTTTATGGCTGAATATATTCCATTATATATATGTGTCACATATTCTTTATCCATTCTTCTGTCGATGGACATTTAGGTTAACTCCATGTCCTGGCTATTGTAAATAGCACTGCAATGGACATTGTGGTACATGTCTATTTCTGAGTTATGCTTTTCTCAGGGTATATGCTCAGGAGTGAGATGTCTGGGTCATATGGTGTTCTACTTTTAGCATTATAAGGAACCTCCATACTGTTCTCCATAGTGGCTGTATCAATTTGCAATCCCACCAGCAGTACAAGAGGGATCACTTTTCTCCATACCCTCTCCAGCATTTATTGCTTGTAGATTTTTTGATGATGGCCATTCTGACCGGCATGAGGTGATACCACATTGTAGTTTTGATTTTCATTTCTCTAATAGTTAGTGATGTTGAGATCTTTTCATGTGCCTCTTGGCCATTAGTATGTCTTCTTTGATGAAATGTCTATTTAGGTTTTCCACCCATTTTTTATTTGAATTGTTTGTCCTTCTGATATGGAGCTACATGAGCTGTTTGTATATTTTGCAGATTAATCCTTTGTCTGTTGTTTCATTTCCAAATATTTTCTCCCATTCTGAGGGTTGTCTTTTTTTTCTTGTTTATGGTTTCCTTGGCTATGCAAAAGCTTCGAAGTTTAATTAAGTCTCATTTGTTTATTTTTGTTTTTATTTTCATTACTCTAGGAGGTGGGTCAGAAAAGATTTTGCTGTGGTTTCTGTCAAAGGGTGTGTTTTCTATGTTTTACTCTAAAAGTTTTATAGTGTCTGATCTTACATTTAGGTCTTTAACCCATTTTGAGTTTATTGTTGTGTATGTATGGTGTTAAGGAGTGTTCTAATTTCATTCTTTTACATGTAGCTGTCCAGTTTTCCCAGCAACACTTATTGAAGAGGCAGTCTTTTCTCCATTGAATGTTCCTGCGTCCTTTGTCATAAATTAGGTGCCCATATGTGTGTGGGTTTATCTCTGGGCTTTCTATCCTGTAGCATTGGTTTATATTTCTGTTTTTGTGCCACTACCATACTTTCCTGATTACTGTAGCTTTGTAGTATAGTTTGTAGTTGGGGAGCCTGATTCCTCCACCTCCATTTTTCTTTCTCAAGAATGCTTTTGCTATGCAGGGTCTTTTGTGTTTCCATGTGAATTGTAAAACTTTTTGTTCTAATTCTGTGAAGAATGCCATTGGTAGTTTGAAAGGAATTGCACAGAATCTGTAGATTACTTTTGGTAGTATAATCGTTTTCATAATATTGATTCTTCCAATCTAAGAAAATGGTTTATTTCTCCATCTGTTTATGTCATTTTTGATTTCTTTCATCAGTGTTTTATAGGTTTCTGAGTACAGGTCTTTCACCTCCTTTGGTAGGTTTATTCCTAGGTATTTTATTTTTTTGCTGTGATGGTAAATGTGATTGTTTCCTTAATTTCTCTTTCTGAATTTCCATTGTTAGTGTATAGGAATGACAGAGATTTCTGTGCAGTAATTTTGTATCCTGCAAACTTACCAAATTCAGTGATTAGTTCTAGTAGTTTTCTGGTGGCATCTTTGGGATTTTGTTTTTTTTGTATCTTTAAAGTCCAGTGTTTCTTTAATTTTTGTCTTACTCCAGCTCCATTTTTTTTAACATCTTTATTGGAGTATAATTTTTTTATATTGTTGTGTTAATTTCTGCTACATAACAAAGTGAATCAGCCATACATATACATATATCCCCATATCCTCTCCCTCCCACTCTACCTATCCCACCCCTCTAGGTGGTCACAGAGCACCAAGCTGATCTCCCTGTGCTATGCAGCTGCTTCCCACTAGCTACCTATTTTACATTTGGTAGTGTATATATGTCAATTCTATTCTCTCACTTCGTCCCAACTTACACTTCCCCCAACCCATGTCCTCAAGTGCATTCTCTACATCTGCATCTTTATTCCTGTCTTGCCCCTAGGTTATTCAGAACCTTTTTTTTATTATTATTATTTTTAAGATTCCATATATATGTGTTAGCATATGGTATTTGTTTTTCTCTTTCTGACTTACTTCACTCTGTATGACAGATTCTAGGTCCATCCACCTCACTTCAAATAACTCAATTTTGTTTCATTTTATTTTTGAGTAATTTCCATTGTATATATGTGCCACATCTTCTTTATTCATTCATATGTTGATGGACTTTTAGGTTGGATCCATGTCCTGGCTATTGTAAATAGTGCTACAATGAACATTGTGGTGAATGACTCTTTTTGATTTATGGTTTTCTCAGGGTATATGCCCAGTAGTTGGATTGCTGGGTCATATGGTAGTCCTATTTTTAGTTTTTTAAGGAATCTCCATACTGTTCACCATAGTGACTGTATAAATTTACATTCCCACAGAAAGTGCAAGAGGGTCCCTTTTCTCCACACCCTCTCCAGCACTTATTGTTTGTAGATTTTCTCATGATGGCCATTCTGACCAGTGGGAGGTGATACTTCATTGTAGTTTTGATTTGCATTTCTCTAATGATTAGTGATGCTTAGCATTATTTCATGTGTTTGTTGGCAATCTGTATATCTTCCTTGGAGAAATGTCTGTTTAGGTCTTCTGTCCATTTTTGGATTGGGTTGTTTGTTTTTTTGTTATTGAGCTGCATGAGCTGCTTGTAAATTTTGGAGATTAATCCTTTGTCAGTTGCTTCATTTACAATATTTTCTCCCATTCTGAGGGTTGTCTTTTCATCTTGTATATGGTCTCCTTTGCTGTGCAAAAGCTTTTAAGTTTCATTAGGTCCCATTTGTTTATTTTTGTTTTTATTTCCATTTCTCTAAGAGGTGGGTCAAAAAAGATCTTGCTGTGATTTATGTCACAGTGTGTTCTGCCTGTTTTCCTTTAAGAGTTTTATGGTGTCTGGCCTTACATTTAGGTCTTTAATCCATTTTGAGTTTCTTCTTGTGTATGGTGTGATGGAGTATTCTAATTTCATTCTTTTACATGTATCTGTCCAGTTTTCTCAGCACCACATTTTGAAAAGGCTGTCTTTTTTCCATTGTATATTGTTGCCTCCTTTATCAAAGATAAGGCAACCATAGGTGCGTGTGTTTATCTCTGTGATTTCTATCCTGTTCCATTGATCAATATTTCTCTTTTTGTGCCAGTAGCATACTGCCTCGATCACTGTTGCTTTGTATTATAATCTGAAGTCAGGGAGTTTGATTCCTCCAGTTCTGTTTTTCTTTCTCAAGACTGTTCTGGCTATTCGGGGTCTTTTGTGTTTTCATACAAATTGTGAAATTTTTTCTTCTATTTCTCTGAAAAATACCATTGGCAGTTTGATAGGAATTGCATTGAATATATAGATTGCTTTGCGTAGTATAGACATTTACGAATGTTGATTCTTCCAATCCAAGAATATGGTTTATCTCTCCATATGTTTGTATCATCTTTAATTTCTTTCATCAGTGTCTTATAGTTTTCAGCATACAGGTCTTTTGTCTCCCTAGGTAGGTTTATTCCTAGGTGTTTTATTCTTTTTGTTGCAGTGGTAAATGGGAGTGTTTCCTTAATTTCTTTCTCAGATTTTTTATCATTAATGTATAGTAATGCAAGAGATTTCTGTGCATTAATTTTGTATCCTGCTACTTTACCAAATTCATTGATTAGCTCTAGTAGTTTTCTGGTAGTATCCTTAGGATTCTCTACATATAATATCATGTAATCTGCAAACAGTTACTGTTTACTTCTTTTCCAGCTTAGATTCGTTTTATTTCTTTTGCTTCTGTGATTGCTGTGGCTAAAACTTCCAAAACTATGTTGAATAATAGTGGTGAACGTGGACTCCCTTGTCTTATTCTTGATCTTAGAGTAAATGGTTTCAGTTTTTCACCATTGAGAACAAGGTTGGTTGTGCATTTGTCATATATAATCTTTATTATCTTGAGGTAAGTTCCCTCTATGCCTACTTTATACAGAGGTTTTTTTTAATCATAAATGGGTATTGAAAGTTTTCTCTGCATCTATTGAGATGATCATATGGTTTTTATCCTTCAATTTGTTAATATAGTGTATAACATTGGTTGATTTGTGTATATTGAAGAGTCCTTACATTCCTGGGATAAAGCAGACTTGATCATGGTGTATGATCCATTTAATGTGCTGCTGGATTCTGTTTGCTGGTATTTTGTTGAGGATTTTTACCTGTATGTTCATCAATGATATTGGCCTATAATTTTCTTTTCTTGTGACATCTTTCTCTGATTTTGGCATCATAGTGATGGTGGCCTCATAGAATGAGTTTAGGAGTGTTCCTCTCTCTAATTTATTTTGGGAGAGATCGAGAGGTATAGGTGTTAGATCTTCTCTAAATGTTTGATAGAATTCACCTTGGCTTTTGTTTGTTGGAAGATTTTTAATAACAGTTTCAATTTCAGTGCTTGTCATTGGTCTGCTTATATTTTCTATTTCTTCCTGGTTCAGTCTCAGAAGCTTGTGCTTTTCTAAGCATTTGTCTACTTGTTCCAGGTTGTCCATTTTATTGCCATGTAGTTGCTTGTGGTAATCTCTCATGATCCTTGGTATTTCTGCAGTGTCAGATATTACTTCTCCTTTTTCATTTCCAATTCTATTGATTTCAGTCTTCTCCCGTTTTTTTTCTTGATGAATCTGGCTAATGGTTTATCAATTTTGTTTATCTTCTCAAAAAAACGGCTTTTAGTTTTATTGATCTTTGCTATTGCTTCCTTCATTTCCTTTTCATTTCTTTCTTATCTGATCTTTATGATTTCTTTCATTCTGCTAACTTTGGGGGTTTTTTGTTCTTCTTTCTCTAATTGCTTTAGGTGTAAGTTTATGTTGTTTATTTGAGATTGTTCTTGTTTCTTAAGGTAGGACTGTGCTGCTATAAACTTCTCTCTTAGAAACGCTTTTGCTACATCCCATAGGTCTTGGGTCATTGTGTTTTCCTTGTCATTTGTTTCTAGGTATTTTTTTTATTTCCTCTTTGATTTCTTCAGTGGTCTCTTGGTTATTTAGTAGTGTATTGTTGAGCCTCCATGTGTTTGAAATTTTTATAGTTTTTTTTTCTGTAATTGATATCTAGTCTCATAACCTTGTGGTTGGAAAAGATAACTGACATGGCAATTTTCTTAAATTTATCAAGGCTTGATTTGTGACCCAAGATATGATCTATCCTAGAGAATATTCCATGAGTACTTGAAAAGAACGTGTATTCTGTTGTTTTTGGATGGAATGTCCTATAAATATCAATTCAGTCCATCTTGTTTAATGTATCATTTAAAACTTGTGTTTCCTTATTTATTTTTATTTTGGATGATCTGTCCAGTGGTGAAAGTGGGGTGTTAAAGCCCCCTACTATGAATGTGTTACTGTTGATTTCCCCTTTTATGGCTATTAGTAGTTGCTTTATATATTGAGGCACTCTGATGTTGGGTGCATAAATATTTACAATTGTTATATCTTCTTCTTGGATTGATCCCTTGATCATTATGTAGTGTTCTTTGTCTCTTGTAACAGTCTTTATTTTAAAGTCTATTTATCTGATATGAGAATTGCTACTCCAGCTTTCTTTTGATTTCCATTTGCATGGAATATCTTTTTCCATCCCCTCACTTTCAGGCTGTATGTGTCCCTAGGTCTGAAGTGGGTCTCTTGTAGACAGCATATATACAGATCTTGTCTTTGTAGCCATTCAGCCAGTTTATGTCTTTTGGTGGGAGCATTTAATCCATTTACATTTAAGGTAGTTATTGATACGTGTGTCCCTTTTACCATTGTCTTAATTGTTTGGGTTTGTTATTTTAGGTCTTTTCCTTCTCTTGTGTTTCCTGCCTAGAGATGTTCCTTTAGCATTTGTTGGTAAGTTGTTTGGTGGTGTTGAATTCTCTTAACTTTTCCTCCTCTGTAAAGGTTTTAATTTCTCCTTTGAACCTGAATGAGATCTTTGTTGGGTAGATTAATCTTCGTTGTAGGTTTTTCCGTTTCATCACTTTAAATATGTCTTGCCACTCCTTTCTGGCTTGCAGAGTTCCTGCTAATAGATCAGCTTTTAACCTTATGGGGATTCCCTTGTATGTTATTTGTTGCTTTTTCCTTGCTGCTTTTAATATATATATTTTTTTCTACTTAATTTTTGATAGTTTGATTAATATATGTCTTGTCCTGATTCTCCTTGGATTTATCCTGTATGGATCTCTCTGTGCTTCCTGGACTTGAGTGATGATTTTCTTTCCCATATTAGTGAAGTTTTCAACTATAATCTCTTGACATATTTTCTTATCCCTTTCTTTTTCTCTTCTTCTTCTGGGACCCCTATAATTCGAATGTTTGTTTAATGTTGTCCCAGATGACTCTGAGACTGTCCTAAATTCTTTTCATTCTTTTTTCTTTATTCCACTCTGAAGTAGTTATTTCCACTATTTTATATTCAAGGTCACTTATCTGTCCATCTCCTCAGTTATTCTACTATTGATTCCTTCTAGAGAATTTTTAATTTCATTTATTGCATTGTTCATCATTGTTTGTTTGCTCTTTAGTTCTTCTAGGTCCTTGTTAAACATTACTTGTATTTTCTCCATTCTATTTTCAAGATTTTGGATCACCTTTCCTATCATTACTCTGAATTCTTTTTCATGTAGACTGCCTATTTTCTCTTCATGTATTTGTTTTGGTGAGTTTTTTCCTTCTTCTTCATCTGCTGTGTATTTCTCAGTCTTCTCATTTTGCTCAACTTTCTCTGTTTGGTGTCTCCTTTTGCAGGCTGCCGTTTTGTATTTCCCGTTGTTTTTGGTGTCTGCCCCCAGTTGGTAAGGTAAGGTTGGTTCAGTGGGTTGTGTAGGCTACCTGGTGGAGGGGACTGGTGTCTGTGTTCTGTTGGATGAGGCTGTATCTTGACTTTCTGGTTGTCAGGACCATGTCCAGTGTGGTGTTTTTGGGTGTCTGTGAACTTATTATGATTTTAGGCAGGCTCTCTGCTGATGGGTGTGTTTGTTTTCCTGTCTTGCTAGGTGTTTGGTATGGGGTGTCTAGCACTGTAGCTTGCTGGTTGTGAGTGGAGTTGGGTCTTAGTGTTGAGACGGAGATCTCTGGGAGAGCTCTCACTGATTGATATAACGTGGGTCTTGGATGTCGCTGAACTCACCTCTCCAACTTCAGAGGTTCAGACCTGACACCCACCTGGAGGACCAAGACCCTATTAGCCACACAGATCAGAATAAAAGGGAGGAATAAAAGAAAGAAAGAAGAAAAATAAAGTTTTTAAAATAAAACATTAAAAAAAGTTAAAATAAAAAAATACTAAAAAAATAAAAAGTATATAGCAACCAAACCAAAAAACAAATCCACCAATGATAACAAGCATTAGAAACTAAAGTCCAATAAACACATAAAACAGAAACTAGCCAGTCACATACAGCAAACCCCAAGTCTACCCTTGGCCCCAAAGTCCACTGCTTCAATTTTGGGACGATTTATTGTCTATTCAGGTATTCCATAGATGCAGGGTACATCAAGTTGATTGTCATGATTTAATCCACTGTTCATGAGGCTGCACAGAGAAATTTCCCTTTCCCTTCTTTGTTCACACAGCTCCTTTGGTTCAGCTTTGGATTTGGCCCCACCTCTGCATGTAGGTTGTTCTCTGGCATCTGTTCTTCACCCAGACAGGAGGGAGTTAAAGGAGCTGCTGATTAGGGGAACCTGGTTCACTCAGGCTGGTGGGAGGGAGGCTTACGGAATGTGGGGCAGCCTGTGACTCCAGAGGCCAGCATGATATTGTACCAGCCTGAGGTGTACCATGTGTTCTCCTGGGGAAGTTTTCCCTGTATCATGGGACCCTAGCAGTGGTGGGCTGCACATGCTCCCAGGAGGCGAGGTGAAGAGAGCACCTGTGCTTGCACACACGATTCTTGGTGGCTGCAGCAGCAGGGTTAGCATTTCATGTCCGTCTCTTGTGTCCGCACTGATAGCTGCGGCTCATGCCCATCTCTGATGTTCATTTAGGCAGTGCTCTGAATTCCCTCTCCTTGCACACCCTGAAACAATGGTCTCTTGACTCTTGAGTAGTTCCAGACATTTTCCCAGATTCCCTCCTGACTAGCTGTGGCACAGTAGCTCCCTTCAATCTGTGTTTACGCAGCCAACCTCAGTCCTCTCCCTGGGATCTGACCTCCAAAGCTCTTGCCTCAGGTCCCAGCCCCCATCTGCCTTGGAGGATGAGCAGACTAACCTCTCAGGCTGGTGAGTGCTGGTTGGCACCAATCTTCTGTGCGAGAATCTCTGCATCCCTGTTGCTGCACTCTCCTCCATGGCTCAAAGTTACCCCCCTTACCACACCCTGTTTCTGCCAGTGAAGGGACCTCCTAGTGTGTAGAAACTTGTACTCCTTCACAGCTCCCTTCCTGAGGTCTAGGTCCTGTCCATCTACTTTTGTTTCTGATTTTTTTTTTCTTTTGCCCTACCCAGGTATGTGGGGAGTTTCTTCCCTTTTGGGAAGTCTGAGGTCTTCTGCCCACGTTCAGTAGGTATTCTTTAGGAGTTGTTCCACATGTAGATGTATTTTTGATGTATTTCTGGAGAGGAAGGTGATCTCCACGTCTTACTGCTCAGCCATTTTGAAGGTCCTCTCTAGGATTTTCTATGTATAGTATCATGTCATCTGCAAACAGTGACAGTTTTACTTCTTCTTTTCCAAATTGTATTCCTTTTATTTCTTCTTCTTCTCTGATTACTGTGGCTAGGACTTCCAAAACTCTGTTGAATAAGGGTGGCAAGAGTGGACTTCCTTGTCTTGTTCCTGATCTTAGTGGAAATGCTTTCAGTTTTTCACCATTGAGTATGATGTTTGCTGTGGATTTGTCATATATGGCCTTTATTATGTTGAGGTATGTTCCCTCTATGCCCATTTTCAGGAGAGGTTTTATCATAAATTGGTGGTGAATTTGTCAAAAGCTTTTTCTGCATCTACTGAGATGATCTTATGGTTTTCATTCCTGAATTTGTTAATATGGTGTATCAGATTGATTGATTTGCATATATTGAAGAATCCTTGCATCCCTGGGATAAATCCCACTTGATCATGGTGTAAAATACTGTTAATGTGTTTTTGGATTCTGCTTGCTAATATTTTGCTCAGGATTTTTGTTCATCAGTGATATTGGTCTATAATTTTCTTTTTTTGTGATATCTTTTTCTGGTTTTAGTATCCGGGTGATTGTGGCATTTCAGAATGAATTTGGGAGTGTTCCTCCCTCTGCAATTTTTTGGAAGAGTTTGATAAGGATCAGTATTAGCTCTTCTCTAAATGTTTGATAGAATTCGCCTGTGAAGCCATCTGGTCCTGGACTTTTGTTTGTTGGAAAATTTTTAATTACAGTTTCTATTTCATTAATTGTGATAGGTCTTTTTATATTTTCTAATTCTTCCTGGTTCAGTCTTGGAAAATTGTAACTTTCCAAGAATTTGTCCATTTATTCGTTGCTGTTCATTTTATTGGCATATGGTTGTTTGTAGTAGTCTCTTATAATGCTTTGTATTTCTGTGATGCCAGTTGTGATTTCTCCTTTTTCATTTCTAATTTTATTGATTTGCATCCTTTCCCTTGTTTTCTTGATGAGTCTTTCTAAGGGTTTATCAATTTTGTTTATCTTCTCAAAGAACCAGCTTTTAGTTTTATTGATCTTTGCTATTGTTTTCTTCATTTCTATTTCATTTTTTTGTGCTCTGATCTTTATGGTTTCTTTCCTTCTACTGACTTTGGACTTTGGGTTTTCTTTGTTCTTCTTTCTCTAGTTGCTTTAAGTTAGGGGTTAGATTGTTTATGTGAGATTTTTCTTGTTTCTTCAGGTGAGATTGTATTGCTGTGAACTTCACTCTTAGAACTACTTTTGCTGCATCCCACAGGTTGTGGGTCATTGTGTTTTCATTGTCATTTGTTTCTATGTATTTTTTGAATTCTTCTTTGATTTCTTCAGAGATCTCTTGGTTATTTCTTAATGTACTCTTTAACTTCCTTTGAGGTTTTTAGACATTTTTCCTGTAATTAATTTCCAACCTTATAACATTGTGGTCAGAAAAGATGCTTGATATGATTTCAATTTTCTTAAATTTTCCAAGGCTGGATTTGTGACCCAAGATGTGATCTATTCTGGATAATGTTCCACATGCACTGGAGAAGAAAATGTATTATGCCAGTTTTGGGTGAAATATTCTATAAATATCAACTAAATCTATCTGGTGTATTGTGTCATTTAAAGCTTGTGTTTCCTTATTTATTTTCTGTTTCAATGATCGGTTCATTGGTGTAAGTGGGGTGCTAAATTCCCCTACTACTTTTGTGTTACTGTTGATTTTCCCTTTCATGGTTGTTAGCATTTTCCTTATGTATTGAGATGCTCCTATGTTAGGTGCATAAACATTTATTATTGTTATATCTTCTTCTTGGATTTATCCCTTCATCATTATGTAGTGTCATTTGATGTCTCTTGTAATAGCCTTTATTTTAAAGTCTATTTCATCTGATACGAGTATTGCTACTCCAGCTTTTGATTTCCATTTGCACAGAATATCATTTTCCATCCCTTCCCTTGCAGTCTGTATATGTCCCTAGGTCTGAAGTGGGTCTTTTGTAGACAGCATATATATGGGTCTTGTTTTTGTATCCATTCAACCAGTCTGTGCCTTTGGGTTGGGGCATTTCATCCATTTACATTTAAGGTAATTATCGTTATGTATGTTCCTATTACTATTTTCTTAATTGTTTTGGGTTTGTTTTTGTGGGTCTTGTTCTTCTCTTGTGTTTCCCACTTACAGTAGTTTCTTTAGCTTTTGTTGTAAAGCTGGTTTGGTTGTCCTGAATTCTCTTAGATTTTGCTTCTTTGAAATGCTTTTGATTTCTCCATTGAATCTGAATGAGATCCTTTCTGGGTAGAGTAATCTTTGTTGTAGGTTTTCCTTTTTTCTCACTTTAAATATATCCTGCTATTCCCTTCTGGCTTGCAGAGTTTCTGCTGAAAAATCAGCTGATAACCTTAAGGGGATTCCTTTTTATATTATTCTTTGTTTTTCCCTTGTTGCTTCTAATATTTTTTCTTTGAATTTAAATTTTGTTACTTTGATTAATATGTATCTTGGTGTGTTTCTCTTAGGGTTTATCCTGTATGGAATTCTCTGTGCTTCCTGGAATTGGTTGGCTCTTTCCTTTCTCATGTCAGTGAAGTTTTCCACTATAATCTCTTCAAGTACTTTCTCACACCCTTTCTTTTTCTCCTCTTCTTCTGGGACCCCTATAATTCAAATGTTGGTGTGTTTAGCGTTGCCTCAGAGTTCTCTGAGATTGTCTTCAGTTCTTTTCATTCTGTTTTCTTTATTCTGTTCCTCAGCAGTTATTTCCACCATTTTGTCTTCCAGCTCACTTATTCATTCTTCTGCCTCAGTTATTCTGTTATTGATTCCTTCTAGTGTATTTTTCATTTCAATTATTGTGTTTTTCATCTCTGTTTATTTGTTTTTTAGTTCTTCTACATGATTTTTAAACATTTCTTGTATTATCTGTATCTGTGCCTCCATTCTATTTCCAAGGTTCTGGATCATCTTTACTATAATTATTTTGAATTTTTTTCAAGTGGATTGCCTATTTCCTCTTCATTTATTTGGTCTTGTAGGTTTTTACCTTGCTCCTTCATCTGTGACATATTTCTTTGCCATCTCATTTCTTTTTTTTTGTTTTTATGAATGGGGTTGTGTTCCTGTCTTACTGGTTGTTTGGCCTGAGGGTTCCAAAACTGCAGTTTTAGGCTGTTAGGTAGGGCTGGGTCTTGGTGCTGAGATGAGGATCTCTGGGAGACCTCACTCCAGTGAATATACCCTGGGGTCTGAGGTTCTCTGTTATTCTAGTGGTTCGAACTTTGAGCTCTCACTGCAGGAGTTTCAGCCCTACCCCTGGCTCATGAACTAAGATCCACAAGCCATGTGTGGCACCAAAAAAAAAAAAAAAAAGAAGAGGAGAACAATAACAAAGTAGAAAATAAAATTAGACTAGGAAACTAACAGTTATGTTAGAAAAAATATAAAATTAAACATATAGATGAAACAAACACCAGAAGGTAAAAGAGAACCACAATAGTAAATAAGACTTGGAGGAAAAAAAAAAAGGTGGACAGGCCTTGGATGTTGATGGCGGGACCTAAGCAGCAGTGAGTTTTAGGTAGTGAGGGGGGCCTAGTCTTAGTACCTACAGGAAAGGGTGGAGCAGGCTTGGGGGGTGGGGCTTAGGCTCAACTGAACAGAAGGGGCCCAGGTGTGCCTCCTGCCTCCCATCTCAGAGCATAGGAGACCCCTGTGCTGGGAGCCCAGCAGGATTCCTGGGCTCAAATGGGCAGAGCAAATGTCCTCTGCTGCTCTCCCTCTCCTCTTATCCTCAAGGTCCCCTCCCACCTACGTCTACTGATCTTCTTGGGCTCCTTCCTATGCCTCCAGAGCCCACATAGCTGGAGGGGAATTTGGAGGGCTGAGGACTGACCTGGGAACTCAGCAGCCTCCCCAACCCTGAGTGGGAGGAGCAAACACCCTCTGCTCCTCTCCCGCTCTTCCCATCCTGGATGTCCCCTCCTATCTACCTGTCCTGATCTCCCTGGCCTCCCTCCCATGTCCCCAGGACCAAGCCAGCCAGGAAGGGACCTCTCAGGGCGTAGGACCCAGCCCAAGAGCCAGGCAGACTTCCCTGGCCGATTTGGCAGTGGAAACACTGGACCCACTCCCCCCAATCCAAGCCCTCCCGAGGGTCCTTCCAGGTGTGGCAACACCTCCCCTATCCATCTTCCACTTCTCCTTCACCCTCAGTCCCCCCACGGCCTACCAGTTTGCTTGGCAGTTCTTCGCATCTCCTTGGGCATCAGGGTCACCCACCAGCGTCCAGCCAGAGCCCTAGTTGTGGGGAGATGCAAACTCTGCATCTTCCCACACTGCCATCTTGACTCGTTCCAAATGTATGGTTTTCTTAAGAACTCTTTTGTGATATTTCATCAGAACTAAACTCCAGACCTTTTTTTTTTCTTTTTGGCAATTGTTTTTCTAAATGTTCTCAATTTTTTGTAGAATGTAAGAATTTTTTTATGCTATTCTTCCCATAGCTATTTATTTATTTAGATTTCCCTTGATTTTATATAGATATATTGGAATAAGAATTCTGGAGTTCTTTGTGCAATTATGTTTAATATCTTCGCTTTATGACATCAGCTTTTCAAACAATTAAGGCAAATGTTTTCATACTCCAGGGGAAAAAAAAAAACCCTCACACATTGAATTTCCAGATTCTGGGAACCAGAAACTTGCTCATCTATTCTGTGGTGTGGTGTGTTTGTGTGTATGTGTGTGTGTTATATAAACACTTAACATGAGACCTAACCTTTTGACATATTTTTGAGTGCACAATAATATCTTTAACTATAAGCACAATGTTGTACAAAGCAGAAATCTAGAACATATTCATCTTACATAACTGAAACTATATGCCCCTTGAACAGCAACTTCCCATTCCCCCTACCTTCTAGGCCCTGGAACCACATTTTATTCTCCTCTATGACTTTATTATTTTAGGTATCTCATATAAGTGGTATCTTGCAGAGTTTGTCTTTCTGTGACTGGTTTATTTCACTTAGTATAATGTCCTCCACATTCATCCATGTTGTCATCATATATGACAGAATTTCCTTTTTTTTTTTTGACTGAATAATATTTTATTGTATGTATATACCACATTTTCTTTATCCATTCATCTTTCAATGGACATTTAGTTTGCTTCTATATCTTGGCTATTATGAATAATGCTGCAGTAAACATGAGAGTACAGATATCTATTCAAGGTCCTGATTTAAATTCTTCATAAATATATATAGGTGGATAAAGAATCATATAATATACTCATCATGCCTTCAAGAAATTTGAAGTATTTAAAGAGATAAAACAAATACATATAAATGCAAGTGAACTGGGTAATTTATAATTGATAATATCTAGGCAATAAGAAATTAACTCAATAGATCATAGAAAGAAGAAAAAAGAATTTGACTATTTGGGAGTATATTCTAATATAGGTCAGAAAGAATTTTGGAAAAGGCAAAGACATCCAAAATAACTAATTTTGTAAGATAAATAACAGATTATCTATAAAAGAAATCATGCTTCACAAATTTATATGATTACTATCCTGTGATGTACTAAGAATAAAGTAGTCATTCAGGGGAAAAGCCTAGGAAGTATAATTTAACAAGGTTTTATGTAAAAGTTTTAAGAAAAATATTAAAACAAACTCCCAGTGACTGTTTTGTCACTGAAGATTAATTCAACCAATATTTATTAAATGCCTGCTACATTCTAGGCTTTAGGAATTGAATATTTTTCCCATTCCATTTTTCTCTTCTACTAATGGAGCAGCCAACCTCCAACATGCCCTCAGTGATTCCTGCCTCCTGTTATTCATTTCCTGTTTAATTCCCCTGTGTAACTGTTATGCATGACAAATAGAATATTGCAGAAATTATGATATGCTACTTCTATAAACTTTTTATTTCATATTGGAGTATAGCCAATTAACAATGTTGAGATAGTTTCAGGTGCACAGCAAAGCAACTCAGCCATACATATACACATATCCACTCTCCCCCAAACTCCCCTCCCATCCAGGCCACCACATAACATTGAGCAGTTCCCTGTACTATACAGTAGGTCCTTGTTTGTTATCCATTTTAAATACAGCAGTGTGTACATGTCAGTACCAAACTCCCTAACCATCCTTTCCCTCACCCTTCCCCCCAGTAACCATAAGTTTATTCTCTAAGTCTGTGAATCTATTTCTGCCTTGCAAATAAGTTCATTTGTATCATTTCATTTTAGATTCTGCATATAAGCAATAACACACGGTATTTCTCTTTCTCTGTCTAACTTACCCCACTCAGAATGACAATCTCTAGGTCCATACACGTTGATGCAAATGACATCATTTCATTCTTTTTAATGGCTAATTTTCCAATGTACATATGTACCATATTTTCCCTATCCATTCCTCTTTCGATGGACATTTAGGTCGCCTCTGTGTCCTGGTCACGGCAAACAGTGTTGCCATGAACACTGGGCTGCATGAATCCCTCTGGACCATGCTTTTATTTCGAAAAATGCCCAGGAGAGGGACTGCAAGATCACATGGGAGCTCTATGTTAGTTTTTTAAGGAACATCCATACTATTCTCCCTAGTGGCTGTACCAATTTATATTCCCACCAACAGTGTAAGAGAGTTCCCTTCTCTCCACAACCTCTCCAGCACTTACTGTTTGCAGACACCTTGATGATGGCCATTCTGACCAGTGTGAGGTGACACCTTATTTCTCAAAGTTGAGAAAGCTTCAACTTTCATTTCTCCCATAATTAGCGATATTTAACATCTTTTCATGTGCTTTTTGGCCATCTGTATATCTTCTTTGGATAAATGTCTAGTTAGATATTCTGCCCTTTTACAGATTGGGTTGTTTGTGTTTTTGATATTGAGTTGCATGAGCTACTTGTATATTTTGGAGATTAATCCCTTGTCAGTTGCTTCATTTGAAAATATTGTCTCCCCATCAGTGGGTTGTCGTTTTGTTTTGTTTATGGTTTCCTTTGCTGTATGAAAGTTTTTGAGTTTAATTAGGTCCCATTTGCTTATTTTTGTTTTTATTTCCATTACTCTGGGAGACAGATCAAAAAAGGATATTTCTGTGATTTATGTCAGAGAGTATTCTGCTTATGTTTTCCTCTAGGAGTTTTATAGTTTCCAGTCTCATATTTAAGTCCTTAATCCATTTTGAGTTTATTTTAGGGTATGGTGTTAAAGAATGATCTAATTTCACTTTTTTACATAGAGCTGTCCAGTTTTCCCAACACCAATTGTTGAAGAGACTGTCTTTCCACCATTGTATAGTCTTGCATCCTTTGTCATAGATTAATTGACCATAGGTGTGTGGGTTTATTTCTGGGCTTTCTATCCTGTTCCATTGATCTATATGTTTATAACTTTGTAGTAGTCTGAAGTCAGAGAGCCTGGTTCCTCTTGCTCCTTTTTTCTTTCTCAAGATTGCTTTGGCTATTTGGGGTCTTTTGTGTCTCCACACAAATTTTAAGATTTTTTTGTTCTAGCTCTGTGAAAAATGCCAGTGGTAATTTGATAGGGATTGCATTGAATCTGTAGATTGCGCTGGGTAGTATAGTCATTTTGACAATATTGATTCTTCCAATCCAGGGACATGGTATATCTTTCCATCTGTTTGTGTCTTCTTTGATTTCTTTCATCAGTGTCTTATAGTTTTCAGAGTACAGGTCTTTTGTCTCCGTAGGTACATTTATTCTTAGGTATTTTATTCTTTTTGATGTGATGGTAAATGGGAATGTTTCTTGAATTTCTCTTTCTGGTTTTTTGTTGTTAGTGTATAGAAATGCAACAGATTTCTGTGTGTTAATTTTGTAGCCTGCAACTTTTCCAAATTCATTGATGAGCTCTAGAAGTTCTCTGGTAGCATCTTTATTATTTTCTATGTATTGTATCATGTCATCTGCAGTGACAGTTTAACTTCTTTTCCAATATGAATTACTTTAGTTCTTTTTCTTCTCTGATCACTGTAGCTAGGACTTCCATAACTATGTTGAATAAAAGTGGGGAGATTGAACATCCTTGTCCTGTTCCTGATCTTAGAGGAAATGCTTTCAGGTTTTCATCACTGAGTATGATGTTAGCTGTAGGTTTGTCGTATATGACCTTTATTATGTTGAGGTATGTTCCCTCTATCTCCACTTTCTGGAGAGTTTTTATCATAAATTTGAACTGAATTTTATCAAAAGCTTTTTCTGCATCTATTGAATGATCATCTGATTTTTATTCTTCAATTTGTTGATGTGGTGTGTCACACTGATTGATTTACAGATATAGAAAAATCCTTGCATCCTGGGATAAATCTTACTTTTTCATAGTGTATGATCCTTTTAATGTACTGTTGGATTTGAATTGCTACTATTTTGTTGAGGTTTTTTGTGTTTATGTTCATCAGTGATATTGGCCTGTAATTTTCATTTTTTGTGGTATCTTTGTCTGGTTTTGGTATCAGGGTGATGATGGCATAATAGAATCAGTTTGGGAGTTTTCCTTCCTCTGCCATTTTTTAGAACAGTTTCAGAAGGACATGTGTTAGCTCTTCTCTAGATGTTTGATAGAATTCACTTGTGAAGCCATCATGTCCTGGATTTTTGTGTTTTGGGAGTTTTTTAATCACAGTTTCAATTTCAGTTCTTGTGATTGGTCCATTCATATTTTCTATTTCTTCCTGTTTCAGTTTTGGAAGGTTGTAGCTTTCTAAGAATTTCTTCATTTCTTACAGGTTGTCCAGTTTTTTGGCATACAGTTACTTGTAGTAGTCTCTTATGATCCTTTGTATTTCTGTGGTGTCAGTTGTAACTTCTCTTTTTTCATTTCTAATTTTATTGATTTGGGTCTTCTCCCTCTTTTTCTTGATGAGTCTGGCTAAGGGTTTATCAATTTTGTTTATCTTTGCAAAGAACCAGCTTTTAGTTTCATTGGTCTTTGCTATTGTCTTCTTTTTCCCTATTACATTTATTTCTGCTCTGATCTTTATGATTTCTTTCCTTCTACTAACTTTAGGTTTTGCTTATTCTTCTTCCTCTAGTTGCTTTAGGTTTAAAGTTAGGTTGTTTATTTGAGATTTTTCTTCTTTCCTGAGGTATTGCTATAAACTAGATTGTATTGTTATAAACTTTCCTCTTAGAACTGCCTTTGCTGCATCCCATAGGTTTTGGATTATTGTGATTTCATTTTCAGTTGTCTCTAGGTATTTTTTGCTTTCCTCTTTGATTTCTTCAATGATCTATTGATTGTTTAGTAGCATATTGTTTAGCCACTACATATTTGTGTTTTTTATAGTTTTTCTTCTTGTACTTTATTTCTAATCTCATAGCATTATGGTTGGAAAAGATGTTTGATATGATTTCAATTTTCTTCAATTTACCAAGGCTCACTTTGTGGCCCAGCATATGGTCCATCCTGGATAATGTTCCCTGTGCACTTGAGAAGAATGTGTATTCTGCTGCTTTTGGATGGAATGCTCTATAAATATCAATTAAGTCCATCTGGTCTAATGTGTCATTTAAGGCCTGTGTTTCCTTATTGATTTTCTGTCTGGATGATCTATCCATTGATGAAAGTGGGGTGTTAAAGTTCCCCACTATTTTGTTACTGTTGATTTCTCCCTTTATGGCTGTTAGTATTTGCCTTATATCTTGAGGTGCTCCTATGTTCAGTGCATATATATTTACAATTGTTATATCTTCTTCTTTGATTGATCCCTTGATCATTATGTAGTGTCCTTGTCTCTTATAACAGTCCTTATTTTAAAGTCTATTTTTTTCTGATATGAGTATTGCTATTCCAGGTTTCTTTTGATTTCCATTCTCATGGAGTACCATCTTCCATCCCCGATATGCTGCTTCTGTAAATAGGTTATAATACACTGTAGCTTCTGTCTTGAACCCATTCTCTCTTTTGCATTATTTGCTCTTTTGGAATAGATAATATTAGCAGTCAGATTCATAGGCCCATGTGTCAAGAACTGAAATCTTGAAAAAAAAGAATACAAAATGAAAATATGATTTTGACTCCCCAAATTCTATTCCCAAAAAGCTGCTGAGAAAATTCCACAGCTGCAAATACATGCTACCTGTTATAAAAAAGGAATGTTGAATCAGAGAGTAGAACAGAGAGCTCAAAAGAAGACAAATCCTAGAATCTTGGAGAATTATTCACAGGACTTAAGACATACTCAAAGATATCCAATATTTACTTCACTGAATTTAAAAACTGTGATGACCCCCAATGTTTCCCTTCTTGGAAATGTCCTTTCCAAAACTCAAGACTTTAAATGAGATCACAGCCCTGACCAACACTTGCATTATAAATATCTTTTAGATTCTAAAACAAAGGGCCCAGATAAGCTGTGTCCAGGTTTCTAGGATGCTTATCAGTCAAAGTCCATTGACCCTATATATTAACCTAAGACTTACTTCCACTATTGTCAGAGCCTCACAGTTTTCTTCTGATTGACATATGGCCTTCAGTAGTCCTACATAATTGTCTATACATTTTACTCTGGGATCAAGTACTTATTTATTTTTTTAATATATTGAGAATTCTTTATTTCAAAGCAGTAATTATGTTATTCTGTCTAGAGTTCCAAACATGTATCAAAAACTTTCCAAATCAAGGCTTCCCATACAAATCATCTGTAGAGCATTAAACCCCCTGAATCTGTGTTGTGTGTGTATATGTTTGTGCATGTACATTTAAATGTGTGACAGGTATATAAATAAAGGCTCATATGTAAACATTTTAACATTTTCAAGGATATTTAATATAAGCCACTTATCAATATTTCAGAGAGTATCCCAGTTATATCTTAGAGAATAGTTTTCTTTGGACTCTTGCAATGCATCAGTCTTAATGATCATAATATGTGATTTCTTCCTGGAAGCTTCCATAGACTCTCTTTGAATAATCAATTAACTTAGAATAAAAACAAATAATCCAGATTGATATTCTTATGTGAATTTAATAATTGTGTTAAAATAATGATACAGAATAAAAAAAGAAAAGAAAACAAAGAACCCCCACTACAATATATTATGTAGCAATTGGAAATTTGAGGAATGTATTTCTGGCAAAATGGTAAAAGAAAACAACAAAGTTGTTTATTCAAAATCTTAGGATAATCTTTTCAAAATTTAATCATTAACATTAGCTGCCCCCACCTATCAATTCAAAGGAAATCATAGAACTGATAACATTTTCTTTGATGAGACACAAATAAAGTGTCGTCTTTTATTAACTAAATATATAAATTCTTCAATTTGTCTTTAAAAACAAATATAGACAGTTTTTAATAATTACTATACTTCAAAGTTCTTAATTTTTAATTTAATCTCTTCTAAATTTTATTTTATTTTCTGATATTTTAATTGTATACTCTGACTAAATTGATATATTGTGAAATTAAAAGTTATAAATATATCAGGTCACATACTTTTGTGATGTATATGTATATATTTGAGATCTGTAACTCAATACACACATGTACATATGTAAATATGTATATACATATAAATTTCTCAATTTATTTACCTACTTACTTATCTGAAGCAAATTTTGTATAATTGTCTTCAAACTCTAGAAAATTTTTAAAGACACTTCAATTTGAAAGTATGAAAAAGTAGAGTGAGTGGTACAAATTATACTATTTAGATTTTTTTAAATATGTAGATTTATTTATATGTTTTTATTTAACTATTATGTCTGAGAGGAATAAAAAGGAAAGTTAAAAGAAAATTCCTGTTAACTCACCTGTCCACATGAGTACCCATATAACTGCATCTTCCCTACTGCTCTTCCAATGTCTATTTAAAGTGGCCAAGACCCTGGCCAAAAGTAATCCCTTCATTTTTCAGTAGATCCCTGTTACCCATACATAATCGATGACTTTATTTTAGCAGTTCTTTCTTATTTCTAGAAATAATTAATTTTTCTCTCTACTTTGAATCATTCATATCAAAATAAAATCTATAATATCTCCTCTTATGTTGTTTTTTTGGTCCCATATTCTATGTCATCTACCATCCACTTTCTATCCTCCCCATTTATGTCATCTGGCCATGGAGACCAGAAGAGAGTGGTGTGTACATTAAAAGTACTCAAAGGAAAAATTAACCATCAACCAAGAATTCTATATCTAGCAAAATTTTCCATCAAGGATAAGGGAGAAACTAAAAAGGAAACCATCAACAAAACAAAAAGACAACCACTGGATGGGAGAAGATATTTGTAAATGGTATGATTGATAATGGTTTAGTATCAGAAATGCATAAGCAGTTCATACAACTCAATATCTAAAAATCTGATTAAAAAATGAACAGAAGACCTGAATAGACATTTTTCCAAAGAAGCTATACAGATGACAAACAGATACATGAAAAGATGCTCAACACTGCTATTCATCCAAGAAATGCAAATCAAAACTATAATGAGATATCACCTTAAACCTGTCAGAATGGTTATCAACAAAAAGTCTACAAATAACAAAGGCTGGCAAGGATGTGGATAAATAAGAACACTTGTTCATGGCTGGTGGTAATTCAAATTGGTGCAGCCACTGTGGAAAACAGTATAGAGGTTCCTCAAAAAAATGCTATAATATGATCCAGCAATTCCACTCATGAGTATATATCCAAAGAAAATAAAAACATGATTTTGAAGAGATACATGCACCCCAATGTTCATAGCAGCATTATTTTCAACAGCTAAAATATGGAAGCAGCCTAAGTGGTGGCAATAAATAGATGAATGGATAAAGAAGTTTTATATATATATATATATATATATATATATATATATATATATATATAAATATATATATATATATAAATATATATCACAGACATCTAATGGAGTATTACTCAGCCATAAAAAATAATGAAATTCTGCCATTTTCAACAGTGTGGATGGACCTAGGGAGTATTATGCTTAGTGAAATAAGCCAGACAGAAAATGACAAATACTCTATGTTATCACTTATATGTGCAATCTAAAAAAATAAATCAAACAAATGACTATTACCAAACAGACTGGGACTCACAGATATAGAGAACAAACTACTTGTTACCAGTGGGGACAGGGAAGAGGGGAGGGGCAAGATATAGATGATTAACAGATGTAGAGGATTAACAGATACAAACTACTATACATAAAATAGATAAGCAACAAGGATTTATTCTATAGCACAGAGAATTATACACAGCATCTTGTAATAACCTATAATAGAACATAATCTGCAAAAATAATGAATCACTATGCTGTACACCTCAAACTAACACAATATTATAAATCACTATATTTCAATTTAAAAAAGAAGAAATGAGGGAAAAGTTAAAACATCCTCAGATGAACAAAAACTGAGGGAGTTTGTTATGACTAAACCTGCCCTACAAGAAATGCTAAAGAGAGGACCCAAAATTGAAATGAAAGGACACTAGACAGTAACTTGAAGCAATATGAAGACATAAATATCTGTAGTAAAGGTAAATATGTAAGCATAAATATAATCCATTATTATTCTACTTTTGGTTTGTAACTCTACTTCCCACAGAATTTAAAAGAGAAATACATAAATAATTATATATCTATATTATCATACACACAATAAAGATAACAATTACAACATAAGGTGGTAAGAAAACAGAGCTGTATAGAGGAAGAGTTTTGTATACTATTGAAGTTAAGTTGGTGTCAATTTTAACTAGACTATTATAAGTTTAGTTTAAACTATTACATTTAGATCTTAAATGTAATCTCCATGGTAAGCCCAAAGGAAATATCTAAAAATTATACACAAAATAAAAAGAAGGGAAACAAAATGGTTCATTATAAAAAATCAACAACAAAACAAAATTCAGTAATGAAAAAAATTAGAGACAAAAATTTATAAGACATACAGAAAAAAACAAAGTTGTAGGAAAA
Organism: Grampus griseus; assembly: GCF_964374135.1. Classification (NCBI taxonomy): domain Eukaryota; kingdom Metazoa; phylum Chordata; class Mammalia; order Artiodactyla; family Delphinidae; genus Grampus; species Grampus griseus. The sequence goes on from NC_139012.1 coordinate 46,045,685, forward strand.
AATCCTTCATTACTAGTCATTACATTAAATGCAAATACATTAGCCTCTCCATTCAAAAGGCAGAGATTAGTATAATGGATACAAAAATTACAACTGTATGTAGTCTACAAGAGATTCAGTTTTAGCTTGAAAGATATAAATAGATTGAAATTGAAAAGATGTCACTAGGGAGAATAGTATGGGGGTTCCTTAAAATCTAAAAATAGAGCTAACATATGATCCTGTAATCCCACTCCTGGGCATATATCCAGAGAAAAACATGGTCCTAAAGGATACATGTACCCCAATGTTCATTGCAGCACTGTTTACAATAGGCAATACATGGAAGCAATCTAAATGTTCATCTACAGAGGAATGGATAAAGAAGATGTGATACATATATACAATGAAATATTTCTCAGCCATTAAAAAGAATGAAATAATGCCATTTGCAGCAACATGGATGAACCTAGAGATTGTCATACTGAATGAATCAAGTCAGAGAAAGAGAAATATTGTATGATATCACTTATATGTGGGCTCTAAAAAGAAATGATACAAATGAACTTATTTACAAAACAGAAACAGACTCACAGACTTAGAGAATGAAATTATGGTCACCAGGGGGGAAAGGTGGGGGGAAAGGATAGTTTGGGAGTTTGGGATTGACATGTACACACTGCTATATTTAAAATGGATAACCAACAAGGGTGTATTCTATAGCACAGGGAACTCTGCTCAATATTATGTAACAACCTAAACAGGAAAAGAATTTGAAAAAGAATAGATACATGTATATGCATAACTGAATCACTTTGCTGTACACCTGAAACTTTCACAACACTGTTAATCAACTATGCTCCAATATAAAATAAAAAGTTAAAAAAAAGCAAAGTGAAGGGATGGAAAAATATTGTATGTAAATAATAACCAAAAGAGAGCTGGAATGGCTATATAAATATCAAATACATATTAATTAATATTAAGTAAATTTTAAAGCAAAACCTATGACAAGAGACCAAAAGATCATTATTATGTATTGTTAAAAGGGTCAAATTGTCAAGAAGGTGATAATTATAAACATGTATGCACTCTTGTACATTGATACTGGGAATTATAAATGTTGCAGCAGCTATGGAAAACATTTCATTGTTCTTTAAAAAGCTAAGAAAAGGCACTTCATGGTAGCCATGAATTGTAAACAAGCCAAATACCCATCGACAGATGAATAAATAAATAAAATGTGGCATATACATAAACGGAATATTATTCAATAATAAAAAATAATGAAGTTCTGATACAAAAAGAACTTTGAAAACATTATGCTAAGTGTAATAAGACAGACATAAAAGGACAAATATCATTTGATTCCACTTATAAGAAATATACAAAATATTCTAATTCATAGAGGAAGAAAATAGATTAACCAAGGGTTGGGAGAAGGGAAGAATACAAACTTACTGCTTCATGATTATAGAGTTTCTATTTGAATGACAGAAAAATTTTAGAAATAGATCATGGAGATGTTTTCTCAATACTGTAAATATTGAAATATTTACTGTAAATATATATATATATATATAAAACCCCAATAAGAAAAATTCAAACATCTGCTTTTAGCTTCATATTTATTTTCCAAGAGAAGAGCAATATCTAAAGCAAATCTGAGCTTTCCCAATAGCTCTTAAAAGTATCAGGCAGGTCTCACATGAGTAATGTTCTGTATACTAAAACAATCACATTGATCCTGGGAATTAGGTATTCTGAATGGACAGGACTGGCTCTTAAAAGCAAACCTGTTGCCAGAGAATAGATTCTACTGCCTGTAAACAGATGGAATTAACTGCTGATAGAAAAGAGAAATTCTATTATCAATAAAAGGAGAAGTGCCATAGGCAGATCAAAATAACAAATCGCTACAGCAGTCTTTACCATATATCTAAAATTAAACATAAAACTGTAAATTACAGAAGAAATTCCAAAGATGGTGGAGTAAGAGTACATGGAACTCACCTCTTCTCACATAAAATACCTTGAGACAAATGAAATGAAAACACAAATTTCCAAAATCTATGGGATCCAGCAAAAGTAGTTCTAAGAGAGAAGTTCATAGTGATACAGACCTTCCTTAAGAAACTAGAAAAATCCAAAATAAACAACCTAATCTACCACCAAAAATAATTATAAAAAGAAGAACAAGGCTAAAGTCAGCAGAAGGAAGGAGATAGTAAAGATCAGAGGAACTAAATAATAGAGATCAAAAAACAGTAGAAAATATCAATGAAACTAAGAACTTTTCTTTGAAAAGATAAACAAAGTTGATAAACATTTATCCAGGTATGACAAGAAGAAAAGAGAGAGGGCCCAAATAAACAAAATAAGAAATGAAAGAGGTGAAATAACAACTAATACCACAGAGATGCATAAAAATCATAAGAGAATACTATGAAGAGTTATATGATGAGAAATTGAACAACCTAGAAGAAGTGGACAAATTTCAGGAACATGCAAGCTGCAAAAACTGAGTTAAGCAGACAATTGGACAATTTGAACAGACTAATCACTAGAAGTGAAATTGAATTTGTTATTGAAAAATTCCCAGAAAACCAAAGTCCAGGAACAGAATTTTTCACTGAACTAGAACAAATTATCCTAAAATTTATATGGAAACACAAAGGACCCCAAATTGCCAAAGCAATCCGGAGGAAAAAAAGAACAAAGCTTGAGGTAAAATCCTCCCAGACTTCAAACTATGCTGTAAATCAACAGTAATCAAAACAGCATAATATTGGCACAAAAACAGATACATTGATCAATGGAACAGAATTGAGTGCCCAGAAATAAACCTATGCACTTTTGCTCAATTAAACTATGACAAAGGAGGTGAGAATATACAATGGATAAGACAATCTCTTCAACAAGTGGTTCTGGGAAAACTGGACAGACATATGTAAAACAATGAGATTAGAACATCCATCACCCCATAAACAAAAATAAACTCAAAATGGCTTGATGACCTAAATGTATGATCTGAAACCATAAAACTCCTAGAAGAGAACATAGACAGAACACTCTTTGACATAAATCATAGCAATATTTTCTTGGATCAGTCTCCTAAGATGAAAGAAATAAAAGCAGAAGTAAACAAATGGGGCCTAATTAAACTTCAAAGCTTTTGCACAGCAAGGGAAACCATTGACACAATTAAAAGACCACCTACAAAGTGAGAAAAATATTTGCAAATGATATGACCAATAAGGGGTTAATATCCAAACTATATAAACAGCTCATGCAGCTTAATATCAAAAAACAAACTACCCAATCAAAAGATGGGTAGAAGACCTGAGTAGACATTTTTTCAAAAGAAGATGCAGGCACATGAAAAGATGCTCAACATTACTAATTATTAGAGAAGTGCAAATCAAAATCACAGTGGGGTATGACCTCATACTGGTCAGAATGACTATCATCAAAAAGTCTACAAATAACAAGTGTTGGCAAGGATGTGAATAAAAGGGATCCCTTGTACAATGTTGGTGCAGCCACTCTGGAAAACAGTATGGAAATTTCTTAAAAAACGAAAAATAGAACTACCATATGACCAGTATTACACTCCTGGGGGTATATCCAGAAAAGCAAAAACAAAGACAAAAACACTAACTTGAAAGTATACATGCACCCCAATGTTCATAGCAGCACTGTTTACAATAGCCAAGACATGAAAGCCACTCAAGTACCCATCAACTGACAAGTGGCTTAAGAAGAAGTGGTGTGTGTGTGTGTGTGTGTGTGTGTGTGTGTGTGTGTGTATATATATATATATATATATAAAATGGAATATTATTCAGCCATTAAAATAATGAAATTCTGCCATTTGCATCAATGTGGATGGACCTAGAGAATATATGTTTAGTGAAATAAATCAGACAGAGAAATACAAGTACTATATGATATCACTTATATGTGGAATCTGAAAAATAATACAGATTAATGCATATGAAAAACAGAAATAGACTCACAGATACAGAAAACAAACTTGTGGTTACCAAAGGGGAGAGAGAAGGGGGAGGGACAATTATGGGTTTGGGATGAACAAACTACTATATATAAAATAGATAAGCAACAGGGATATATTAAATAGCACAGGGGATTATACCCATTACCTTTTAGTAACTAATAATGGAGTATAATATGCAAAAATACTGAATCCCTATGCTGTACACCTGAAATAATAAGAATATTGTAAATAAACTATACTTCAGTTTTAAAAGAACCTGTAAGTGGTAGGGAAATAAAAATTTAATAAATATCAAAAATTGTTCAAGTGTTTTTATTTTATTTATTTTTATTTATTTATTTTTGAGGTATGCGGGCCTCTCACTGTTGTGGCCTCTTCCCTTGCGCAGCACAGGCTCCCGACGCACAGGCTCAGAGGCCATAGCTCACGGGCTCAGCAGCTCCGCGGCATGTGGGATCTTCCCAGACCGGGACACAAACCCGTGTCCCCTGTATTGGCAGGCGGACTCTCAACCACTGCACCACCAGGGAAGCCCAATGTTCAGGTGTTTTTAAATAATTTATAGTGATAGGGACATGTTTGTTTCTCACAATTTTGTTAGTAATCTGTTGTACAATAAAATTTCTAATATATGACACTGTATTCAGTAAATGAACTGTTACCTTAATCTCCTATTTGAAGTAATTTCAGAAGATAAGAATAGTTAAATGTTTAACAATCGTCTCACAGTGCTTAATAAATTTTAGAAGTTGGTTGCATTGGTTAGCTAGGATAATGTCATTTATCTTTACTTTTTTTTTTTAACTGTGTCCTGTTTTATGATATTATCCTCAGAGACATGCATCCTCATCACAGCCTTGCAAGCTCCCTTGTACCTTCATATTTAAGAGAACTCAGTCTCAGCAGTGGAACACTGGTTTTCTGGCAAATACCTTGCTAAAAAGTCCATTCAATTTTAAGCACTAATTAGTAAGTGGCTGAATATAACTATACCTGTTAGAATTCAATTGGAACATCCAGAGCTCCATAAGGAAACCTATTTGCAGCTTTTTAGAGTAATGGATTTGTTTGTACCATCGAGAGTACACTTCTGCTTTCGGTCTCATGTTGAGACTGCCAAAGACAAGGATTTCAGAACATTTTGGAAGGGGAAAATATTTAGAGATAGATGTGGTCTTGACATCCTCCAAATCATGTTAGGTTAAAATATTTTGGAGTAGTATATGCAGGGTAAAATAAGATTACTGAAGTGCTTGACACACTCCAGAAAAGAATATGCCTCTGGACATGATGCTATAATAATGGCAAAATGCATTAGAATTCTACCTGTTGTGAGACTAAGTTTATAAAATGTAAAGTACTAAATTGGCCAGTAGAAAATTGTTCTCAGTGTGTTCACATATTATAAATGCTACTGTCAGATGAATTCAAATGTAAATTTCAAGAGATACTTTTGAAAATTGTGTGACAGGTTTTAGAGGAAAACAATGATTTATCCAACACTAGAGTAGCACAATTTACTATTGAGATATTCTAGAAGGAGTAGTTATATTGTTTTTAATTAGTTGTCTTCTTCTTCCTGGAGGATTTGGAGTTAAAATATTTCCATTAATGAGATTCCACTAGTGAATTCAACTTGTAGAGCAACTCCTTTTAAAATCAGGTCATCCCCAAGATCTTTACCCTTTTGGTCAGTTAATCCTAATACTGCTCTAGGAAAAAGTGCAGCTTGAGAACTGAGGATGGGGTCCTTTTGCTACCACATAGCCACTTAGGGTGATTGAGGCTGTTCATCATAAAAACCCTGTAGCTAGAATGATGAGCAGCCATTTGAATTATCATAGTGCTTATTTATATAACCCCAAAGGTTTCACACCTATTTAACCAGCACAATAAATGGTGCCCTTGTGGTATAAAAAATTGAATGCAGCTTTAAACTGCTTAACTTCCTCTCCTGAGGTAGTTGATACATTGGGAGTCTCTGGCTTGCATTATCATTATATGCCTGGTTATCAGACATGGTTTGCAGACAAATAGTTCCATTCTGGGAAAATTTGAAATATGGGGGGAATCTAATTATGGGCTCCCTGACTAGCAGTAAATCATAGTATTTTACTCTTATTTCATGGTCCCTCTGCTAGAAGGTCTTCAAACATTTTATTAGACAACTTTTCAATTTCAACATCATGAAGAAAATTCCTAGAAATAAAGCAGAGGCCCATTGCTAGAGGAAAAAATATAGTTGGCAACAACAAGCCCAAGGATTATCAGCAAGTGTGTCTCATATTGACTTTACTATGGTTTCTTGTCCTTTGCCTAAAGTTTGCTGAAATTTCTCCATCCTGAAAAACCAAACAAAACTAAAATTTCCTTTAAAATTTCTTTTTTCCAAACCACAGTTATAAATATGTTCCTAATCCACTATTTAAAATATACTAATTGAAGAACCCAGCTCCAGAGAGTCACTCAGAATTCTGTATAAAACTTAAATGAACCCTCTAAAATCTTATGTCTTCTATCTTGCATCTTCTATCTTGCACTTTCAATCCCCTTTCACTCAACTTTCCTTTCACACAAACACAGAGAAGTTCTAGACCTACTGCTCAAATTCATGGATAGATGTCATTTAAGTCTAGTTGACATATTTTATTTTTAATTTAAAAAAAATTAAAATAAATTATAGAGAAGAGAGTATAAATTATGTATAGAGAATCAGTAAGAATTTATTTAATCATGTTGGTTAAAAAAATAGTCCCAAGATTGTAGAAGACCCCTGTGTAAATTATCTCTCTATCTGTTCTCTAGATATAACCAGCATATTGACTTATCTGATAAAATTCTCTTGCTTTTTAAAAATGTAGTTTCTTTACATATTTGCGCATCCTTGAACAAAAATAGTTTAATTTTTCCTTCTTTCCAAATTTGTGGAAATGGAGTCATTTGTGGACTATACCCGAATCAATGCATGATTCATTTGTTTTCATTGCAATAATAATCCAGATTTACTTTTCAGTTCTATCCAGGACTGGCTATATAATTTATGAGGCCCAATTCAAAATGAAAATGTGAGGCTCCTAGTTCAAAAAGTATTAAGAATTTTAATATGGTGATAGCGGAGCATTAAACCAAGCATAGGGACTTTTTAAGCGTGGTACCCTATTCAACAGCAGAGATCACATGTCCATGAAGCCGATACTGATTCCATCATTGATTTACATGTGAATTATGTCTTTGTTTTTCTTTTCTTTTAGTTACTAACACAGATGCTACAAACATCTTGCTGGATTTCTCCTGGAGCACCCGTTCAATTCAATAATTTTTCTAGGATATGCACACCAGAAACTGTTGACTTTTAAGGGACTAGCATTTTTACAAAATCAGTAGCTGATGGAAGATGCTTAGTACAAGTTACATTACAATACAGTAGATTAGATTTCCTTTATTTCACATCCTTACTAGTGTATTATATACTTAATCATGTAGGATAGTATCTCCTCGTGATTTTAATTAGCTTATTAATAAAATAATGATTAATCATCCTTTCATAACCTCTTGTGATAATAATTGGGATATAATTTCCTTTATTGTTTCAATGTGAGAAAAAATATCTTGCAATTTGTTTTCTAATCATTGAACATTGTATATATTTCCATTTAAAATATTTGTAAATGTCTCACAATTATATTTCATTTTTTGTATGTAATTTTTATAGATTTTAAATTAGAATTTCCCTTAGTACATGATAATTTTCATTTAAGACTTTTATGTCATTTTAGTTATTTTCAGTGGAATGTTATTCTGAATAGCTAGCTAGTAGCTAATAGCTAGTCTGTGAAATAATGGAAAATTATGGTTTATATTTCCTGCTATTAATTATCAAAATTTTCAAAAGTAATCTATATTTGCTCTTTATTTTCTGATTCCTCTATTTTCCTCTATTTTCTTATCATATGAATTTGTAATTTCATTTTTTATTTGTTCATCTACTAAATGTAGTTCTTCTAAAAGATCATTGACCATCTAATTCTAAAGTCAGCTAAATTTCAATCTTTTAAACTCGGTTACTGTTTGTCATCTCTCCACATTTTATACATTCCTTTTTAAAGCTCTCCTCTCTTGGCAATAGTGCGCATTACTCATTCCCTTCTTTCTTTTCAGCATGATTCCAGAGAATCACTAATAAAATTATTCTCCTATGTTGTGGTCTTGATCATTTGCTTTCTTAAAAAATAGATTTTCAGTGGTGGACTTCAGTATTTCCATAGTTTTAAGTGCCATATCTAGCCAATAATTCTCAATTTTACATTGAAAATATAACTTTCCTTTTTAACCTAGAATTCAATTCCCAGTTATTTGCCATATCCATGTTTCTTTCTATACAAAATGTCATATATTTCATTGATGACTAAATTTACATATTCCTTTTACATTCCTCATGTGGTTAATAGTATCACTTTTGTCAAAAATGTGACAAATTATTCTGTCAGGAAACAGAACGCTTTCAGTAACCTTAAAACTCTAAACTAGTTTGTAGCATTTACATGATTTTGTCAGTGAAACTCTATTACTTCTTGGACAGTAAGTCATGGATTCATTAATTTTTTTTCACTTCCATGGTAGTAGATGTATTTTTTTCCAGCAGATTAACATAGTTTATTAAACAGAAAATAAAAATCCTAAATAATTTCTATCTAGCTTATTTCTAAATTTTCATGCATCTCTCTTGGCTTCAGAATCCAGCTGAGAGTTTGTTTCTTTTCTTCTCAGTATATACTCTCAGCATTTTGCTCCCATGTAAATTTTCACATTGGTTGTCCTCTATATTGATTATGAATAAATCATATGAATTTCAGGGTCTGAAAGTTCAGCAAAAGCAAATAATGAAAAACAATATGAAGTTTTAAAGTGTTTCAGTTGAATTATAAGAACAGGAAATATTTATGGAAAGTTTATTATATTCTAGGGACTGTGTGAGACATTTTTCATGCAGTAATTCATTAAAGCTTCACATAGATTGTAATGATTTCCTAATCATAGAGAAGGAAAACTGAAGCTTAGAGAAGCTAAGTAATTTATCTAAGATTACTCAAAGGGGTTGAGCCACTTGGCTCAGAATTGGAAGATTAAAAGATGTGCATTTAAATGGTATTCCTTCTGTCTCTGTTTCCCACATAAAGAAATGCATGAGCACAGAAGGCTATAGCTTTATCTAATTCAAGAAAACAGTGAAAAGGAAATATTTTCCAGACATCTGTGAAACAAGATTCCTTCAGTGTATGAATCCTAAAAGGACTTTCTCAATTTTGATTGAAGTTACTTTGAGCACAAAAATTCCAGGACATGAATCTAGATACAGTACTCAAATTCCTCATCTCTTTCTAAAACATCTATTCAATATTTATATCTCATATGTTTTCCCTCTTGTATCTCAAATCCATCATAATCTTTTTATTACTATTGCACCAGTGATCTTCTTGGGAATAAGTGAATCATAGCTAGACTGTTTGAACACCAGCAATCTTTCTAATAACTATTGCTATGGACTGAATATTTTTGTCCCCCCAAAATTCATATGTTGAAATTATAATCCCCAATGTGAATTTGTTAGAGATGGGGCCTTTGGAGAAGATTAGGTCATGAAGTGGAACCAATTCATTTTGGACTTGCTCGGGATCTGTTACACTTTTCAATTTCTCTCTTTCACAAGGGGCACATGTATCTATTCCAAACCTTTCTCAACATTGTGTTTTGGGAGTATATAACAAGTTTGATTTCACAGATTTACAGCTGGAGGAGAGCAGTTTGCCTCAGAATGGAACATACCTTAGTTTCATCCATTTGCACTTTAGCTCATTTTTAAGTGACAATTTGTACTTAAGCTTTAAAATTGATTCTGGAATAGTTAAAACTTTTGTGGCTATTGAGATGAATGAGTGTATTTTGCATGGGAGAAGGTATGAATTTTGGGGGTGGTCAGTGGGGGGAATGTTATGTATTGTGCCCTCCCATTCCTATATTGAAATCCTAACCCCCATATATGATGGTATTAGGAGGTGCGGCCTTTTGGACCTGGTTAGATTGTAAGGGTGGTGTCCTCAAGAATGGGATTAGTGCCCTTATGAAAGAGTCTCTCTGGAAAGAGCTCCTTCACCACATGTGCCAGGAGAGAACACAGCACAAAGACCGTCATCTATGAACCAGATACTGATTCTGCCAGCACCTTGATCTTGTGCTTCTCAGACTTTACAATGATTAGAAATAAGTTTAATCCTCTTTATCATTTAGAGAAAGATAAGATAAAGCATGCCTATGAAAAGATTTACAGATTGTCCTTAACTATCTAAACAATAGAGAAGATGAAAACATAAAAATTACATTTCATATACCTAAATGTGTAAAAGAAAGGAAATGACAAAGAGCACTGCACATTTAGAAAGTATAAAATAAGAAATATACTAATTAAAATTAATGAAAAATAATGTAAATTTATCTTATTCATTATGACTTAAACATACTATTGGGAGGGCATACTATTATTTTTTGTAATTATTTCTATTTCTTCCTGTGAGAGAATTACACTTCTCTGCCCTAAGGACTTCAGGATTGGTCATGTGACTAGCTTTGCCACTGAAATATAAGCAAATGTGATATTTCCAAGCAGCAGATTTAGGAATTAGCACATGGTTAGCCAAGGTTTCTTTTCTTTCTTCCACTAGGAAGGGCAAAATTATTGAAAGAAGACTGATTGATACCCTGGATGAAAGTGATGTGGGCAGAACCATACTGACTCATTATGGATATCTGACCATCAGCTAGAAATAAACCACTATAGTTGTAAACCACTGAGATTTTTGGATTGATTTTACTGGCACATAGTTTATCTTATCCAGAATGACAGAATACTATCTAGAGATTGTTTAATTCAGATTAACAGAATCTTGTCTAAAAAATATTCTATAGAGGATTTTAAGCATCATATATAATCCCTTTGATAATTTACCTACATGTTTCAGCTATTATGTACCCAGTTCTGTTGTTGGGATCATGACTGAACCACCAAAAAAACAAACAAACAAACAAAAAAAAACACTGAGCTGATCTCCCTGTGCTATGCTGCTGCTTCCCACCAGCCAACTATTTTACATTCGGAAGTGTACATATTTTGACGTTACTCTCACTTTGCCCCAGCTTTGTCCCCCCACCCCATGTCCTCAAGTCCATTCTCTATGTCTACCTCTTTATTCCTGCCCTGCAACTAGGTTCATCAGTACCATTTTTTTTTATTCCATATATATGTGTTAGCATATGGTACTTGTTTTTCTCTTTCTGACTTACTTCATTCAGTATGAAAGACTATAGTCCATCCACCTCACTACAAATAACTCAATTTTGCTTTTTTTATGGTTAATATTCCATTGTATATTTGTGTTACATCTTCTTTATCTATTATTCATCTGTCGAGGGACATTTAGGTTGGTTCCATGTCCTGACTATTTTAAATAGTGCTTCAGTGAACATTGTGGCACAAGTCTCTTTTTGAATTATGGTTTTCTCAAGGTATATGCCCAATAGTGGGATTGCTGGGTCATGTGGTAGTTCTATTTTTAGTTTTTCAAGGAACCTCCATACTGTTTTCCATAGTGGTTTTATCAGTTTACATTCCCACCAACAGTGTAGGAGGGTTCCCTTTAAACCACACCTTTTCCAGCATGTATTGTTTCTGCTTTTTTGATAATGGCCATTCTGACCAGCATGAGGTGATAGCTCATTGTAGTTTTGATTTGCTTTTCTCTATTAATTAGCAATGTTGAGCAACTTTTCACGTGCCTCTTGGCCATCTGTGTGTCTTCCTTGGTGAAATGTCTATTTAGGTCTTCTGTCCATTTTGTAACTGGATTTTTTTTTTTTATATTGAGCTCCATGAGCTGCTTGTATATTTTGGAGATTAATCCTTTGTCTGTTTTTTCATTTGCAAATATTTTCTCCCATTCTGAGGGTTGTCTTGTCTTGTTTATGGTTTCCTTTGCTGTGTAAAAGCTTTTAAGTTTAATTAAGTCCCACTTGTTTATTTTTGCTTTATTTCTGTTACTCTAGGATGTGGGTCAGAAAAGATTTTGCTGTGGTTTATGTCAAAGAGTGTTTTTCCTATGTTTTCCTCAAAAGTTTTATTGTGTCTGGTCTTACATTTAAATTTTTAATCTATTTTGAGTTTATTTTTGTGTATGGTGTTAGGTAGTGTTCTAATTTCATTGTTTTACATGTAACCATCCAGTTTTCCCAGCACCACTTATTGAAGAGGCTGTCTTTTCTCTATTGTATGTTCTTCCCTCCTCTGTCATAAATTAGGTGCCTATATGTGTGTGGGTTTATCTCTGGACATTCTATCCTGTACCATTGATCTATATTTCTGTTTTTGTGCCAGTACCATACTGTCTTGGGGAAGATGGGAGAGAGGCTTAAGAAGGAGGGGATATGGGGACATGTGTATGCATATGGCTGAGTCACATTTTTGTGCAACAGAAACTAACACGGTATTGTGAAGCAATTATATTCCAATAAAGATCTATTAAAAAAATAAAAAACAGTCAAAACCTCTCCCCTCATAGAACTTACATTCTAGTGGAAGGAGAATGGTAATCAAATACTTAAATTTTATAGAATGTTAGGTAATAAATATTGTGGGGAAAAATAAAGCAAGGAGATTTGATGGAGAGTCTAGTGGTTGGGAAGGCACTGAATCTTTAAAGTTCTCAGGGAAGATGTCACTGAGAGGGTAACATTTTAGCAAAGACTTAAATGAGGTGAAAGGGCAAGACTTGAGGATATCTTGGAGAGAAGAATATACACGGGGAGAGGTGCCTGGACAAAGATTGTGAGCCAGAAATATAATCACAGCAAGGAAAACAAGTCCAGACCAAAGTGAGTGAGAGAGAAGAGTAGGAGATGAGACCAGAAATGTAATGTTATCCAGATCATGTGAGGTCCTCTGATTTAAGCTTTTATACTGAGTGAAATTGGCAGCCAATGTAGAGTTTAAACAGAAATTCAGTGACATGCAACCATGGTGGCTGTTGTATTTTCAGTGCACTGCAGGGTTAGAATCCAGTTGAACCATTGGGAGGTTTTTACCTATGGTCTGGAAAATAGATGGTGGTACCTGCAAAACAGTAGTAGCAGTGCAATTTGGTTAATTTCTGGACATAATTTAAAGATAGAGGCATTTGGATGTGATGATGATTAGGAAGAGAGTGAGGGTTAAAAAATGTGTGAGGTATGATCCACGTCTTTGCCTGAGTGACTGGAAAACAGGAATTTCTATTAAATTAGAGAAATCTAGAGAAGTTGAGGATTAAGAGGTGATGAAAATCGGGAGTCTTTTACATTAATGGGCATATTACATTAATGGGCATATATTAATGGGCATAGGAGGTGATGAAAATCGGGAGTCTTTTATATTAATGGGCATAGAGATGTCTATCAGGTGTTAGTTATCCATAGTTAGCATCTCCAAGTGGACATGCTAACTATTGAACTCATTGTCTGGAGTTTAGGAGAGTTGACAAGCTACAGTTAAAAATTTAGGAGTCAAACAGATTGATTTAAAGCCATGAGAGGTGTGAACATATCTAAGGAAATGAGAGTTGAGACTTGATTTATAAATGAGTATAACATACTCACTTACATCATAATTTCTGCTAAAGAAAGTGATAACGTGTAGGATTACAGTCACAGTTTCAGAAATCCTAGTTAGGACAGAAATTAGACTTAAGAGTATAAATATGTTGATTGCAAGAGCCATTATCTGACATTCATTATGTATTCAAATCAACCAAAATATATGTAATATAAATTTCTCTTCTTAACAAGATGATATTGTCAATTTTTTATAGGAAAATGACCATATGTCATCACTCATGTAAGTTGTTTTCCTCAATTCCCTAATAGAATGATAAAAATATTTTAAGAAATTACTACATACAGTTGTTTATTTATTAAAAAAATACATGACAAACATAATAAAGTAAAAAGGAGAGGGAAACATCATGTTATTTGAAATGACAAAAGATTTATGACTATATTGAGATGATTTTTTCAAATTATTGTATTACTCTGTGTTCTGGGAAAAAGTTAATCATTAATGATAATCTTAAATTACAACAGCAACTCAAGGATATCAGTAAATGAGCTAATATTAAGAAAAATAAAAAGTATAAAAATTCAATTCAATCTAAACCATATGATTTTTCTGGGGGAGATTCAAAACACCTTCAGGTGAAAGATAATCTATACAAAATATAGAAAAAAATTTTAAAAAAAACATATTCCTTTTACCAATCTACAAAAACATTCCTCTCTTCCTTCCAAAAATAAAAGCAAACAAAAAAATATCAAGGGACAGACAGCAATAAACAACCCTGACAGCTGTCAACTCATAGCTGACATAGCATTAACTGTTAGACTATGGCGTTCTGTTGAACATAAATAATTTCACAAACTCACAATATCACATGAAATCACTCTATGGTCCTGGTGGAAAGAAAGAAACAAACAAAATTTCTCTGTAATCACCTCTGAGCACAAACAACAACAGCAACAGCAACAACAAATAGCCCCCTTTTCAGGATACTGCAAGTGACTGCTACTTCTATTCCATCTACAGTTTTAGCCTTGTTCTGTTTTTCCACCCTCCTAGAAAACAATTATTAATGTACTAACCAAGAGGGCCTTAATGTTCCCCTCAGCTTAACTTAACTGTAGTCATCTTTCGTTTTGATGATAGGTCTCTGACCTCACTTTTCTCAGAGGCTTTACTTTAGAAAACTTTTAATTGTAAATTCTTTCTCTGTTCTTTGAGATGTAAATCTTCTACCAGTCTCTTGCCAGTTTCACCACCCAAGAATGCCTTACTCAAGGACCTGGGAGCCATATTTTTGAAATATAATCATCAAGAAAGATAGCTCTCCTATTTCCTAATCTCTGTGAAAGGATAGGATCCTAACTTTATCAGTAAGCACCAATTAACAAACATGGATGACCTCATCACCTTGACCAATCTCCTGCCTAATGGCCCCAGCATTTAAAAATTTTCCTGTCTTGTTTCAGTGGTGTTGAATTCAATCTCTCTCCCCAGTTGCAAAAGCTTAAACTTCTACTACAATAGTCATTTGTTGTGATTTTTTTTTTGGACATTACTTAATAGAATTACCAGTGCCTTATAATAACATTCAATTCTGAATGTAATCTGGTTTATTGAACCCTTCCCCAAATTACCTAACAGAACCACAAATCTTACAATAAGCACCTGCTAACATCTTCTTTCTAAGATGTCCCTTATTTCCTTATAACCTCTATTGTTTGACTATTGGTGTGTTTCTGGTAAACTTGGCTGGTGAGCACCAATAAGACTAATGTCACCTATAAACATAGGAAAGACTTCTAAATTAATTAAGAAAATATAAACATAAAGTTATCAAAATATATTAAATTACAATAAGCTGTGGCTTTTGGAGGAATGAAAGATTAGTGATTAAACTGTTAAAATGTACTATGAGCTCAAACATTTACCTCTACAGTTTTAAAAATTCCTTTAAATTATCAAATCATATATCAAATTAAATAGTACACATGCACACACATTCACAGCACAATTCATTCAGAACAGCATTAGAAAATAGGAAAAACATTCTGTAATATTGCTAAGTGTATTAAATCTCATTATGGTAAGGACATGACTTTTAAGCTGAGATTTGAAAGGCAAGTAGAAGTTCGACAAGAAAAGACTTAATGGTTTAATGAAACTTACATAAAAGTGCTCAGTGAGTTAGGGCATGAAATGTGATGAGGCCAGTTTCAGGGAAAAGCCCCAGATAACTTGACATGTGTGTTCTTTCAAATATTTTAATAAAGGAATAATAACATTCCTTCACAAAATCTCTCAGAAAATTAAGGAGGGAACCCTTCCCATCTCTTGTTGCTAGTATTACCCTGATACAAAGCCAGACACAGACATCACAAGAATATACAAATTAATATTCCTCAGGAACACTGACACATAAAAATTAATATGATAGAAAAAAAATTAATACAATAGTAACAAAACAAATCCAGCACCATATAAAAATGATTATATACCAAGACTAAGTAGAATTAATCCAAGGAATATACTGTTGTTTTACAATCTGAGAACAATAAATGTAATAACCATATTAATAGAAAAGGATACAGAAGCCAAATTGCATCATAATCTCAATAAATGTCTGAAAAAGTATCTGAAAAAATCCAACATCCATTTGTAGTTTTAAAAAGTATTCAGCAAACCAGGAAAAGAAGGGAATTTCCTCAATCTGATAAAGGGAACTTACAAAAACCTCACAGCTTACATTATATGCAACAGTAAAAACAGAATGTTTCCCCCCTAAGATTGAGAACAAGGCATAAATGTCTACTCTCACCACTTCTATTCAGCATTTTCTTGGAGATTTTAACCTGTACAGTAAGGCAGAAATGAATAGATAGATAGATAGATAGATAGATGGATAGATGGATAGATAGAGATAGAGAGATAAAAGAAGTAAAACTGTCTTTATTCATGGATGACTTGATAATATATGTAGAAGATATCATATAAAGGAATTCACAAAAGAGCTATTAGCATTAATAAAAAAATTTAGTAAGGTTGCAGGATTCAAACTCAGTATAAAAATCACTTCTATTTATACACCTTAGTAACAACAAAAAATAAATGGAAGAAAGAATTCCATTCACAACACCTTCAAAAAGGAAAAAAAAATCTTAATTTAGCAAAATAATTGCAAGTCAAACTTAGAACTACAAAATACTGCTGAGTAAAATTAAAGAACATCTAAACCAGCAGTCCCCAACTTTTTGGCACCAGGGACCAGTTTCGTGGAAGACAAGTTTTCCATGGACGGGGATGGGGTGGGGGCCTGGGAGGCATGGTTCAGGCAGTTATGCCAGCGATGGGGAGAGACAGATGAAGCTTCACACTCACCCGTGCTCACCTCTTGCTGTGCGGCTCTGTTCCTAACAGGCTGCGGACTGATACGGTCCAGTGGCCCAGGTGTTGGAGACCCCTGATCTAAATAAATGGGGAAAAGTTCTATGCTCTTGGGTTGTAAGACACAGTATTGTCAAGATGGTAATTTTCCTCAAATTTATCTGTTAATTTATTGTTTTCTCTAAAAATATCCAACAGCCTCTTTTATAAAATTTCCAGGCTAAAGCTAATATTTATATAGAAATCCAAAATACCTAAAATAGCAAAAACAGTCTCTCAAAAGAAGAACAAAGTTAGAGAAATTATACTTCTTGATTTCCAAACTTAACTACAAAACTACAAAAATTAACCAGTATGTGAAACAAGCATAAGGATAGACATATAGATCAATAATAAAATAGAGAGTCCAGAAATAAGCCCTTGCATGTATTCATTTTCAATAAATGTACTAAAAAATTTTACTTGAAGAATATAATCTTTTCAGCATGTTGTGCTTGGGCACATGTGAGGACTCTTACTTCACATGATACATATACAATGGACCACAGACCTAAAACCTGTAGAAAATGCAGGAGAAAAATTCTGTGATCTTTGATTAGTCAAAAAGTCTTAAATATGACATCCAAAGCATGTTTCATAAAAGAGAAAAGTTGATAACTTTTACTTTATCAAAATAAAAAAAAATTATGCTTCAAAAGGCCCCATTAAGAAAATGAAAAGATAAGCCACTCTGAAAAAAAATTTTGCAATTCATATATGTGACAAAGGACTTTATTAGAATGTTTAAAGAACTCTATAACACAATAATAATATGAAAGCAAATATCCCAATTTAAAAGTCTCAATTTAAAAACAAGTTGAATATACATTTCACCAAAGAAGATATAATGAATTGATATTAACCACATTAAAAGATGTTCAACAATATTATTCATCAGGTAAATGCAAATTAAATCCCCAATGACACCACTATACACCCACTAAAAGGATACAATTAGAAAGAGAGACAATAGCATGCTTTGACAAGAATGTAAAGAACCTGGGACCATCATACCATTTCACATATATGCGAATGTGAAATGGAAGATAGTTTGACAATTTCTCAGAAAGTTTAACATAAACTTATCACTTGACATGACAGTTCCACTACTGGGAATTTAGTTAAGAGAAATAAAAAAAATATTTACATAAGGCAAGCATGCAGCATTTTAGTGATATTAACTATATCCCAAAACTGAACAAAGTCCAGGTGCCCATCAAATGATGAATGAATGGATAAACAAATATGGTTTATCGATATTGATCTCAGGTGGCCTTGGCAGCAGCTTGAAGCAGGATTTTGGCTTTTGGCCAGAGATTGAGGTCTGGTCGCGGCAGTGAGAGTGCTGAATCCTAGCCACTAGACCACCAGGGACCAGTGACCATTTACAAGGCCCTGGCCCATCAGCTATGTAGAAATGAATTTCCACATAGACATGGAAAGTAGTGAAACAAGTGTTTATTAGGAGGAAAAGTGGTGTGTGTGGATAGATACATGGGCGAACTCAGAGTCACACTCACATGGTTGTTTGAATCACTTATATGGGGCATTTCTTCCAGGTTTCCTTTGGCCAATCATCTTGATTTGCCTGGTTCTGAGTTGTATCTGGTTTATCTCAGGGTCCTCCAATGTGTACATGCACATCTCTTAGCCAAGATGGAGTCTAATGAAGAGGCCTATGGGTAAGTTGACATCACCTACTATGGGGTGGCACCCCCTCCCTTTTTGACCCCTGAGGAACCTTTCTGAGCATATGTAATCAGAAAGGTCTCCTTGACTTTGAGAATGAGGAAAATGTGGTCTTTTACCTCTTACCTGGGCAGGGTTCTGTTCTTCTTTCGCTCCTGCTATTTTGGAGTATCTGTCCACAGGGGACAAATTCCAGCTGCTCAGCCTGGGGCCCATCTATCTCCTCCCTCAGTATAATGGGATACAAACAGTTGATACATGCTGCAACATAAGTGAATGTTAAAATATGCTGAGTGAAGGAAAACATGCAGAAGACCCCATGGTGTTTGACTCCAATTCTAGAAGCTTTCTAAAAAAGGTAACTTGATACAGAAAGAAAGCAGATCAATGAGAGTACAAGGCTGAGGATGAGTGGGAGAATGAATTAACCACAAATGATCACCTGGGAACATTTTGGGGTAATGGCAATGTTTATTGGATTGTGGTGATGGTTGAAGAACTGTATACATTTACTAAAAACAAAGAAAGATAATAGAGGAGGAGTGAGTTCCTTTATGTATGTGCCTCTCAGAGGAGGCGATAATGGAGCTAGGACCTGGAGTATGGGAAAGATCCAGGCTAAGTAAGAGTGTTGAGGAAGAGATTAAGGGCATCAAGGAGCCTTCCAGAATAAGGACAACAGGCAGTTCGTTAAATGCTACCACATCAGGATACAATAAATGTATGAAGACATAAACCAGGGCAGCTGCTGATGACAAAATTTCCGCACCTGAAATATTTGCCTAAGCTTGGTTCTCATCTCTCTTCTCTTGCCTAGAATCACAGGAAAATCTTCTCCTTTATATGGAAGCTGGGGAGTGCAAGGAGGGTCTCAACCCCAACAGCCCTTTGTCCTGCCTTCCCTGGTGAGCCTGTATCTGGGTAGAGGAGGTGAGAGTGTCAAAATTCCTCTGTTTTAATTATAGGGATCTGCCCACAACTGAAGAACACATCTCCCAATACTAGAAGCAGAATACAAAGTTAGATAAACCTCATTCTACTGTCCTCTGCCTCCTTGCAGAGCAGTTTTCTTCTTCTACTGAAGAAGCCCTTCCTCTCTCCAGCTCTCTAATTCATGCTCAGGGAGCTGCATGTCAAGTAGACATAGATCCTAACAAGCTTTTACTAGGGCAAAAGCAAGAAGACACCACGGAACACCTTCTGATCCTTGGGGACCTTTAGTAATTTCGTCTGCAAATCATTAGGCAGATTTTATCAACTGTTTCTAGCTAAGTGGGCTGAATGGGCAAGCACAGGACCCCACACTCAGAAGGTTCTCTGATTTGTTTAATTCTCTGCTATCACCATCTTGGAATTCTGAATAACTTGAACTTCCATTTTGTAATGGAAGGACAATGAAACAAAGAAAGAAATCATAACAGCAATAACAATAATAGCACCATCAACAAAATTGAGATTATCAAAACCTACACATCTATGTCCACTTAAAAAATACCACAACATTATAAAGAAGAAAAAATCAGGCAGAAATGTAGGCAAACTCCAGCAATACCCCCAAATGTGAGAATACTTCTCACTGTAAATAAATAAAGGAGGAAATAGTGACAGAAAGACAGCAATGTGCTGAGTACCAAGTGACATTGTTAAACTTGTACAAAATGATACTTCTTATTAAAGGATTAGGGAAGCAACTGAAGCCTCAAAAGGCAAAGTTGACTTGATAAGGGGAAAAGTACTTGAGTCATAGAACACACTTGTCTAGTTATCAAACAAAACAAAACAAAACAAAAACACACAGCTAAACAATATAAAGATATTTAAGGGGGCATGAAGGACTTTGGAAATAACAAATAGATCTAATATAAAATCATTGGATTTTAGACTTGGGAAGAAACAACCTTCTGTCTTTCAATGAAACCGTGTACAAGCCCCTGTGTCCTTGTCTTTTGAAGCAAAAGTTTGACTCAAGAGTTAATGAATGAGAAATGTGAAGACGTAGAAACAAAGAGTAGCTGTTGGGCTGGGGAACTGGTAACAATTTAGACTATAATTCTGCCACATCACAGAATCACTGAACTCCCAATTCCCTGAAATATATAGATAAAGGTCTGACACATATTCCTAAGTTGTTTGTACAGGAAGCAGACCCTCACCAGATGAAAATTGCTCACTTCAAGAACATAGACCCTAGACTGGTTGAAACCAGAAGGGTGATGATGTTTGAAACCACCTTGATACCAACCAATCCCAGAAATGTCCACGAACTGATCATGCCTGCACCTTGAACACTGTAAGACTCCTCACTACCTCCTCCAGGGGTGGAGTCATATAGTCTTGAAGGCATTAGCCTGTTGTGGCCCCCTTTGCCTGGCAAAGCAATAAAAGCTACTCTTTTCTACTTCACCCAAAACTCTGTCTCCGCATTTCTATTCAGCACTGGTGAACAGAAGCCTAGTTTTGGCAACACCAGCATTCTTACTGAATTGCTCCAATGGCAGCAACTGCTCCAATTCAAAGATTCAATACTCATTTTGTTGCTAATTCCTCCCTCCCTAACATAACCCTCCTAATCTCCAGTAATTCCTTCAGTAGGGTTTCCAGGGTCCATCACTCCAGCCGTTCTCTTGCCCAATACCTTCAAATCCATTTACTATATTCATCTTTTCTCCTCTATAAGACAACATTCTGATCCTGAGTAAATCTAGCTGTCTGACTTCCTCATAACTGTTAGTAGATGTTGTAATGCTTTTTGATATACCATAAAACTGTAGTGTCCAATATTTGTGTAACTTTCATCACTGCCAAGATTTTTTTCTTGTTTTCCACAAAGACAGTTTCAAATGGTTTAATTGTCTTCATCTTCTTATTTCTTCATGAAACTGTCCAAAAAAAATTGTGCCAGCCTGTGGAAAACAGACATGGAAGACTTACTCAAGACTATTTCAATGGAAGAAAGAGATTTAACATAACTCCACTGAAATGAAAAGTAGTGGAAAAGTACTGGTGGATGTTAGAAGAGAGGCTGGAACATTCTGTGTTTGCTCATTGGCAGAAATGAAAGTTAAGTCCCTACTCTCCCACAGAGACGGGAAGATAGTAATTGTATCTTTCTTGATGATTACATTTCAAAAAGATGGCTCCCAAGTTCATGAAAAAGATATTGCTGGGTTGCAAAACTGACAAGAAACTGTGAGGAGATTTACATCTTAAAGAGACATAGAAAAAATGTACAATTTAATTTTTCTAAAGTAAATCCTCTGAGAATAGGAAGGACTGTGAAGTCCAGACCCAATAGGCAAGAAGAGACACGTCTGAAGTTTGGTCAAGCTGAGGGGAAATTTAAGGCCTTGGTCCTACCCCCTCACTCTTTTTTTTTTTTTTTTTTTTTTGCGGTACGCAGGGCTCTCACTGTCGTGGCCTCTCCCGTTGCAGAGCACAGGCTCGGGACACTCAGGCTCAGTGGCCATGGCTCACAGGCCCAGCCGCTCCGCGGCATGTGGGATCTTCCTGGACCGGAGCACGAACCCGTGTCCCCTGCATCGGCAGGCGGACTCTCAACCACTGCGCCACTACCCCCTCACTCTTGCGAGGAAGCCCCTACCCCCTCACTCTTAATTAATGACATCTACTTCACATAAGCCTTTCATCCTACCTATGAGTTGACTTGTTCCTTTCTTCCTAGGAAAGTGGTTTTCCTTATTTCCTCCTCTCTTCATGTAACCTAAGCCCCTTTCCCTGTATCTTGCATTCCATAACTTTGACAGCAGGAACAAAACAATATAGTCCGTTGGCTCCAAATCACTTTTATCTTATCTTCTGTTATTCAGCTTCTCTTTAGAGCCACACTTATTGAAAGATTTGATAAAATCACTGTCTCCTAGTCTTTACTTCCTATTTTTCACCCATTAATTTTTCTCTGTATCACTTACAAAAAACTTCCTTTATAACAAAAAGCAATGGTGATTTAATGGTTCCCTTTATACTTGGTATTTCAATAGCATTTGGGTGTACTGAGTATACTGCCTGTTTTGATATCTACTTAACTACCACAATACTATAATTTCCTAATTTTACCCTTGAGGTACAGGCATATTTTGTTTTCTTCATATAATATTTCCCTTTGCTTTTTCTTAAATGCTGGTGTTATAAGAATTATATCTTTCTAGGCATATACTCAGAGAAAACCATAATTCAAAAAGACACATTCACACCAATGTACATTGCAGCACTATTTACAATAGCCAGGTCATGGAAGCAACTTAAATGCCTATCAACAGATGAATGGATAAAGAAGATGTGGTACATATATACAATGGAATATTACTCAGCCATAAAAAGGAACGAAATTGGGTCATTTGTAGAGATGGGGATGGATCTAGAGACTGTCATACAGAGTGAAGTAAGTCAGAAAGAGAAAAACAAATATGGTATATTAACACATATATGTGGAACCTAGAAAAATGGTACAGATGAACCAGTTTGCAGGGTAGAAATAGAGACACAGATGTAGAGAACAAACATATGGACACAAAGGGGAGAAAGTGGTGGTGGGGGTTGGGGGTGGGATGAATTAGGAAACTAGGATTGGCATATATACATTAATATGTATAAGATAGATAACTAATAGAACATGCTGTATAAGAAATAAATAAAATAAATTTCAAAAATTAAAAAAAAGAATTATGTCTTTAACCCTCTTCTCATCTACACACTCTCTCAAATTGTATCCACTTCTGTTACTATCTATAGACTGATAACTTCTGTGTATTTCTATTGTAAATATTCCTCTTGAGTTTCTGACCACACATAAAACTTAACATCTCACTGACAAAGAAAGAAAACAAACAAGAAACAATGAAATTGAGAACTGGTTCATTGAAAAGATAAGCAAAATTGACAGGCCATTAACTAGGCTAACCAAGAAAAAAAAGAGAGAGGGCACAACCAAATAAAATCAGAAATGAAAGATGAGAAATTACAACTGATATCACAGAAATACAAAGGATCATAAGAGACTACTATGAACGATTGTACCTCAACAAATAGGACAACTTATAAGAAATGGATACACTTCTAGAAGCATACAGTCTTTCAAGACTGAATCAGGAAGATATAGGAACTCTGAATAGACTGATTACTAATGAGGACATTGAAACAGTAATCAAAAAGCTCCCAATAAACAAAAGCCAAGGGCAAATGGCTTCACTGGTGACTTCTACAAAACATTCAAAGATTTAATATCTATCCTCAAACTTTTCCAAAAAATAGAGAGGAAGGAAACTGTTCAAAGACATTTTACAAAACCAGCATTACTCTGATATCATAACAAGAGAAGGACATTACCAAAAAAGAAAATTACAGGTCAATATCCCTGATGCACATAGATGCAAAAATTCCCAATAAAATATTGCCAAACAGAATTCAACAATACATTAAAAGGATCATACACCATGATAAAGTGAATTTATTCCAGAGATGAAAGGATGCTTCAACATCTACAAATTAATCAATATGATTCATAACAATAACAAAAAGGAGGAAAATTATATTATCATCTGAATAGATGCAGAAAAACGTGACAAAATTCAACATTCATTTATGATAAAAACTTTCAGTCAAGTGGTTATAGAGGGAACATACCTCAATAAATAAAGGCCATATATGACAAACCCATGGCTAACACCATACTAAGTAGCCAAAAGCTAAAAACTTTTCTTTTAAGATCAGGAACAAGAAAAAGGATGCTCACTTTCACCACTTTTATTTAGCATAATATTGTAAGTCCTAGCCACAGCAATTAGGCAAGAAAAAGAAATAAAAGAAATCCAAATTGGAAAGAAAGAAGTAAAACTGTCACTATTCACAAAAGACATGATACTATATAGAGAAAACCCTAAAGACTCTACCAAAAACTATTAAAACTAATAAATAAATTCAGTAAAGTCACAGAATACAAAATCAATATACAGAAATTTGTGCCATTTCTACACATTAATTATGTACTATCAGAAAGAAAAATTAAGAAAATCCAATTCCAACTGCATCAAAAAGAATAAAATATCTAGGAATAAATTTAACCAAGTAGGTGAAAGATCTATACATTGAAAACTATAAGACACTGATAAAAGAAACAAAAAATTGAAAGATATTTCATGCTCATGAATTGGAAGAATTAATATTGTTAAAATGTTCATACTACCCAAAGCAATCTACAGACTCAATGCAATACCTATCAAATTTCCAATGACATTTTTCACAGAACTAGAACAAATCTAAAATTTCATAGAACCACAAAAGACTCTAATAGCCAAAACAGTCTTGGAAAAGAAGAATGAAGCTGGAGGTATTACATTTTCTGATTTCAAAGTATACTACAAAGCTATAGTAATCTAAACAGCATGGTACTGGCCCAAAAAAAGACACACAGATCAATGGAACAGAGTAGAGAGCCCAGAAATAAAACCACACATATATGGACAATTAATCTAGGAAAAGGGAGCAAAGAACATACAATGAAGAAGGCACAGTCTCTTCAATAAATGGTGCTGGGAAAACTGGAGAGTCACATTGAAAGGAATGAAACTAGACCTCTATCTCACACCATACACAATAATTATCTCAAAATGGATTAAAACCTTACATGTAATACATGAAACCATAAAGTTCCTATAAGAAAAGATGGGGGTAACCTCATTGACATGTGTCTTAGTGACGTTTTGTGGATCTGACTCCAAAGACAAGGGAAACAAAAGCAAAAATTAACAAATGTAACTACATCAAACTTAAAAGCTTTTGCACAGCAAAGAAAACCATCATCCAAATGACAATGAGAAGATATTTACAAATCATATATCTGATAGGGGTTGATATTCAAAATATATAAAGAATTCATACAACTCAACAACAAAAAAACAAACAACCCACTTTTAAAATGGGCAGAGAACTTTAATGGATATTTTTCCAAAGAAGACATAAAGATGGCCAACAGGCATATGAAAAGATGTTCAGCATCACTAATGATCAGGGAAATGCAATTCCAAACCAGCTCACACATGTCAGAATGGCTATAATCAAAAAGACAAAAAATAGCAAGTGTTAATGAGAAGGTGGAGGAAAAGGAAAAGGAACCCTAGTACAATGTTGCTGAAATGTAAATTGGTGCAGCCACTACAGAAAACTGTATGGAAATTCCTCAAAACATTAGGACTAGAACTACCATAAGACTCAGCTATTCTGACTTTTGAATATTTATTTGAAGAACATGAAAACACTAATCTGAAAATATATGTATCCCTATGTTTACTGAAGCATTATTTACAATAGCCAAAATATGGAAAAAAATCTGAGTTGGCCATCAATAAACAAATGGATAAAGAATATGTGTTTTATGTATACAATGGACTATTATTCAGTCATAAAAATGAATTAAATCCTGCCATTTGAGGCAATATGGATGGATCTTGAGGGTATTATGCTAAGTCAAGTAAATCAGGTTAAGAAAAACAAATACTGTGTAATTTTACTCATATGTGGAATCTAAAAAAATAAATAAATAATTAAAAAACAATGAACAAACTCATAGGCAGAACAGATGAGTGGTTACCAGAGAGGAAGGAGTTTGGGATGGGGGTGTACAAAATAGGTGAAGGAGTCAACAGTGCAGTGATGGATGCAGGCTTGTGGTGATCACTCTGTACTGTATATAGATGTTGAACTGTAATGATGTACACCTGATTTTATATATATATATATATATATATATATATATATGGACACACACGTATATAAAACATCTCACTATGGATGTAAATATGGTACACAACTAATCCATTCAAAACTGAACTCATCAGCTTTACTCTCCTGTCCTCAACGTTGTCTTCATATTTCTCCCCATTTTTTATTAGGTGGAACCGTTTACCTAATAAAAATCTGGGAGTCACCTGTGATTTTCTTTCTCTCATTCATTTCAACTCAAATACCAAGTCATGTTGTTTCTAAATGTTAAAATCTCTTGAATCTACAAATTTTTCTCTATTTTGACTGTTACTTCTCCACTTTGGGTCCATTATCTCTCATCTAGCTTATTGTAATATCTTTCTAGAATCAAGCCTGGACCCCTTTTAAGAAATTCTTTAACTAGCATTTTAATATATAAATCTGGCTATTTTATTTACTTACTTTGAAAATTTTGTACTATGTTCCTTACTTTAAACACTTTATAAAATAGTTAAGCACTTTGAATCTTACCACTTCAGGCAAATTCTCCATAATCCTAAACACCTCTTGTACTATTTTGTATCTATCCTAATTGCTGTTTAGTTCTTCAGATGTTAAATGGTCTCATATCTCCAAGTTTTAACATTTGCTTTTTCCTCTAACTGAAATACACCTCTACTTCCTATACAACCTCTCACTGGGTATATTAGTTAGCTGTGCTGCAGTAGCAAACAATGCCAAACTTTCAACAACAAATTTAT
Organism: Grampus griseus; assembly: GCF_964374135.1. Classification (NCBI taxonomy): domain Eukaryota; kingdom Metazoa; phylum Chordata; class Mammalia; order Artiodactyla; family Delphinidae; genus Grampus; species Grampus griseus. Next base: position 46,072,905 of record NC_139012.1, read on the forward strand.
TTTTCTCATTCATTTTACATGCTGCCATCATGAGTCAGCTGCTGTAACTTTACTGAAAAGTAAGGCATTTAATTATTATTGTTTTTCTCTTTAACTTGGCAAAAGCCCCTTGTTTTCATACATTTCGTGTTCTTGTTGTTTTGTCTATTTTTGTCAGTACATTGAATAGTATGTTGGACTTTTAATAAGAAATATTGAACTAAATTGATATGTTAGCATTCAGACAAACCTTGATGCCTATATTTCAGATTTAATATACAACCAGTATCTATATAATGTATACCTTTTTTTAATTTATTTTACTTTTCATTACATGCTATGATTTTCAACAAGGAAAAACACAAAGAAATTAAGTGTACAATAGTGTGTAAAAATCATTATCTTAAGGTCAAAAGAAACCCAGAACACCTAAAATAAAGACTTGATTAAGTATGTTTTAAGTTACTTTTTTATTATTTTACTACATTCCCAAGGACACAGTGTAAAGTGAATTGGAGTGAAAAAAAATTGAGTGATCAGTATCATCATGGCCTAAATTACCTTGAATCATTTGCTCATCTCTAACTGTTATGAGCAACTTGAATGGACATTTTCTATATCAATTAACATGATACTGAATATATTTCAATTTAATTTCCTCTTAAATACCATTTTTATGTGCTACATAGAACAAGATTCTGGGGTGTAGCCTTCATTTCCAGTTTATTTGCTTCAGTTGAAAGATAATTTGATTGCTTTCCTTTTGTGTCAGTTAGGATACTATTAGAAGTTTTTCATACAAATATGAAACTCAAAATTGAGTTTATAATTATCTGTACAGAATTACTGGGTCTATTTATGTGATCTTTTTCTAAAGAGTATGAGTATTTCTGTCTCCTATAATACGTAAATGGAGAAGACCTGAAGGTAAAATTCAACTTGTACTGAATAGAAAACCATCCTAAGAGCTACAAACCCCAAACACAGATCAGTAGAAATTTCTTTAAATCCAGCCCCAATTTACTCTCTTGGACTATTCTAATAGATAAATAAATGAGTTCTCTATATCTGGACATGCCATGTTTCAATTCATTTATTTATAGCCAGAGTGAGCCTTCTGACTCCTAGTATGATCTTATCATTCCCCTGTTTGAGAGTCATCAATGTTCTTTTAAGGAATCTTGTAAACTTTTCAACCCCTAAATCTTAACATTGGCACTCTAGCTATATTGCATGAACTGTGTTTGTGTCAAAATGTTTTGATTTCTATGCCTCCACATATAATCTTCTCTATATCTGAAATGACTTTTCCCATCTTCTTTGCATTGGTGAAATGTTTGGCTTTTTTAATGACTCAGTTATTTAAACTGTTGGGTTCCTTCTTCCTTTATTTATTTTATAATTTATTCAACACATAATTATTAAGAAGCTACAATGTGTTGGATAGGATGGCAAGACTTGGATAAATAAAAGTAGATAGTCACTCTAAGCTTTTTGTGAAATAGAATATCCAATGTCTCATATAAATATAAAGACATAGCAAGTGAACAGTGCTATAAAGAAAAGAAACATGGAATTATGATAGAACATAAATTAGGAACATTACCAAATCACTGAGTTAATGAAGCCTTTACAGACAAAATAATAATTAAAACAAGAAGTAAAAGGTGAGTGAGTAGGAGCTGACTACATGAAAAGGCAGGAAGAGAGAATTCAAAGCAGAAGGAAAACCATGTTAAATTCTCTGTGGTAGAAATTGGTTTGGAAGATACAACATTTTGAAAGAGGATTCATCTAGGTGAATGATGAATTTGTAAATCCTTCAAGTTGCAGTCCAGGGAGCCGTGTAAAATATCTTCCACTTATTTATCATAGCTTAAAGTATGTTCATGAGGGAAATCTATGGAGAACATCCTGCCTTTCCTATCTCTTTTGTTCAAGCTATATTTTATTTTGTGAATATTGTGCAAAGCTTGTCAAATGGTCATTCTCTAATTGGAGTTTAAATGAAGTTTTCTTTAGTTGTGCTTCCACTGCCATTTCTCTCAGAAGCTTTATCTAACGTTAAAGAAGATTTGATGTCTGTGCATCTGCATAACTTGGATTAAATTATTCTGAGTTTTTGTTTGCTTTGTTTTACATATGGTTGTGCACATAACTCCATATGCACAGAGAAGTCAGTACTATTAAACAAGACACATAAAATGAGCACAGGTAACTAATGACTCAACTACCAGACAGCCATCCAGTTAGTTATGAAGAATCTAAATTTATTAAACCAAAAAATATACATCTCTCATATGAATGGATAAAGATGATGTGACACATATATACAATGGAATATTACTCAGCCATAAAAAGAAACAAAATTGAGTTATTTGTAGTGAAGTGGATGGACCTAGAGTCTGTCATACAGAGTGAAGTAAGTCAGAAAGAGAAAAACAAATACTGTATGTTAACCCATATATATGGAATATAAAAAAAAATTGATTCTGATGAACCTAGCTGTAGGGCAGGAATAAAGAGGTACATAGAGAATGGACTTGATGACATGGGGTGGGAGGGCGAAGCTGGGGTGAAGTAAGAGTAACATCGACATATATACACTACCGAATGTAAAAGAGTTGGCTGGTGGGAAGTAGAAGCATAGCACAGGGAGATCAGCTTGGTGCTTTGCGATGACCTAGAGGATGGGATAGGGAGGAGGGGAGGGAGGCTCATGAGGGAGGGGATATGGGGACATGTGTATGCATATGACTGATTTGCTTTGTTGTACAACAGAAACTAGCACAGTATTGTGAAGCAATTATACTCCAATAAAAAGCTATTAAAAATTATATATATATATATACATCTCTCTAAGTATTATATTACTGTTACGGGCAATAGAGAGGAAAACTTAGTTCATAGGCAGCTCTGTATTACAACAAGTGCAAGAAATTTTCAAACATTGTAAATTTTATGAGAAATTACAAATGAGAAAAAGACAAGCTTTTCTTCTACTCCAAATACCTTAAAAAATAAATACTTCGTTTGTGAGAAAATGCCCCTAGAAATATTACATAGATTAATGAAACTATGAAAATCATTTGGGAGCCTCATTTAGATACACTGACACAGTGTACTACTTTCTAGAATACTCAACACTCATCACAATAAGGACCCTAGAGCACAAAGTACTAAAGAGTTTTTAAAATTTTCTTATTAGTTGAAAATATTTATTAAATATTGTGCAATGGCGCTTTCTCCAGAAATTTCTGAAATACTTTAAAAAAGGTATTTGAGTCTCACATATTTAGAAGTGAGGAAATATCCTATTTCTTCTTACTTAGTAAGAATAAAACACACAAACATTCTTTTACTCATTTGATGTAACTATACTATTTGAAAAAATTGATTTTCATATATAAACACAACCAATCTGTAGAACTAGATAATTTTTAATATTAATGTAGCATTACATAAACCTCACTAAATCTATCTTTTACTATAGGTAATTCTGATTAAATAAATTTGACATATGCTTTAAAAGACTAAAGAGGCAAATTTGACTTAATCATTTCGGACATATATATACACAAAGGAGAAAATTCAGACTACCAAATATGAGCACTGGACAGAAACAGAGAAAGCCCCCAGAATTAAGTGTGCATCTATCTGGCCAAGTTATATTCAGTATTTTCTCACTTCTACATTTTTATCCTTTAAAGAATCCTCCTTAGAGATCTAGGGTCTACTAGATCATTCATAAGACGCTGTCGTGTTTTTAAAAACTAAAAAACATGGAAACCCTCAATTAAAATTTATATTTTTCATGCCCTGAGGGATTCTTTTATGCCAATTTTAAGTAAGTTAATTTGTATTCAAAATTTAACTGACTTATTTGAATAACTCTTGCTATTTTCTTTGTTCCAAACATTACTATGATAATTTTTATATAGCTTATGGTTAACAGTATTAGGCATGTTTAAAACACTCGTGCTATCAGACAAAATCCAATAAGTGTCACAGAGAGCTGTGAATGTTGTTTTCTGACTAAGATGATATGAGAAGGCTTTAGGGAGAAAGGAGCCATATGTCAGAGTTTTGAAGACTAGGTACACTTTGTAAAAACTCAGATGGAGAGAAAGAACATTTTAAATAATACAAAATTTTTAAAAGAAGAAATGATGTAGGAAAGTTAAGCATCTCTTGATGAACAGAATGTAGTAGTAAAGTTTGGAGACAGTGAACATTTTTTTGTAAAAGGGTTGTAAACAAGGCAAGAAAATACATATGTAAGGGAAATGTATTGGGAAGCATCTGGAATGGAAGAGTAGAGGAAGACACAGCTAAAGTTGCTGTTGTTGTTTAGTTTTATTCATTTTTAATTGATGAATTCTTAATATTTAAGCTTTCATGTAGAGATTTTACTTTATTAATAAGTTGGCTCACTCAAAACCGGAATTTCAATGACAATAGAACTTGTTGCTCCCAAGAGAATGATAATTCCTTAATTTTTACTGTTCATTTTAAAATAACTTTTTACTGAAATACATTTTAATGTGAGTATCAGAAAAGCCCTAAAATCATGAGTGCACAACTGAATGAACCTTTATCAAGTGAACACACCTGTGTAATCACAGCACAGATGAAGAAGTAGAATATTTCCAAAACCCAGTATTCACATTCTCCTTTAGTTGCTGTATATCTCACAAAGGTGATTGGTAACCTGACTTCTATCATGATAGATTATTTTTGTCTGTTTATAAACATTATATAAATGGAATCATAGTGTACACTATTTAATATCTGGCTTCTTTAACTCAACAGTAGGCTTGTAATATTCATGTCATGTGTAACAAAATTTCTTTCTTATTTATTGCTATATAGTATTCCATGGTCCCGCTAAGAAGAAAACACAATACATATAATTATCCATTTTACTGTTGGTGGTTATTTAAGCTGTCTTCTGTTTGGAGGTACCATAAGTAATGTAGGAATGAATAGTCTCTGTTATGGAATGAATTGCACCCCCCCAAATTTATATGTTAAAACCTTAATCCCTAAAGTGATCGTATTTGGAGATAGGCCTTTTAAGGGAGGTAATTAAGGTTAAATAAGGCCATAAGAGTGGGGCTCCAATTTCATGGGGTTAGTATCCTAGAAGAAGAGAAAGAGACACCAGAGATCTCCCTTTCTCTCTGCCTCAGTACAAACACAGAAAAAAGGCCACTTGTGGACACAGCAAGAAGGTGGGCATGTACAAGCCAGGAAGAGAGACTTCACCAGAAACCAAACTTGGCACCTTGATCTTGGACTCTGGCCTCTATAACTGTCAGAAAATAAATATCTGTTGTTTAAGCTACCTAGTCTGTGGTATTTTGTTATGGCAAATCAATTAGTCTAATAAGCTCTCATACATAAATACCATAAAATTCTGTGTTCATTTTAATATAGAGGTTTTGTAAATTTTTCATTAGTTTTTTTGTTTGTTTGTTTTGCTTTGTTTTTGGCTGATTGTGTCTTCATTGCTGTGTTCAGGCTTTCTCTAGATGCGTCGAGCGGGCTTTCTCTAGTTGCGTCGAGTGGGGGCTACTCTTCATTGCGGTGCACAGGCTTCTCATTGCTGTGGCTTCTCTTTGTTGCAGAGAACAGGCTCTAGGTGCATGGGCTTCAGCAGCTGTGGCATGTGGGCTCAGTAGTTGTGGCTCGTAAGCTCTAGAGTGCAGGCTCAGTAGCTGTGGCACATGGGCTTAGTTACTCCATGGCTTGTGTGGACCAGGGCTCGAACCTGTGTCCCCTGCATTGGCAGGTGGATTCTTAACCACTGCACCACCAGGGAAGTCCATTTTCATTAGTTTCATTACTAGGTAACCGAAACTTTCTGCAACTACTAAAATGCTATCAATCACTTTGTAATTTTCATTGTCAACTTATAAAAACATTTTATGTTGGCCTGGCATACAGTTCTCTGTAAAATTTAACTTTTTAACTGTAACAGTTTATTTCTAGATTATCTTGGATTTTCTATATACACATTAAGTCATCTCCAAATAGGCAGTGTTTCATTTCTCTTTCTCCAATTCTTATAATTTATATTATCTTGCCTTATTATACAAGTAATATTTCTAGTAATATGATAAATAGAAGTGATAAGAGTAAACACACTTCTTTTATTCCTGATCTCAAGATTGAACACTTTCAATCTTTCACTGTTATGTGTGATGTTTAGTGGAGGTATTTTAAAAATACGGTTGACTCTTAAACAACATGGGTTCAAACTATGAGGGTTCACTTATACACTGATTGTTTTTCAAAAGTAAACACTACAGTACTACTTGATTTGAGGTTGGTTGAGTCCTTGGAAGTAGAACTGTGGATATGGAGGACGAACTGTAAGTTATAATCAGATTTTCAATTGTGCAAAGGGTTGGCACCCATAACCCTCATGTTGTTAAAGGGTCAACTGTACTCTTTAACTAATTAAGATAGTCTTTTACCATTTGTAGTTTACTAAGATGTTTTTCTTATATTTATCAAATGATAAAATGCATCTACTAAGAGTATGACTTTTTTCTCTTCCTTTGTATCAGTCAGGATTTGATTAGAGAAGCAGGTCACTAGAAATGATTTCAAATAAGGAGAATATTATTTGAATTTGACCTTAGACAATTGTGGTAATTAAATAAACAGCTCATGCAATTTTGTTGACTTGGAGTCTGGTACAGCACAGGGTAGCATCTGCATCAGCAGCACAGACAGTTAGGAAGGAAGATGAATGGGAGGTAGAGAAGACCGAGGACAAACTGGAATCCATGAAGAGAAGCTCAAACTCACAAAGGTAAATTGAAACCCATTAGTCTCACCATATCTAAGCTTCCAACTTCAATGATCTGAGTGATCTGCAGGAGAAAATGGTATTATTTCATCTAATCCAGTAGTGAGAGCAACAGAAAATAATGACCTAGAGGAAGCTGAAGGGACTAGTACCACGTACCAACAATGTGAGCCAGTTGATTGATGGCAGCATGCATGAGTTGCAACAGTGCCTGAACTTACTCTGACTCCCCCGCATAAAAATGGCAGCTGTTTATTTTTCACCTTCCAAATATTATATAGCTTTCTCTTGTAACCAACCCTAGACAAGCCACATTTGAAGAAGGAAATTCTTTTCCAGTTGAGCTATATTGACACAGAACAAATACATACACAGCTATCCATACCTAACTTCCAAATAAAGACAAAAGCAAAAGCCTGATTCCACGTAGGATGATAGTATAATAGCTAGTATAACTGAAAGCATTCTAACTGTAAACTTTTACATCACCCCTAAGCATCTTTCTCCTCAAAGTAGTAGACATCAGGGTAGAGTGGGTAGAAAGGATGGGGTGTTGAGCAAGAGACACTTCATGCCTGTAAATAAGACATTGTATTTAATTTTTGTTTTGAGAAGCTGTCTACACAGCTCAACCAAACAAACTTCTAATGTTTTCCGTCCACCCAATTTTCTATATCTTCATTCCCAACACCATATATTTTACTCTTGGGGACTTCTTGACCCAATAGCTCTAGCCATCTTGTCTGTCATCTGGGACTGCAGAACTTGTTTCCCTATTGTCATAAAAACATACCTCTTCCTCCTGCCTGAAGGAGAGTGAGCAATGATCAAAGCACCATTTGGGCAGCTTTTTTCAATCCTTCTTCTCACTGTTCATCCTTTAAACATTCATTAGCAGGTAGAGAAGTGGGGGACCCTTACCAGCACTCCCACTCACTCACCACTTGGATAAGGACATTTGCTAACAGCTCCAAATGCAAATTTTTGTATTCCTTATGTCAGCTCAAACCATCATCCTTTCTCTTCTAGAAAGCCATGCCTTTGTCAGCACTTCATTCTCATTGCCCAAACTCTCAGTACCTATGAAGAATCTGAAATTTTACACTGTTTGCAAGCTAACAAGTTAGTCTGCCACAGTTTGATGGATACTAGAGAGAAAAATGAGTGTACTGGGTCAAAGATAAAAGAGTTACTAGTCACAAAGATAGCAGCAGTCAAAGTGTCAGGATTTGTGCTAGTTCCCTGAGACCGAATTCCCACAGAGTGATTCAAAGGGGGTTAGATATTGCCTGCACATACTATAGCTTGTATTACAGTAGAAAAAACCCAAGTTTAGGAAACCCAAGCTTTTATACTGGTCAGGTTGTTCTGTTTTTTGCCCGGACATTATCTTTACTATACTGGATTGTAATGAAGCTTGCCATTTACTCCAGAGGGAGGTGCTATCTTAATCTTCCAAGGCTCTGTGCTCTACAGACATCCTTCAAAAGATAAGGTGGACAAAGCCAGTCAGTTCCTTTGCTCAGAAGACATGTAGAAATGTAAGAGAGCCATGGAGAATTATCCCCCAATATTCAACTGAACTCCACTGAGGTCACAGGTGTAAACTGAAAGGAAAGAGGCAACAAAGTAGGAGGATGGGCCATGGACATCTAGGCCATAGGCCATGCAACCTACTTACGACTTTAGGACCTTCCCAAGCTCAATCTTGTATATAGTAGTTCTGTTTGATGATGGAGTATTGCTGAACACATACACCTTTAAGGTTTGAAAGGTCACAGAATACCCAAGTCATGATACATAGCTCAGTTCAAACGGTAATTTTATGCTGTATGGTCAAACATTCTGTCTCTCCTAGGGCCCTGAAGAAAGTTAAAAAACTGTTGCTCAAAAAGAGAATTATTATCATCTGGGTAAGGGATCACATTACTACAAATTTTTAAGGAGCAGCCCAAGAGTTCAAATAGCAATCCTATTTGGTCAAATATATTTCAAGAAAAATTGGATCCTCTGGGCCATATGGCCCAAGTGGCAGAAGAGTTTTTTTGTTTTGTTTTGTTTTTGTTTTTTATGGAACACTGTACCTGTTGCAGGAATTTATATTTTTCTAAGTCCCGTTAAAAACTGCCAACTTTTAGGGTTCCTTGGTACATGGGTCAGAGATGCTCACCCATAGCGGGTATTTGTTGCCTTCAATATTCAAAAGGCTGACTAAGCTTGTGTCTCTTTTTCTAGCACTACAAGATATCAGATGCAAAAATGTGTCCATCGAAGAAATATATTTCCATGTCTTGAACAGCTGGACCCCAAGAAACTTAACCTAGTTGACAGACCCCTAAACATTTGTAGAATTTATTTCACACTATCTGGAATACATGTGTCTTATAAGGGATTCTAGAATATTTGGTACTTTCTGCTACTAAGTTAAAAGATCATGTTATAATCAGTGTAATGGAGAAGTACAATGTCCTGTAGAATAGAGAGGCAATCAAGGTTGGAGAGTTGAGCTAGCCCGAAAGGAGAGCAAAGAAGATGTATTGCTGGCCCTAACAGCTGTATGAAAATGGTTGCTGAGGATCTTTAACTGAGTATAGAGAAAAAAACAAAAACAAAAACACTGGCCAGATTAATACACTTACCAGATCCCAGCACATGGGTTGACTTCTTCCAGCAATACAATCACATTGAAACAGTAATTTTAATTAAAAGAAAGACCCAATTAAGTTTATAATAATCCACTGTTGGTATCTAAAATTCATCTGAAAATTGTATGAGTATGTGGTAAGTAATCATTATCCTTACATCTTTCAGGTTTTTAATGGTGGCACTAATCTCTGCAATCCCTCCAGTAACGTGGTGCATATTTTGTTTTAATACTTTTGTAGCTGAGTGGAAGTTCTGGTGGCTCCGTTTGGCTTACACTAGCATCACATTTCTCAGTTCATAAGTTAGGGAATACATGTGGACATTCTGCAAGGTACTAAATATGTCTATCCTATTAATCATTTTGGACTGGGGATACAATCACAGAGGACTCATGGTCTACGGGGACCACTGGGAGAAGGGGTCAAGCCAAAACTCCATTCCTAACATAACTCCATAATCCCTAGTAAGACTGTGGACCACAGTAGCATTTTGGGTCATCTGTAATTGTCAGTTCAAAGCAATGTATCCAGCAGTATATAAAATGCCTGATTATTTCCCTTTCTCCAGTGCATAGTCACCCTAGTAAATGGTCATATGTCTCTTTGTAGAAGGCTGGGGAGATATATAGCATACAGCATCTGTTTATATAGTAGGATCCTTCCTCAAGCTATACTATCATTCCCTTAACTCAAGGTATTCTTGGGTTGTGAACTAGCTCTAGCCTGGAATTATTTGTGGGACTGTAACTCATTATTGTGGTGATTCAAGTCAGATCCCTGTCATCAGATCTAGAGACTTCCAGGTTATACAAATCAAGTAAGATTTAAGCAGCCCACCCATGTATTTCAATTCTTGGGGTACCATAATCAGCTAAGCAATGCCAAAGACCTCTGATGGTCAGAACATTCTGACCACTTGATTCTTCCCTGCTACCCAGTATAGTGAGCAGACTTCCTGTGTTTTTGTTGAGTATAAGCACAACCCCCATAGCTTTTTTGTCAAGTCTATTTTTAGCCCTAAATGTATTCTGCCTTTTCCTTTTTCATGTGCTCCTGACTATTACGTACTATTAAAAATAAGTATGTTTGAACATATTCATGCAAAGACACACATACAAAGATAGGATGGTGAACTTAACATTAAAAGAATTATGTGTTGTTATTCTTAGAAAAGTACTTTTTGCATAGTAGAGTCTCCTTAATATTATAGATGACTTTGAAATGCAAATCAATTCTCCACAAAATAATTGTGACAGAAAGCCAGCTCAACATAGCTTAAGGATAGAGGAAAATATATTGCTTCCTGTAACTGAACCATAGGAAGGACAAGTATACAACGTAACCTTAAGCATATTGAGAACTGTAATTTACACCACAGTCCAGACCTTTGTCTCCACTGCTTGTTTTTATTTCTCTCTGTATGTGGGCTTAATTCTCCCTGATTAGTTTTCTCAATTTTGGTCATTACTACGGCCCTCAGCATATATTAAAATAATACATTTGCACTTTTATCACTGGAGAGTATAAGCAAGGTAATAAAATAAATAGCCCATTCCTGGAAAACGTTATTGGCACAGGATTGAGAATATTCTTCCCAAGGTAAGTATACTGTTCTGTAACAGAGAAAAACTAGATAGTCAAAATAATAAACATTACTGATAAGAAAGAACTAATATTCATTTGTCTAAGAATTTCATCAACATCACCAAAATGAGACTGAACAAATAAAGGCATGATTTATGCTAATGGAAAGATACATAGGAACTGTAAATTAAATGTTATGCATAGGTGTATAAATACATACATGCATATGTGTGTGTACATATAAAGGCATATATGCATGTAGGTAGATAGATAGTTGTATTTAAGTTTAACAAGGGAAACAATCTTATATAAATAAAATGTTGTAAACATTTTAAAAAGATGTAAAAGGATGTAAACATTCGTTACCTCTGTTTTATTCAATTAAGTAAGGAAAAATCATAAAGCATAATAAGTGATCCAAATTTGAAATCTTATAAGCTTTAAATGTCGTTTGTGTTTGTGTTACATCAGATGGTTAAATTGTCTTGGAAACTAAATTGGGAAATTTCCCCAAAATATCAAAAGACAAAATAGATAAAACTAATAAATTGACTCTAAACACGTGTGTGTGTACATAACAAACATTATAAGGAGGTAGACGATAGAATATAGACAGGGATACATGAGAGATAGATAGATAGATGATAGGGAAAACAATATTTAAAGGGAAAAAGGAAATCAAATGGCATTGTATTTTCAATAGTTTATTATATGATTGTTAAAGAAATAAGTAAATAGGTTTTTAAGCTAAATCTATAGGTCTGTACTATACTTTGGCAAGGTAACAAACTATGCTGTGTGTTAGAAATTGTGTTGAGTCTAACAATCAGTTCCAGCCACCATACTTCAATTGAGTTGAAAAAAGGTCTATGGACTTTGACCTGACTGTCCCTCCTATTGATTAAGGAGCTGTTTCCCACTGGTCTGATGCACAAAATAATGACTATGCATGGATTGTTTGAGGACTCTGGCATTTTATCAGTAGGTGTGTTTCAACTCCAAATAACTAGTACCCATTCACTGAGATATTTTAGATTTTTATATAAAAAAGATACAATAGAATAGGGAATAGGTAATTAGAGAAATTTTAAATTTATTCAAAGTAAAACTACTTGCCTTTTCTTAAATGAAAATAATCTAGATTTTATAACTAAATGATACCACTTATATTAGCTATAAAGTAGAGAAAGATGGATGAACAATTTTATGGTTTGGATATAATTGTTGCTTTTCTCTCTGTTGAAATGTGCTTATGAGTCTCTTCTGTGTTTTGTATTGATCCATCACAGTCACAGAGTTGCCTTGTCTGATATTAGAGCTCTATGAAATTACATTCAACAGGAGAATGTGACAGCCTAGCAGTTAGGGCTGGACCACCAGCTAACTCCAAGACCAAGCTGATAGTGCCAGGCCAGCTTCCAGCTGTCATTTTCCTATGGAAATGTAGATGTGTAAAACTGAACATAATATCATAAAAGTAGAATAAAAAGTACAGATGGCAATTGAGTAAGGGTTGGGGTGGATCTTTCACACCAGCTGAATTCACTGAAGCATTTACCTTATCAAATAAAGTACATATCCAGCCAAAAAACTCACAAAGGTATTATTGAATTCTGGAAATATTTGTGAGGTCTGCTCAGGTTGTGATAACAACTTCAATTGCATTACTAAGTGAACAATTTGTCTGAAATATTTTTATGTGACAGAATATTGTCTTTAAATGCTTTTTAAAGTATTAATCATATCTCCCACTCAATATTTTTGGGTTTTCAAGGGCTGTAACTGTGCCATATACGTCCTTCTATCCACCATATAACACCTACTCAATGATAGTCTTAGTGTGGATGTTAATAAACAATTAAGTGATTGGTCATAGAAATGGATTAAATAATTAATAATTAAATGGAAAATAGAAATGGATTAAAAAGAGAAGTGACTTCTTCAAACTACTATAATTCATAATATTAGATGTCACCAGCTTCAGGAAATCATTTTCTTCTGAAATGTATTTAAAATGCAATTTATGGAATATCTTATTTTTATCTCCCTCCTCCTTGAAAGCTTACTTCAATAATTCTATGAGTTGCAACTTGAGATGATAACTTTTTCATTTATTTCCAACTGTCTCTGAAAATTAGTGATAACAGGGATACTCAGACATTCAGCCTTTATAAGCACTTACACGTTCACCTTCTCTGATTCCTAGGATTGCTACCCAGCTGTAGTGCTTCCTATTGAAGAATACTAAATTACCTCAAACTCAGATATAGCTACCTCCTGGAAGCTTACTAAGTATAAGAATGGTTTAGGGCTTTCCTAGTGGCACAGTGGTTGAGAGTCCGCCTGCCGATGCAGGGGATACGGGTTCGTGCCCTGGTCCGGGAAGATCCCACATGCCGCGGAGCGGCTAGGCCCATGAGCCATGGCCGCTGAGCCTGCGAGTCCGGAGCCTGTGCTCCACAACGGGAAAGGCCACAACAGTGAGAGGCCCGTGTACTACCAAAAAAAAAAAAAAAAAAAGAATGGTTTAGAATGTTCTCAAACTTTATCATACATTAGAAACACTTGGAACTTGTGACCACATAGTTTGCTAGGCCCCACCTCCAGAATTCCTGATTCAGTAGGTTCCCAGGTGACATGAACACTGCTGGTCTAGATACCACATTTTGAGAAATATTCACTTAGACATTAAAAAACTTATTTTGAGAGCTACTGATTTAAATATTGTGGTAGGCAGAATAATAGTCCCCGAAATGTGTGCACAACTTAATTTGCTAAAGCTGTGAATATATCACATTACATGGAAGAAGAGATTTTTCAGATGGGAATAAGATTAAGGACCTTGAGGAAGAAAGATGACACTAGGTCATAAGGGTGGACCCAATATAATCACATGGGTCTTTAAAAGTGGACATCCTTCCCAGATGTATTAGAGAGAAGGCAATGTGACTACAAAAGAAAGGTCAGAGAGATGAAATGATATTGGCTTGCAAGAGGAAGGAAGGTTGTCATGAGCCAAGGAATATGAGCAGCCTCTAGAAACTGGAAAAGACAGGTTTTCACATAGAGCTTCCAGAAAGAAACTCAGCTCTACTAACACCTTGACTTTAGCCTACCAAGACTCATGTTAGACCGACCTATAGAATATAAGATAATAAATTCATATTTTTAAGCCAGAAGCAATAGAAAATGTATATAGGTATTGAAAAATTCTATGACCTGGAATTACACATCCCTATCTGTTCTTTCCTAACCCTTCACATTCCACAACTCCAAAATATAGGTGACCATCACAGCAGCAAAAGCCCTGAACCTGATATCAGAAAACCAGCATTTGAAACATTTATCTACCACTTACTATGTGTATTAATTTAGACGAGTGCATTTCTTCATTTAATTGACAAACAGTTGAGACTCTCCTATGTAAAAGGCATATGCTATGTGTTGGGACAGAAAATCAAATCAGGTATAGCTGCTATCTTTAACTGGCTTTAATGTTGGAGAGAGGGCAGGAAATCAAGACATAGAACAGTGTGAAATGATCTAGATATTTATATTCAGAATAGTGATATGAAAGCCTAGAAGAAGGGTGTTTCAACCCAAGTCTTCTGATTTCAATATTTTTTTCATATAAAACTATAGTCTTCACAATGAAGTGGACTTAATATTTACTGAGGTCAGTCAGAGCTACCAGGTGTTTAGGTGGTCAGTTAGGACAATAAGTAATGTTCAAGCTTTTATTCACTAACTGAAATAGTATAAGCGAGTGGTCAAAAAATAATAGAATGCTTGCCAACTTCTCCCTTCCCCGAAGATTGGCGTCAGTGAGGATCAGGTGATGTCCTGGGAAGACAAGGGAAAGTGTCTTGGTGTTGAGGAACTCTGAATAAAAGGCTCTGGACATTTATGGACCAGAAAACTCCGGGCAGGGGAAGGGTTAGGAGTAGGAAAGTAGTGAGTCAATATAGTCAGAGCCCCCAGATAAAAATGTCTAGGTGCAAAGGCTTGAAAAGTACTTCAGCAGGGTCCTCTCCCCTGTTCCCCAAAAATAGACCTCCGTATGGAGGTGCCTAGACTAATACAGATATGTATTCGAACATGGCTGGCACTGGGTGGGAATCCTTGAATACAACTCTCACAAAAGACTGTAATGCATTGGCTGTGCATCAAGTCTGGTGTGAGGACAGCAGCTCCCCCATGAGGTCTGCAAGGCATAGCCTTTGTAATTGTCAATGGTTAGGCCGTAAGGATCAAACACATGATTCTAGCCTGATAGGTCCTATATGTATAGACTGGTGCAGTCCAAAAGAATTATAATGTGAGTCACTTACATAATCTTAAATTTTATACTAGCCACATTAAAAAAGTAAGAACAGATAAAATCAATTTAATAATATAAGTTTATCTAAACCAATGTAGACAAAATATGTCCAAGTATATATATTATAATAAAAATAATTATTTTTAATTATTAAAAATTATTAATGGGATATATTAAATTCTTTTTTCCACGTTAAGTTTTCAAAATCTGGTGTGTATACACACTTGTATAGCATCTCCATTGGGTCTAGCCACACTTCAAGTATTTAATAATCACAGGTGGCCACTGGCTATTATACTGGACAATGTAGATATATGTCCTTCTCTAAGCATTTGGGGAAAGGCACAAAGGTGTAGTCCAAACTTATTCAATCCTGGTTTTCAGTTTTTGTTCCCCAGTTATTAGTCTTGTGACCATAGGCAAAATTCTTACTTCCTTGAGTTACTATATTTAAAGTATCTAGTAAAGACTGTGATACATACTTGGGACTCAAAATGCATCATTTCCCTTTACCTCAAAGTTCCTTTCTTTACAAAAAATATCTCAATTGAAGAGGATCCTTGTGGGGTTTTGATGAGATAAAACGTATTAACTATTTTGGTGGGTGTGCAGAAAAGAGTTAACATAACATATCTGAAACTTGGGAACTCCCACCATGGACCTCCCACCAGAGACTGTGATTTGGTGTAACATGCTCAAAACTAGTCAGGTTTGAAGCTAAGAAGAAAACCAAGTGCTTTTCTCAGGACTCTGGTACTGATTTCATGACAGTGTATTAAAACAGCTGAAGTTAAATGTTTGCAATGAATTTACATGTAAAAATTTCATAAATGTAGAAGCAACAAATGGCACTCTGCTAGATATGGAGAAATGCCCTCAAAAAATTGCTGACATTTTCATGGCAG